>NC_141055.1:25853021-26170521 GCF_041138505.1 Cibotium barometz | reverse complement strand
CCGGAGTTCCTGAAGGACTTTTGGACCAGGCTCTGGGCTAGTCGACATGCACGCAAGATCTCGACTTTCCAGTGGTGGCTGGTCGCCCACAGGGGTTCTGCAGTTGGCACCTGGCTTGTCTACAGCGGACTTCCGGCGGCCTGCGTCCGATGCAGCCACCCTATGGAGACACAGAGACATTGCCTATGGGACTGCCCTCAGGCGCAGCAGATTTGGCTGCGGATGCTGTGCATTCTGGCCCCCCTCGCTCCAGAGGGGATATATACGTGGGGTGCCGCTGCTTGGTCGACTTCGTTAGGGCCTGCGCTGTGGGCTATGAGATGGAGCAGGACAGCCAGGCCATCAGATTCATTAGGGGCCAGCCTCGCCTTGTTCCTTCACCGGACTTCTCGTCCGCCGGCTGGACAGAGGAGAGGGATCTACGATGGGAGCTCCTCAGCAGCCTCACCATATGGTTTACCTGGAGGGCCCGGTGTTTCAGGGCCTTTGAGGGGAGACTGGAGCCACCAGCAGAGACTGTTCGGGGGATCTGGCAGGAGCTCATCCACACCCTACGAGGACAGACCGCATCCGAGGCGACTCGGATGAGGCGACCTTGCGGCGCCAGGCCTTTCACACCACTTGGCGCAGCAGCCCCTTCTATACCCTACACGTGGGGTCCCCCCGTTGGCACTACAGGCCACCTGTTTGGCTTTCCCCCCCTCCTATTGTATGATATAGCCTCTCAGTTCTTTGTACTGATTCTTGTATTTTTCAGCACCTAGGGAGAGTCTCCCTGGCTGCCTTGCTTTGTTCTCTGCTCTGTTTTCTTATGAGCAGAGAGGATCTTTTGTAGCCCTACGGGCGTTTTTATATAACTAAAGAAAGGATCTTTTCTCGGAAAAAAAAAACTCCATCAAGATTGCTGAATGACAATCATCCCAAATGTAGACGGCATGGTGCTTGATTCAAATTTTCCCACCAGAGAAGTGTGACTCTTGTCAAAGCTGTCTTGAGGGGATGCAACACATCTGAACAACTTGCTGCAGCAAGGGTGGCTGACATCTCTTTAGTCTGGGTGGTAAGTGCCTTGCCAACCATTGTACTTGAGAGGCTTGAGCAGCTCCAATAGTTGGGACTGGTGTTGCTTATGTGGCATGTGATTCGATCCTTGGATCTGAGAAGCGAAAGGGAGATGAAGAGGAATGGGAACTAGGGGGGAGAGGGATCCGATGACGGGGACAATAGGTGATAACCCTTGGATCTGAGAAGCGAAAGGGAGATGAGGAGAAGAATGGGAACTAGGGGGAAGAGGGATCTGATGACAGGGACAATAGGTGATGATTGCGCCCATCTGCAACGCCGACTACTATTGGAATGGCAACTCTTGTGCTGGCTCCCATGGCGACTCAATGGGTGGCTCTCATGAAAATGCAATCGATGCTCAAAGTGCTCAAGTGGCCCCACCTTCATGTGCTCATGCTCTGCGTTCTAGGAGTTACAGGCGTTTGTTGAGTTGAAGTCTAGAGGCCCTTGAGCCTTGAATTCTTGTTACAAGGGTGCCATTTAGCTATTGATGTGTTTAAACAGCATACGGGTTAATGCTGCTATTTGCTCATCTGTGGCCTTCGATAAAGAGCAATAGAAACAGTGAGAACTAGAAATAAGTGAAGGTGCAAAAGGAAGACTTGTTTCCAACACACAGTGCTCTGTTGACACTAAGGCTTTTTGTGTACAAGAGTTAAGAGAGATGATCAACGCGATGGAAGACTTAAGAGAAACAGAAACACAAACCAATAATCTACAACTACTTTTATATTTCTATTGTATCTTTAGGAAACAATGTATGTACAAAGCATGGCAAATGATTCAAGGCTGAGAACTGGAGAAGAACAGTCTTCCTAACAACTCAAATTGCACAAGAAACTGTCTGCAAGAAAATATTAGAGAAGTTTGGTTTACATGAAAGAAGGCTCTAATTACAAGAATGAAGAATAATGGGCTTTTTATAGGTGCTGAATAGATTGAGGACAAACTTATTTGCAGTCAGTTTGTCCCTTTTCCCTATTTTCATGTCTAAAAAGGCCATTTATAGGGTCCAGTTGTCTGAGCCTGTGGACATGTCGGCTGCCCACATGGCTGTCCTAGGCAGCCGATAATGAGGGGTGTGACACTGTCTGCATGAGATACATGCACAAAAAAGCTGACTCATGAAGGGATAGAGGGAAGAAGAAAAAAATCAGACACTCCTTACATCCTTCTTCCACAGCATTTGAGAATGTCGAGCTCAAGAGGGAGATGGCGAGGAGGAGATGCAAGTGCACCAGATGAGGGCATATATAGAGAGATTCCAGCCATGGGGAGTTCCCATGTGATGCCGAGCTGCTGCTAGATGCATTCGGAAGACGGCATGTAGAAGACAGTAGAACACATCAAAGGCACAAAGCTCAGTAGAAAATACCACCCTTCTATTTGACATCTCATTCAAACACACTTGAAGAAAAGAACCGTTTTCAAGCTTATGGCGATCCATGAGTTTCGAAACCCCTCATCTCCGTCACTAGATGAGGTCTAGATGAGGTCTCGAGATGGCTCTTTAACCCTATCAGGCTTTGCTGTAGCATGCCTTCTATGTCCATTAATGTTTTCTTGGTATGCTTGAGGCCCACCTGAAGGTGGCTTAGTGTCCCTGCCGAAGGCAGTACAATTATGGCCGCAATTAGCCTAGATGCTGCGGGGATTTGAACTCAAGATGACCCACCCACACAAATGCCCCCCCCCCCCCCCCCCGCCCCCCCCAGTATACTAAGCAACTCTTGTCCTGCTTTTAACATGTCTGGCATGCCGTATGATAATTCTTGACAAGTTGCCCCCCTCCCTCCTCTCCTCTTTTGTAAGTAGACCAAGCAACTCTTGTCCTGCTTTTAACGTGTGGCATGCCGTGTGATAATTCTTGACAAGCTGATTGATGGGGATTAGCCACCTGGGAAAAAGAATATGTTAAGAGATATTTAAGACAATGAATATTAATTTTTGACTTTTTGTTTGATCTGCAGAATTCAGCTGATGGAAAATCAAAAACTGGTCCAATCTTGAGATTGCCACTTCTGACGATTTCAGATCAAAAGCATGTGCTGCGGGATATCCCTGTCTGCCAGGTTATTTTTCCTGTCTCAAAATGTTTACACCCATTTCCTTCTTTCCTTTATTGTTATTGCTTGCTTCTTTCAACTGAAACCATATACGAAGCAGCTGTAGAGTTGTGTTGCATTTTATTCTACTTGTTTTCGTAGTCAGGTTTTCAAGAAAAACAAGATATACATTATGTTTTTGAAGTAATAAGCGTGTTTTTTCTGGCTAATGAACATTGAAATTTAATTCAGCATACGTCAAGAATTTCAACTAGGGAAAACATGTACACGTGTCATTTGTTTTGTTTCAAAATGCCTAATGCTACAATACACAACTATCTTTGGAAATTCAAGTAATGATATATAAATGGATGTGCAGCCAATTCATCAAGAATTGAGATTTTTCAATTCAGAGCAGCGGATATTTCACTATCCTGTACGAATATATTTTATGGATAGCTGTAATCTTACAGCTTACAATTTATCTTCTGGCGAGTATAACATCTACAAGAAGCTTTCTCCAACGGTATGCTTTTACTTCGGTTTTATCTGCAGTTATTCTGCTGTTGCAAGACTTTTTTACCTGCTTAATGTAGTGGCCAGCAGCATCTGTTCGAATTAAAATTCAGCACTTTTTCTTCCAAGCAAAGATTCTTCTATTTGTATAAAAAAGAATTGTCCATGCACTGGCCGACTACAAACCTCTCATGAGGTAAAGAATACAATGTAACAAAAAGAGGAAGGGTAAGAGAGAAAGAAAGAAAGAAGAAAGAAAGCTGTATTAACGTCTACTAGAGGCCGAACTCGACCTATGAGACAAATGAATGTACAATTGTCTATGTCTTTTGGATGTCCGGAAAAAAAAGGACAAAATGAACATGAAATAAAGTATGAAAGTACTGAGCTAGTGGGGGGGGTGTGATGGATGGAACACTACTGCTAGAGGCTCAGTATGCAACCTATATGCGTAGGGTATACAAGAATGCAATGCAGATATGTCTAGCTCCAACCAGTACGATAATGGGGGTGTAATATGTGATACATAGGCGATGGCGAGGCAAAAATACCTCGGAGCATGATCTCTGGGTGTGAGTGTAAGTGAGCTAGCCGCTCCTGGATATGGTGCTGATGTCGAGCCCGTATCTCTGCGATCTCCCTCTGATGTAGTCTGGGAGTCTGGTAGCTTGGTGCTCTCGGTCTCCGTCTGGCTCGGAGGTCCGCAGCGCGCTGAAGTGTAACCCCCTCCTGTGTCAGGGTAGGCACTGGGATAGATCTCTGGAAGAAATCAGCGAGCTGGAGCTGTCGCCCACCTCTACCTGTGGTATGAGTCCGTATCAATGTCTCTCTGTGGCGCTCTGTCTCTTCTTGGTGTTCTTGACGGCTACCAGTTCCACTTTCAATGCACTCACCTCCTCCTTGAGTGCCGTGTTCTCTTGTTCAAGGTCCGTGACCCGTGCTTCGAGGGCCATGATGAGCCGGTGTAATTTGTTCTCCACCTCATTGAGGAGGAGAAGATGAGGTGGAGAACATTGAGGAGGAGAAGATGAGAGAGAGAGAGAAAGAAAGAAAGAAAGAAAGATTTTATTAACGTCTTCCAAAAGACCAAACTCGGCCTATGAGACAAATCGGAGTACCTGTATGGGGTATCCTCTGTCATCCCAACAAAATGAAAAAGTACTGAATAAAAAAGCTGAATCTGGGTGTGCAGGGGATGGAGCTCTACTACTAGGAGAATGCAAAGCTATATGCATGGAGTATACAATCATGATATGCAACCTAGCTAGCTCCATCCTGTACCATACTGGGGGTATAAAATGGTATACATCAGTGAAGGGGGTGTCCACAGCTCCCTGAAGAACATGCCTGGGTGTGCTCTGAAGCGAGCCAGTCGCTCCGCACCCTCTCTGTGAAACAGAGCTTTGATCTCTGTCATCTCTCTCTGGTATAGGCGTGGTGTCCGAAAGCCAGGTGTCCTCTGTCTCCTGCGGGCTCTAAGTGTCTCTACTCTCTGGAGAGTAATTCCCTGCCGTGTAGGGGTTGGGAGGGGTATGGATCTCTGAAAAAATGTAGTAATCTGTGTCTGTCGCCCCTCCTCTGGAGCTGTCTGAGCCTGTAATAATGTCTCTCTGTGGCGCTGTATGTCTGGAATGTATCTCCCCAGTATGCGCTGGTCTGCTGCCTCAAAGATCTACTCTCTGAATAAAATGGGATATCTCTCTCTGATGGCTGTATATGCTCTGCATCTGCATACATAATGCTCCTCACTCTCCACCTCCTCTCTGCATAATCTGCATACCCTCTCCTCTCGGGGGATCCGTGCTGCTCTGCCAGTCTCAATCTCCAATCGGTGTGATGAAACTCTGAGCTGACCAATAGCCACTCGGGAGCCGTGTGGTAAAAAGCCCTCCATGTATCTAGGCCTCTCTATAAATCCATCATCAGTGATACTCATGAAGTGATCTCTGTAGTATAGCATCTTCGGTGGAAGAGGCTGTGTAGGCGATATCCATGTCTCTCGTGTATAGAGCTGCCATAGATCCTGTCTCAATACTCTGTTCCTCTCACTATGAGAGAGACGGATATGTGGTGCATCCCTGTCATACTGGAATGGTGGTAGATGATCCATGTCTAGGCCATGCTTTGAGAACCAATGTGTGACCTGTGCATACCATGATCCTCTGTCTCTTGCCTCAGCCAACTGTCTAGATGCCTGAAAAGCTCTGTATGATAATCTGTCCTGTGGCATCTCTCTGAATCTGTCTAGCAGGCATATAGTCTGGAATATGGCCTCTAAGGAGGCGCATCAAACTCTGCTCGGATAATGTCATGAGGTACTGACGGTTTGCTGCGTATCATGCGTGCCATCATGAGGGCCTGTGGTCTCTCTATCTGTGTCCACCAATGGGGGGGGAGAGAGAGAGAGAGAGAGAGAGAGAGAGAGAGAGGGGAGGTGCAATGCAGGCGTGTAGTGTCACAACTTTTGTCATTCCACATCCCATGTGTAAGGAAAGGCCCAGGCTTCATGAGCATGGGAAGGTGGTGCTCCTGCATTCGTACCAAATCCCCTCCATCCAGATAGAGTGGATTGTCTCTCGTCAACAGTGTAGGAAAAGTCATAGTGGTAATGCTAGGTGTGAACATGGGCTTCTAAGGGGCATTTTTTACCTTCCACATTGAAGGGCTTTTTCCCCTGACCACCCGTTGTGAAAGGGCACCATATGGACATCATTTTATTTTTATGCCTTGTACTTATCATTCTAATACATATAAAACCTTATCATTCTAATACATTTCGCATGGTGATCTGTCCCACCTCTCTTGGGTTTGGGCCATTATCTTGGGTCAGCATTGTCTAGGACTCTTCTTGTTGGAGATCCAACAACACTGAGAGTTACTCTTCAGAGATCCTTGACCCTGGCACCCATCTCAGTCTACCATCACTAGTTTTTTCTGCCCATAGGAGGACACTCAGACAGATGAGGCCACCACAGTAGCGAGCGCCCCCGCCCCTTCCCAACTGGAGTTACCTTGCCTCGTGTCACCACACTTCAGAGAGCCAGACGGCCTCACCCTCCTAGACATTGAGAACCCCAGGCTCACCAGCCCCAGATTGATGAGATCCTTGCCCACCACCAAGCATCTGTAGCTACTACCTCGTCCCAGCTTCTCCTCGGCCTTGCAGATCCAAGGGCCCTCCTCACCCCCTCGCCAATGCTGGACATCCTTTATGGACCCCTACCACACATCGATGGATAGCTCCCTCTCCAGATTGAAGTCTCCCCCAAAACACCAGAAATCAGCCTCAGGGAGGCCCTGCCTAATCGTTCTCTAGAAGTCTGCTCGACCTGCCATGGAGTCAGGGGCATAGATGTTGAGGAGGCACACCCGGTCCTCCCCTAGTCTGATAATCACCCACTGCGCCCTCCTTGGAACTATGATGTCGGAATCTACCACTGCCGGAATGGGCTGAAGGCAAGTGACCAAAAGGTATGACTCCTGCCCTGCAAAATCTTCTTGCATTTTCAGGTATGACCAGCTAACAAATGATGCTCCTGTAGAAAGAGGATGTCAATAGAGCCTCCCACTAAGGCTCTCTTTAACTTCTCACGAAGAACTCCCCCGCCTAGAGCGACACACATGCACTGGTTTTAGAATCTGTCCTATTCTCTTTGTTCCCATGCAAGCAATCATTGTGTGAGATGGTGGTATCTATGTACCATAAATGCCACCCGGATATCGCATTCGGGCGCTCAGAGCAACCTCATCCAAGTCCCTGCTTGTTGTTACCACCTCACCTCTGTGCTGTCTGCTTAAATTGCTTACAATATTCCTGCCAATGCTACATGCCTAGTCGTCGATAAGAATTGCTTTCTTTGTTTGAACATCTGAATATCGTCAAGCATGTTTGCCAGCAAATGAAATATATTTAGGTGAGAGTTCTTATGCAAGTTTGTTTTGGCAGGCCCTTGGAGGAAATGAGCGGGTTCCAAATCGCATGGTTTATAGTGCAAAGAAGCATCTTTTCCTCATCTTCTTCGAGTGCCGAGGAGCAACCAGTGAGGTGGTTCTTTACCGTGATCAAGTGGACATGCATAATCCAACTGAACGAGTAAATACTATCACTGGTAGGTGTGAAGTCATTAAGCTGCTGCAGTTTATCTATTGGAAATATGGGTGGCATAATAAGCTCTTTGCTTCCCAAGACAAAGTGTCGAGGATCCTTTCTAAAAACATTTAGTATTTGAGATTTTTTTTGTTCCTTTGGGAAGAGTTAAAAAAAACCAAGTAGGGAGACTGGTTGAGCTCGCGCTGCTGCTAACCTTCCCTTTTGCACCCCCGCCTTTGCCCCCCGCCTCTGCAGAGCTGCCGCCCTCTGCCCCCACTTCTCCCTGCTGCCCCTCTGCCGCCTTCGCTTCGTGCTGCTGCTAACCTTCCCTTTTGCACCCCCGCCTTTGCCCCCCGCCTCTGCAGAGCTGCCGCCCTCTGCCCCCACTTCTCCCTGCTGCCCCTCTGCCGCCTTCGCTTCGTGCTGCCCCTGCCTCAGCCCTGCTGCCCCCCGCTTCCCTTGCTATGCCCCGCCTCTGCCTCCCGCTTCTTCCCCTGCTCCCTCTGCTTTGCTCTTCCTTCAGCAGCTGTTTTTTAATTGGATTCAAGTCGGCCACCCACCGTTGATTGGCCTTATGGCTTTTGCCACAGCCAATCCCTCTTCACCCCCACAGGCTGGGAGAATCATCAATTTCTCACAAAATGAGCTCACCTCTCTTCAACACGACATTGATATCGAGGTCCAGACCATCCTTATGGCGAGGGTTTACGGCTCCCACCCATCT
The DNA here is from genome assembly GCF_041138505.1 of Cibotium barometz. NCBI lineage: Eukaryota > Viridiplantae > Streptophyta > Polypodiopsida > Cyatheales > Cibotiaceae > Cibotium > Cibotium barometz. The sequence goes on along the minus strand of NC_141055.1, from coordinate 26,162,081 downwards.
CGCTCGTAGGCCTATGAATGGCTTCTAGCAGCTCTCCCTTCGGAGTTGATTGTGCACTTCTAGGATACACATTTGCTTGGTCAAGGCTTCTTCTAGGTGGACTTTCTTTCTCCGGAACCTTCTTATCTGGTGTTGGCTAGCAGCCCCTTTCCTCTTGGGCTAAGGAAGATCTTCTTCTTTCAATACCAGGTGGGCTTTGATCCAGTGGTGGAGGATCAGTGCCTTACCCCGGTCTCATTATGGTTCCCTGCTCTTCTTATTGGAAGCTCTTAGCTTCCATAGGGACATCCTCTGGCCAGGTTTTAGAGGTGTGTTACATGCATTGGTATTCTTAACCTCTATGCTCCTAACCATAGAGTTGAGAGGATTGTCTTTTAGAAATCTCTCACTACGTTGATACCTCACGCTGACCATTGGATTATTGGTGGGGATTTTAACATGGTTGAGATGCCAATGGATAAAAGAGGTGGACATGAGGGCTTGGTGAATCTTCTTGAGAGAGTGTCTTGGGAGAGGTTTACACTCTCCATTTATGGCAAAGATTGTTGGCATGAGGATGACATTTATTCATGGTCTAACAGGAGAAGAGATGCAGGATGCATTTATGCATGGTTAGATCGATTTTATGTAGATGATTGGGTGCTTGACAGAGGGGGCCATACTTTTATTACTACAGGCACTTCAAAATTAGATCATTGCCCAGTGGTTTCATGCATTAGAGATCCAAGTCGCCATGGATTAGCACCTCATGTACGCATCCATGATCATTTGTTCTCAGATGTAGAGCTATCACGTCAGATGCTTGATATTTGGAGATCTCATGATTGCTCGCAGGCCTCGCAAAGCCCAGCCTCAGTCCTTTGTGATATTAGCAACTTTTATCACATGTGTGCCCTTTCTAAGAGGCAAGAGGCTTTGGATTTAGAAAGGGCTATTAGACATAGGCTGGCTATCTTACAGAGGAAGCACGAGAAACATTCTCATGCTCATCGGGTTGTAGATTCTTTATGTGTTGTTAGGACAGAGCTTGATCACCCTCTTGAGTAGCGTGCGGAGTACCGCTACCACGCCCAAGAATCTTTTTGGACAGGAGTTCAGTCATGCTCTTCATGCCTTACCTCATGGTAAGTGTCCAGGGGAGGATGGTCTATCCCCTTTTTTTTCATTACTTTTGGGATGAGATTGGGGTAGAGATCACATCGGCTCTCCAGGAGATGTGGGACACAGGTTCTATGCCTTCTTCTCTCCCTGAGGGGCTTATCTCTCTTATCCTTAAGAGTCGGGATATGGCCTTGATTGGACAGTGGAGACCTATCACCTTACTTGCGACTGCGTATAAGATTCTTGCTAAGGTAGTGAGCATTAGAATGCAACCAATTTTGTAGGATGTCATTTATGATACTCAGAATGGATTCTTACACGAAAGGAGCATCTTTGATAACATTTTCTCATTTTGGGAGGTCGTGGAATGGGCCAAAGCAAGTAATCAGCTTTTGGCCATTCTGCTTTTGGATTTTGAGAAGACTTATGATAGAGTTGATTGGGACTTTCTTGAGATACTCTTAGGGTTTCTCTCAGAGATGGATCAACGGAGTTTCATGCATGTATCGTGATGCCCACGGTAGTGTGCTTGCTTGCGGAGATAGAGTAGAGCGGTTTTAGATCTCTCGCTCAGTATGACAGGATGCCCTTTAGCCCCATTAATATATGTCATAGTTGCAGAGGCCATGAGCATCTTCCTCCGCTCCACTGCTAGTATGTCTTGATTGAGGTTACCTCTTCGTAGTCACGAGGAGCTGGTTGACTCTTAAGTTAGTTGATGACATAGCCATGTTCTTGGAGGCCTCACACATATATTTATGTTCCTTCCGGGTGGCATTGGAAGAGTTTTGTTTGGCATAAGGGGCCCTCATTAATTGTGAAAAATCTGTTGGTTTTTGGAAGAGTGACTCACCGAGAGTTGCTTGGGGTGCACAGCTTGGTTTTACTTGGATCAATAGAGGATGCACTACTAGATATTTGGGATGCCAGGTTGGGGTTGATATTTCTTCTGCAGAGTAGTTTGCTCCGGTACTTGTGAGTATTCGGGAGAAGCTTCTTCATTGGAGCTCCAGGAGATTGGATTTAGCCTCTAGAGCATTGGTGGCTAATCAGGTATTGCTTCCCTCGACTTGGTTTATTGTCTCTTGTTGGTGCTTCTCTCATATGTGCATTGGTCAATTGTGGAGGTTGATCTGTAATTTTCTTTGGTCGGGTTTGGATGGCACCACAAACACACATGCCAGGGTAGCTTGACTCACAGTTATTCAGCCCAGGCAAGAGTGGGGGCTGAATATTATTGATCTGGATGTTTAGTGCAGGGCGTTGCTTTGCAAACTTGTGGTCAGAGGTTTCCTATTACCAGGCACTGAGCCTTGGAAGGATTTTTTCTTATCTCAGATTTCCGGATGTACATCCCGTGTTGGGAGAGATTGGCTGCCCAGCCCACGGTTTTTGTTCACGGAGGCAAATATTAGGGCACCATCTTCCCCTCTTATTGCAGCCATTGTCAGAGCATGGAGAAGCATGAGACCATTCTTGTGATCTCCTTGGCGAACTGCTCATGGCCTCAGCGACAAATAGAAAGAGGTACGGTGCTAGAGGACAGCCCTGTCGAACTGAGCGGGAAAGGGGGAATCTGTCGTCCCGAGCTCCCTGAATGAGAACCTGGCTGTGAGATGGTGAATAAAGTCCTGAGACTCCGCGAATCCACTCCATGGGGAATCCCATCCGGTTCATAGTGCCCTCTAGAAAGCTCCAATCCACCCTATCATAAGCTTTCTCAAAGTCAAGGAGTAGCACAATGAGGTCCAGTTGTCGCATCCTGGCCGAAGCTGTCGCCTCCCAAAAGGTAAAGATGTTGTCCCGAATACTCCGATCCTGTACAAAACCAGTATGAGTGTCATGGATCGAGTCTAGAGGGAAGGTTAGATGCCCCTTTCTTTGCATATACAGGGAGGTTCGGCCACAGGATCTAGATGTCGAAGATAGATGGCACACCGGCAACAGCAGCACACTGGCAGTCTCAGGGCCTATCACAACGCTTCCTTTCAGATTGCTGGAAGAGGCTTTGGGACAACTTTCGGCCGAGGAAGTGTCTTCCTCTGGTTGACGCCACACAGGAGTCTGGCAGTGGGTACTTGGCTGGCAGTCGAGGGGCGGCCAGCAGCTTGCTCGAGGTGTGGCAACCCCCAGGAGTCTTAGCGACATTGCCTTTGGGATTCCCCGAAGGCTCAGCAGATTTGGCAGCGGATTCTTTGCATCCTTGCTATGGACAGGGCATCGACCCGGATTATCACTTGGGGTACTGTCGCTTGGGCCATTGAGGCTAGAGTGGTCAGGACTTACGAGGAGGATGGGGGAGGCCATGCCCTTCAGGTCTCCCACCATCATGTTGCAGTAGTACCATTCATAGCTCCACCTGCAGGTGTTTGGTGTCCAGGCTCATGCCAGTGTTGGGAGATTTGCAGTAGCGTAGCAGACTGGCACATCTAGCGTGCTAGATGTAGCGAGGCCATCGAGGGTACCCACACTCCGCTGGCTGAGACCATCAGGAGCATATGGCTCGACATCATTCACACCCTCTGCGGTCAGTGGGGGAAGCTGCAGGGAGGTTCTGACTGCATGCGGAAGCGGCGGGAAGCCTTCTTGAGACTTTGGAGGCGTAGCCCTTTCCTCACTGATAGAGGCGGTGACCCCATTTCGCACTACAGACCACCTGTGTGGTTGTTTCACCCCCCTCCCCCTATATGAGATAGCCTTCTCCTCATAGAGGGGCCAGCTAGAGGAGAAGCATCTCTCCCCCTTATGATCACTTGTTTCCCGCCCTTATATGAGACGAGTTTGTATTTAGCCCTTCGTGGCTGTTTTCTCTTTAACTAATTGAAGGATCTTTTTCCCAGAAAAAAAAAGGCCTTTGTCAAAAAGTGGCAACGAGTGGCGGAGATCAAGATTGCACGCACCATCATTGAGTGTAATCTCTCTTTTCATGTTCTTCAAACCCCACAATGGAAGAGGATGGTCAAGGCCATTGCCGCCGTCGGTCCATGCGAGGGGTGGACTGGAGTGAGCTACGCTGAGATGAGGACGAAGAAACTCACCGAGGAGAAGGAGAGGATTGGTAGATCACTTAAGCCCATTCATTTGGGATGGGCCAAGTATGGATGTAGCATTCTCTCGATGGATGGAGCGATCGGAAGAGGAGAAGCATCATCAATATCCTCGTGTCTTGCCCTCTTGGCAAGTATTTCTTATGCGTGGTGGATGCCGGGTAAGCCGGTAGAAAGACAAGTAGCCGCTTCATGTTGCAACACATCCGCGAAGCGATCATTGAGGTAAATTTAAATTTTACACAAGGCCATTGTTCATAGTACATACTATAAGTCTACATGTAACATAGTACATATCACATATTAGTAATTATTATATGAGTACTTTGGGTTATAGGCTGGCCGTGAAAATGTGGTGCAAGTCGTCACCAAATGGGTCGCATGGTGGAGGAGTTTCCGATGATTGTTTGGACTCCATGCGTATCCCATTGCATTGACTTGCTCATGGAAGATATCGGCAAGTTGGCTTGGGTCAAGGACATTTTGACCCAAGCAACCACCATTGTGACCTTCTTCACGAAGAAGGTGAAAACCTTGGCTATCTTCCGTGTTCATTCGTGATTGGAGCTCGTGAAGCCCTCCAAAACAAGGTTTTCCTACATGGGGATTGTTTTGGAGAGAGAACATGCCGTCCGTAGTGAGCTTCAATGGGATGATCATCTAAGCCTCGAGGCTTACGCGGTGCAATGCAAGTGCTTGGATCCTTCCTTTTGGGATGATGCATGGGCAATCATAGTTGTGATGACTCCATTGTATCGAGTACTTTGCATGTCGGACATGGAGGGATCCACTTTGGACCATCTCACACACTTTATGAGAAAGACGATTGAGGAGCTCCGAGCTTGCACGACACTTGATGCAAGGAGGTTAGTAAGCTATTTTAATTGATGCACTCTTAAATCGAGGTGTGTACATAGTACTTGTAAGCTTGATTTTAATTTTTGCAATGTGGCATGTGCTTGTATAGGCTTGATGAGATCAAGACCATTGTGGAGAGGAAGTGGCGATGGATGCGTAGGTCTATTCATGGTATGGCAACATTCATCCACCCTCTCTACAAAACACCGTAACTCTTCTCAAATAAATTGGTCCGGTCCAACGCAGACATCTACATGTGTCGTGTGCTTGATGACGATGTATGAGTTAAGATGGACGAGGAGCTCATTGCCTACAACTTCTTGACCTGTCAATCATACACTTGTCCTACTTCTAGGAGAAGAGAGGTAATGGTGAAGCCACTCTCATGGTGGGAGATGTATGGCTATTTCATCCCATCTCTACAAGCTTTTGCCTTGAGGATCCTTACCCAGGTGATGATCATTTGCCATTGCCTCTTCTAATTCTTTATTCTATTTAGTCCCATTATTAAAATTTTAAATTTTGATTTTGTACTAATTGCTCTTCCCAGTTACCCAGGTGCATGCGAGAGGAATTGGAGTGCGTACTCCCTCGTGCACACAAAGATTAGGAAGAAGCTTAGCACATCCCAGTTAGAGCGGCTCGTGTATTGCCGCATTAGCTTGCGGATGGTGCGAAATCTTCAAGAGCTTCACGTCTAATCTAAATTTCTAATTTTAATGCTTTCTATTTAGTCACTTGTAACAACTTACAAGTTATTGTTGTATCAACTTCAATGTAGGTAAATCCCGATGACATCAAGCTCATTGCATGCAAAGAACCTTGGGAGCTTTCAAACGAGGCAAGAGACAGAAGAAGATCCCATCTATGTTGAGCTCCATAGAGAGCTAGAGGAGATAGATATGCATGCCACTTCTAGTGGAGGTTGTGGGCGCCTTGCTGCTAGTGGTTCCCATTCCACCACCATGAGCAGAGGAGATAATAGTTTGGCGAGTTGAGGCTAACAGATTAGACGGCGAGGAGCTCGACCACCCATCCAAACATGTTGTCGACGGGGCTCTGCTAGCTCGTCTACTTATGTTGCGGATGAGGCTAGCAGATTAGACGGGGAGGAGCTCGACCACCCATCCAAACATGTTGTCGACGGGGCTATGCTAGCTCTTCTACTTATGTTGCGGATGAGGACGCACCACCTTGTCAGGATGCAACCCTTGAGAATGTAGATTTTTGGAGCCCCGAGTATGATGATGATGGCAATCTCATCTCAGATGGGGATTTTCATTTTGAATCTAGTGAGGAGCCTTCTCCTAGTAGTGATGAGAGTGAAGCTCTAGTGGTAGATGTGATAGTTCGGACTGTCAGTGATGTATGGAGTGTGGTCCTTGGGCCATGAATCTTTTTGATCATGTGGCATGTATGACTCGTTTTGATGTGCCCTCTTCAATGATGAATGATGAATCTATTATCTACTCACTTTTTTGAGTGTGCAATCATGCATTAATTTCTTTAAAAATTAATGGTCTAGACTCTACCATCTAAGGTCTTGAAAGTTGACTCTCTCTCTCTCTCTCTCTCTCTCTCTCTCTCTTGCGGCAGTGCTTCCAGGCATATTTCCAGGAGCCCAGGACGAAGGGCTGGCTTTTTGACACCCTCGTCACACTAACCTTGATATATGGAGCAGCCTTCTTGGGGCCAGATTTATCCGATGAGGATTGGCAGCGAGTTGAGAGGCCCCAAGTCATGATGTTCTCCCGTATGATCCGCAACAAACCATCAGTCCCACACGAGATTATCCAGGCAGAGTTTGCTGCAGCCCCAATGGTATTCGATGCACTGCTCAAGACAGTCACATACCTCCATCGCATCAGTCACATGGATCCCCACAGATACCGGAGGCTGCCCTGGAGTCCTCCGTACAGCTAGCACTTGAGGGCCACTCTGGAGTATGGTATGCACTAGTTTCCACTTGGTTCTCAATACATGGGCTCCGCGTGGACCACCTACCCCCCCTTCAGTACAATTTGGACTCCCCTTTTCTGCGGCTGTCTCACGAGGATACCAACCAGGTTATCCGGGTAGATCTTCTCAGCCTCTACACACATTGCACATGGATCACACCTCCGGAGCTCCCCACGAAGATGCACTTCTACAAAGATCACTTCCTCACACTCATTGAGGATGGATTCATCCAGCAGTCGGGCTACTTGAGTGTTCACATGTCCCATGCCATGCGGATTGCAATTGGCCAGATACAGGTTTCATCCCACCGCCTCAGAGTGGAGACAGGTAGAGCTGAGCGCATCTTCAGATCCGGGAAGCTCACACGGAGACCCAAAGAGGAGAGGATCTGCCGACTATGCCACAGAGGTTGAGAGGGAGGAGCATTACATATGCCGCTACCCAATATACTATGAGAACTGTGGGAGGTTTCACTGTCTATTTCGTGAGGGATTTGGTCCACTCTCTAGGATCATTGACTTCCAAGACCAACGTTGCCTGGGCCTCTTCCTGCTTGAGCTCTGCAGACATTTGGCCCTAGCCACTCCGTCCCCTCCCTCGCCAGCCAATCATCACCAGTTTCTTCTAGACCCAGGAGGTGGAGGACACCGACATAGTGGATCTTGTGGACCCTCGAGAAGGCTCCATTCAAACAAATAGATACACCCATATTAGTTGAATTTAGGGGGGGTTTAAAAAGACCTACCTCGCCCGAGAGGAGTTACCTTGAACCGAGCCTTTGCACTCCAGCGTGCCCCCCCCCCCCCCCCCCCCGCCCGGGTCGGCCACGATCACCTCATCAGCTCCAGATCCAAGACATGCTCCACCGCCATCGAGCTACGTTTCCACGTGACATAGCTGAGGGAGACGTCTCGACCATACTCATTAGCCCCATGCTTGATATTTTGGAGAGTGGTATACCATCTACTCGGAGGTGATGTTGCTCTCATGTTTCTATGTTCTTAGTATTCCATGATGAGTTTCCATGGACAGTTTTATAAAATATATATATATATATATGTGTGTGTGTGTGTGTGTGTGTGCAGGCATTTTTCACAGATGCTTTTGGCTTTTTGGGGTGTTACAAGCATCACAGTCTCAGTTTGCAGTATTTTTCAGTTGGGTCCGATTCTGGGTCTTTTGGACCATATGGCATGTTCGGAATAACCTCATGTTCCAAGCCAATGACATTGTTCCCTTCCATTACTTCAAGTTCTCGCTTGGTCACGCGCTTCATTTTGCTTATGATGCTGGGGACATCACTCTTGATGCTTATAGGATTTACTTTGATTGCTTCTAGGTGGTGAAGCCTATAGTTACTCCTCTTTTTCTGGGTTTTCCTCGCTTAGAGGTTTCCCACTTGTAAATAAAAAGTGTGATCTTTTTGGTGGGTTTTCCTCGTTTTGAGGTTTCCCACCTGTAATTAATGACATTAAGCTTTACAAAAAAAAAAGTGTGTGTGCACACACACACACACATGTATATATATGTGTGTACACACACACACACACACACACACATATATATATATGTGTGTACACACATATATATATATATATGTATATATATGTGTGTACACACACACACACACACACACACACACACATATATATATATGTATATATATGTGTGTACACACACACACACACACACACACACACACATATATGTACATATATATGTGTGTGTGTACACACACACACACATATATATGTATATATATGTGTGTACACACACACACACACACACACACACACACATATATGTACATATATATGTGTGTGTGTACACACACACACACATATATATGTACATATATGTGTGTGTGTGTGTGTACACACACATATATATACATATATATATATATGTGTGTGTGTGTGTGTGTGTGTGTGTGTGTGTGTATACATATCTATACATATATATATATATGTGTGTGTGTGTGTGTGTGTGTGTGTGTAATTCTTTCGTCATCTACATCTTTCTAGGCAGTCTCAAACTATTAAGAGGATTAAACTCCCGACTGGTGATTGGACTACCTCTCGTGTGGGGCTTGCACGGGCCATGGAATCTCATTATGGCAAGATTTTTGAGGCCTCTTCTCTCACGCAGGAAGGTCGAGAGGCTCGTCGCTTGTTTTTATCTCAAGTTGCACCGATTTTATCGGCGCACCAGGCTCAACTTTTGGAAGCCGCCTTCACGGAGACAGAATTGTATGCCAGTTTGTGTGATTTGGGCCGTTGGAAATCTCCCGGTTGGGATGGCCTTACTGTAGAATTTTTCTTGTCGTTTTGGCACTACCTGGATCAGCCACTATTGTTAATGATAAACAGGGCATGGGAGCAACAGGTTTTGCCTTCATCTTGGAAAGAAGGCTTGCTCAAGTTGATTCCAAAGCAAGCACTTTGTGAAGAGTTCTCGCAATGGAGGCCGATTACGCTCATGCCTGTGGTTTATAAATTGCTGGCTAAAATGCTTGTCAATAGACTTAAAGGGTTTTTGCATGATGGTTTGCATCCATCTCAGTTGGCTTCATTCCACGAAGGCAAATTACTGATAATCTAGCAAATGTCATCATTGGCATGGAGTATGCGAAATACACTCGACAAGATGTATTGGTCATGCAGGTTGACATTGAAAAGGCATTTGACACTGTTCTTTGGGATTACATTGCAGATACCATGCTTCGGCTGGGATTTGGGCCTAAGCTATCCTCTGTGGTTTATTTCTTGTATGCTGACAGTACCTCTACCGGTTTGTTGGATGGTTTTCTCACAGATCCTTGGCATTTGGGACGTTCAGTAAGGCAAGGTTGTCCTCTCAGTGCTTTGCTTTATGCGATTGCTACTCATCCCCTGCTTATGTATTTGGAATCTTTGACTTCGTCTGGAAGATTGCAGGGCTTGAAATTACCCTCTGGGAAACATTTTATTGCGCAAGCTTATGCAGATGATTCTCTCTTTATGCCTCGCAATCACCAAGATGATGTGGAACAAATTATGCACACTCTTCATTTGTTTGGATTGGCAGCAGGCCTCAAAGTGAATTTTCGTAAATCCAAACTATTGGCTCTGACTGAGTATGATTGGCATAAGCTGCTTTGGCCAGGCGAACTTGTTCCTCCGAACATTATAGTTCATCATTTGGGTTATCCGCTGGGTTGGACTGTATCGGCTACACGGAAATTGGATTGGGTAGCCGAGCGCTTGCACTCCAAGTTACATTATTGGAAGTTGTCCACTTGGCCGCTTCATGTGCGTCTTAGAATTGTGCAATGCATTCTTGTAGCTTATGTGCAGTTTTATCTACCTTTGCTATATTGGTCTCAATCCCGCTTGAAGTCCCTTATGTCAAGTATATTGGCGCATTTCTGGCACACTTCATCTCGTGGAAAGGGCCTCAGATTGTTATCCATGGACAAGTTATGCTCTCCTAAGCGCCTTGGAGGCCTGAATATTTTGGATTTGAGACGTCATGTTTTGGCTAGGAAAGCTATGCTTTTGCCGGTTTTGTTGGATCAGCAGCAACCCTGGACTCTCATGGTGTCCCATTTGTGTCGGCATATTGTCACGCCATTCTATGGTCATTGGCAACCCACATACTGGGATCTTATATGTGGAAAACTTGAAGGACACATTCCGGGATGTCCTTTCACTTCTTCTCTCATTATTGATTGGAAGGAAGTTACTTCACATATGATATGGCATGGTTCCCGATCTTTGATGGGCAATTCCCTGCGGCTAGAGAGTTTGCATTGGAGTCGTGTATTTTCTTCCACTTTGGTTGACCGTTCACCTCGTCAGGCATATTTTCTATCTCAAAAAGGAATTTGTCAGATACATCAGGTGGTGGATGACACTGGTCAGGTTCTTTCCTTCTCTGTTGCGGCGGATCGTTTTCAATTGGGATCCCATTATTCTCATCTTTGGACAGAAATTCAGCGGATGATTGCTGATATTTCTCCTTTACCTCGCTTGAATGTGGATTCCCGTCTATCTGATTGGAATCTTGGAACCACTGCTATGAAATGTATTTCAGATGGGACAGTTTATGCCCTCTTGCAATCGGATGCATGGATAGTCAGACATGGTAATCAGCTATGGTCTCTCTCCAAATCTTCAATGTGGTGGAAACGTACATTGTTTCGCATTTGGAAAAGTCATCTGCCTCTTAAAGAACGCCTGTTCTTGTGGCGCTATTTGGTTGGTGCTCTTCCTGTTGGTAGCTTGTTACATGCACGTCATATTGCGCCTTCACGTTGTGTCCGATGTAAAGCTACTGAGGAGACTGTCCCACATTTACTATGGGGTTGCGTATGCTCCAGATCGTTCATTCGCCGGGTCTCGACTGCTCTTCGCCTTCGTTTCCCTTCGGGCATTTTTCACAGATGCTTTTGGCTTTTTGGGGTGTTACAAGCATCACAGTCTCAGTTTGCTGTATTTTTCAGCTGGGTCCGATTCTGGGTCTTTTGGACCATATGGCATGTTCGGAACAACCTCATGTTCCAAGCCAATGACATTGTTCCCTTCCATTACTTCAAGTTCTCGCTTGGTCACGCTCTTCATTTTGCTTATGATGCTGGGGACATCACTCTTGATGCTTATAGGATTTACTTTGATTGCTTCTAGGTAGTGAAGCCTATAGTTACTCTTCTTTTTCTGGGTTTTCCTCGCTTAGAGGTTTCCCACTTGCAAATAAAAAGTGTGATCTTTTTGGTGGGTTTTCCTCGTTTTGAGGTTTCCCACCTGTAATTAATGACATGAAGCTTTACAAAAAAAAAAAAGTGTGTATGTATATGTATATATATATGTATATGTGTATATATATGTGTATATATTATAAAACAGACGCCTCTAATGTCTCAAAAAAAAAAAAACGAAACGCCTCTAATGCCTCTAACAACCCTGCTTTCCTTCTTTGCTTCTCTCTTTTTTTCTTTATGCCTTCTAGCTGCTCTCTAATTAGTGCTTGAGGTAGTTGTGAGTGCTTGTGGTCTTTCCCCCTTCAGAAGAGGACTCGATGGCAGCTGCTTCACCTTCCCGAACCAAGGCCGCCCTCAAGTGCTCTTTTTCTGAAATGGGCCTCCAGCTCTTGGCCTTGATTGTAGCCTTGCCTTGGTTTGCAAGACTGAAGGAGACCCACCCATGACCAGATCTGTGACCGCCTTGTTGACGAACTGTGCATTGTCAACCAGCTCCTCAACTATAGGTATGCGGTTTCCATTGATTGAGCTCTCTGTTGGCTAGGTCTTAGAGACTAGAGCCTCGCTGCTGGGCGGGGCCAGTGGCAGCGTTGACCACTCGGGCTCAGGATTGCATACTCTTTGACTGCCCATTGCCTTACCAGAGAGACCATCCAAACTGTTACATGCTGAACTGCACTAGGCCAATATTAACCATGGGTCGAGTACCTAGGGTTAGATGTGCTAACCCAAAGTCAGCTAGACTGAGGGTTAGGGTTGAAAAAGCTAACTTAGAGTTAGGGTTAGGGATTAACCAAGCTTAGGGGTTGATAGGACCCCCTACGAGGCTAAAGGGCTAGCAAGGTTGAGGTCTGGATTGGCCTTTGGGTCAATCGAAAGCTAACGGTTAAAAGCTCAATAATAGAGGTGAGGACTAATAAAAGCCAGTTTTTACTATAAAAACGTACCTTGGGATCATTTGTGACTATTATGAGATATCCTCACAGTAGAGACACCTACCAAGGCATGATGGACCTCAGGGCCACGAGTAGCTCTAGTCGGGTTGGCGGTCTCTGGTGGTATAGGATGCCAGCAGAGTTGACTCACGGCAATTCGGACCTCAGACTCGGGGGTTGTTTGGGAAGAAGACCTACAGATGGGGGAGGAGAGCCGCTAGCCTAATTCTATGGTGGTCATCGACTTCATGTTTGATGCAGGTCATCCTAACCTAATATGGTTCCGAGGTATGTTGTCGTTACTTTGGTATCAGAGCCAGGCGTGCTGGTTGTATGCTTGGGCCCTTCATCAATCGGATCTTCTTCTAGATGGTGAAATTGTGATGGGAGAGTGAGGAGAAAATGTAGCTGAGTGTTTTTTTGTTTTGCGTCATGGGATCTTCCCTAGAAACCTCCTCTGATAGAATTATACGTGAGTCCAAGTTTATGTGGAACGAAGAGGATTATGATGGGAGAAAAAGCTGGGCAGCACGTCCCCCCCCCCCCCTTTCCCTTCCCTCTTGCTAAGAGAAGATATTTTTAATGCTTTTAATTGTGCTTTTTTGTGTATGCCAAGATACAACAGACTGGTGTTATAAGTCTGCTACAGCTAAGATTTAGATTGTAGATCAGCAAATTCAAAACTTTGGTCTTTGAAATGCAGGATTTTGTGTTGTTTGTGGTCCAGATTTAGCCTCATCATATCAACCACTGCAGATATTGCCTTTGTGTGCAAAATTTTTTCTTTGTGATGTTGTATTTTTGAAACTTAGACCAGTATGAGCTGTGTTTTTTGCAGTAAAGGATTGCAACAGAGTTCCCAATTGTGTATCCAATTCCTTATGCTTGCAAAATCTTTTGTTTTGTACGTAATATTCTGCACGAGAAATTTGTGGTTCATCTTTTGTATGAAACTCTCCCTTTCAAGTTTCTAAAATCCACCAATCGGTAGATTCTAAACTTCTTTCTAAGTTTCACACCTCGAAAAGATTTCAAGGAAATTCCTTAGGTATTGTTCAGGCTAGGTTGCAGAAGTGTCCACATTTTATTGGATTCGTTGAGTAGAGTTGAATTCAACAATATTGCATAAGTGATTTTGATAGACACGGGTGTTGCTCAGTTCCAGACTTTAAAAGTTTTGTAGTCTATTAGAGTGTAAGAAAGCTTCAATGAGTTGAAGGGAAACTTTTGACGTGGGAAGATTGGTGATACATGGTAAGCAGTTTTATGAGACTTTTGGAACTAGGCGAAGCTGCCATCTAGTTGCTTGCCTGAGGGAGTTTGGACCATCTTCATATTTAGTGTTCAACTGTGAATTGTTTTTGTCATGGGCATAAAGATGTGGTACTCAAGCAAGAAAATTGAATGCTCGAAAAAACTGACTTGACTCGCCTGCGAGCTCCGCTCTCCCCCCCCACGCTGCTTCTCGCCATCGCGCCTCACCTTCCCCCCCCCGCCAGCCCTCCGCGGTCTCCTCCGCCCTCTCCCCCGCCTTCTTCATCGCACCCCTCTACGCCGCCTCCCCACCGCCTTCTGCCTCGCGTTTCTCCCCCGCCTTCACCCCCCCGCCTCCACTCCCCCGCCTCCCTCCTCTTCTTCGCTTTCTTCCCCCCCCCCGCCTTCTCTTCCTTCGCCTCCCTCCTCGCTGCATTCCCCGCCTCTCCCCCCGCCGTTTACTTCCTTCCCCATTCTTTCTTCCTCCGCCTCTCTATCATCCTTAGCCTCCCCCTCTCTTCTCTCCCTCGCCACCTCTCCCCCCTCCGCCCTCTTTCTCCTCCCTTCCGTCCCGCCCCTCCGCCCACCGTTATCTCCTCCCCGCCTCAGCTCCCCCCCCCCCCCCCCCGGCGCCCCGCCCCCGCTATCCTGTAACCCGCCGCTTCTCTTTTTTCCTCGCAGGGCTGTGTCCCTCCCGTTGGTGACCCCGGTTTCTGGCTTTTTCCCTCTGGAGGACTCCATGGAAGCCGCTCCGACTAACCCTGCCGATTCCGGTCTCCGTCTGGAGTTCACAGCTGAAGATCTTCAGTTGTTTGTTTCCACAGTTTCCGCTCTTGAGGCCTCCTCCTTGGTCTGCAAGATAGTGGGTAGCCGTCCGATGCGGAGAGAGCTTCGCGACCTTCTGCAAGGCAGCCTTGTTGGCGTGCCCGCCAAGATCGTCAGCGTGGATTTTTTGGGACGTGGCTACTATCAGGTGGATTTCGAGTCCCCACAGGCAGCTCAGATGGTGCTGGCTCGGAGCCCCATTGCCCTCCGCTCTTCCCGGGCGTTCCTGGCGCGATGGACTCATGGTTTCGACCCCGCTTCTGACCCGCTAGCAGGCGCGACAGGTTTCCCCGTCACTATCTGTTTTCCTGGACTCCGTAGGGAGTACTTGCCCCTCTTGTCATCCATTGGCAAGGCGTTCGGGCAGGTGGTGGAGACGCCTCAGACAGCGGCTTCAGTGACTGCTCGGGCAGCAGGACTCCCGGCCATTCGGGTTGTGGTTCCGTCACCGGAGTCCCTCCCGAAGACGATCCTTCTCCCTTGTCTTTCTGGAGGACATATGATACAGCGCGTGGAGTATTCGGGCCTCCCCGGCCAGTGTTACATATGTCGGGAGATGGGCCATCTCGCACGCGCCTGTCCCTGCAAGGGGGCTCATCCTTCACGTTATGCCGCCTCCGGACCCCCTGCAGCAGGAGACCCGAGGGGTGGCCATCCACTTCAGAGACCGGACATCCCTGGCTCGTCACAGCAGGCGCCATCATCTGATGAGCAGGCCCCGGCGGAGGATGCCGCGCAGTCCCAGGAGGCTGGCGGATGGCAGGAGGTTCGCCGGCGGAAACGCCCGGCCCGCAGGGACCGTCGTCGCAGACGCTAGCAGGCAGCACAGGCTGGCGGACAGGCGACTCCGGCTGGCGTACAGGCACCTACCCGCACTTATGCTCCTGTCAGGGATAGGCGGCCAGCAGGTCCCACCCCGATGGACGAGGATTCAGACTCAGTGCCCGTTGAGGCCGCTGGTGGAGCCTCCCACGTGGAGACCCCGCTCCCACCTCCCCCCGCGGGGGGCCCCCCACCCTCCTTGGAGCAGATTCCTGAGGATCCTGGGCCGCACTCTTCGACCCCCGGCTCCCCTTCCCCTCACCCGGAGAGCACTCCTTCCACCCTTCCTTCTCCCCCCCCAGCCCCCCCTCTCCCGCCTCCCCCGGCGGCCCCCCCTGACACCTATCCTTTGGCAGATGCCTCTCCATCCTCTCCTCGCTCTCCCCCCTCCTCGCCACGAGCCCCCATCCCTCCCTCGGCCTCTCCAGGATACTTCGCCAGACCACCCACTGCCCCGGGGCAGCGCAGCTGGGTAGGCCAGAGCTCAGTCCAGCGGCTGTTCCACCGCCACTCCGGGCCGGTGGAGATGGCGATCCTCGCCTCGCCCGCCACAGAGTTCTCTCCAGCCTCCCCTGGGGGGCCCCCGCGAGTGATGGGGCTACCAGTGGATTACGGTTTTTTCAGGTGCCTCCAGTTGGATGCTGGCCCGTTCGAGACACTGGTCGCGCCCTTGCGAGTTTGCGTGGTGTGCCATCCCTCTCGTTCTCCGTCTGTGGTGAGCAGCATGGTGGCTTTCTCCTTTCCTCTCAGTGTTGCCCCAGACACAGCATGGGATTGCAACTCTGTAGAGGAAGTTTTGCGTGATCAGATACTGGAGTTTTCTCATCACTTCAGTGACTTGGGGCTCACGGACCTATTGCAGACCCGATTACACTCAGCCCGCATGAGCCTGTTTGGTATAGGAGACTGGCGGGCGGATCCGGTCCACACCTCAGTTGAGGCGGTGCTTCTGATTCTCCTCCATGCCGCCCCGAGGGTGCAGCCTACCTTTAGATACATATATGCAGAGGATTGGTCTCACGCCTATGCCCTGGACAGGGCGAAGGCGGAGTGGGGCTGGACACAGAGACATGTCACCCTTTTTTTGGAGAGACTCCGCACCCGGACAGACAGTGATTATTCTCCCTCCAAGCCGGCGCCCAAGACTCACAGAGTGGAGGGCAGATCATCCGGGCCGGCTGAGAGGGGTGAGCCAGTGGAGGCTGCTTCACTTGCCATAGCTCATCCATGAGGATCCTCTCATGGAACATCCAGGGTCTCGGTGGACATCGCTGCTACATTGGCCGGGGCAGACTTCGCCAGGAGATCCAGAGGGCTCTCGTTGGAGGACCCATCGATATCCTTTTCATCCAGGAGCACCACCTTTCTGCTGGGCGTACCCGCACCTGCGGGAAGATCTTGCCTGGCAGGAGTCACACTTTTTGGTCACCGGCATATGGCTCCCAGGGGAACCAGGGTGGAGTATGCATCTCAGTCAGCGAGCAGCTTCTATCTGAAGTTGTGGACTCTGGCATTCTGGTCCAGGGTCGTGCGCAGTGGATCATCCTTCGGGTTGGGGAAGACCGCATTGGCTTCCTCAACTTCTACGCCCCTAATGGGGCGACCGGGAGAGCCGAGTTCTGGAGCACCATTAGGCAGTCCCTCCCCTTGGCAGACCACTGGTGCCTCGGAGGGGATTGCAACATGCTGGAGGATGCAGAGGACAGGATGGGGGGCAGCCAGGAGACCATTCATGGGCCGGAGCTAGCTGCCTGGGAGGAACTAGTGCTTCAGGTGAGAGGCCAGTATCCGTGGACTCTCCCGGAGTTTGGCAGGTTGCAGGGGAGCCTATCTTTCTCGCGCTCGGATAGACGGGCCACAGGGGTTAACCTATCCCGCATCGACAGATTTTACATTGATGAGTGGGCCTGTGATAGAGGTGGCACAGTGGGCATACTTGCAGGCTCCTCGTTTTCAGATCACCATCCAGTGCTTCTCCAGATTGAGGACCCCACGAGAGGAGAGCAGAGCCAGAGCGTCCGGATTCCAGATTGTCTCATAGAGGAGCCCGAGATTGCGATCGGAGTTGAGCAGGTCTGGCAGGAGCTGCAGTTCAGGAGAGGATCGGCAGCCAGCGATCTTGCCAGTGGCTTACAGGAGATTAGCCAGATGCTCAGACAGGCTGCCTTGGACCGGCTGGAGGCTTTCAGAGAGCAGGAGAGGAGCCTACGGAGGAGTCTAGCGTCCCTCCAGAGACTCCAGGAGAGGGATCCTACGAGCCCTTGGATCTCAGAGCAGATGGAGTCAGCTCGCACGGAGATCAGATCCATCGAGGAGAGGAGGGTGGAGTTCCGATTCCATGCTCGGGCTTCCTTTTGGACACAGGCTGGGGACAGAGTGACTCGAGACTTCTTTGAGGCGACAGGGCCTCGCTTCAGACGAGAGGGTCTCAGGCGTCTCCGGCAGGCTGATGGCCAGGTTGTGGTGGATCCCCCCAGGGTTCGGGCTATAGCCACAGATTTTTACAGGGACCTTCTCTCTGCTGAGCCAGCAGATGACAGGGTGAGAGAGGCTCGGGAGGCAGTCTGGAGCTTCACGAGACCGGTTGTGCCGGCCCATTTACAGCACTCCCTTCTCTCCCCCTTCTCGGATACGGAACTGGAGGAGGCTCTTCAGGCATTACCTCGGGGCAAATGCCCAGGAGAGGACGGTCTCTCGGTGGCTTTCTTCCAGAGGTACTGGGGCCTCTTACACAGGGGCTTCAGATTGGCATTCCAGGAGATTATGGAGTCAGGAGTCATGCCGGACAGCATGGCTGAGGGTTTGATCCACTTGATCCCCAAAGAGGGAGGAGACAGACTGGAGATTAGACAGTGGAGACCGATCACCTTGCTAGGCACGGCCTACAAGGTCCTAGCTAAGGCGATCAGCAGGCGGCTTCAGCCTCACCTTCCGGACATCATCCACTCCACGCAGACTGGCTTCATCCAGGATAGGAGCATTCTGGATAACATTTTCTCCTTCTGGGAGGCTACGGCTCTGGCTAGATTTCGACAGGAGGATCTGGCAGTGCTCCTTCTCGACTTCGAGAAGGCATATGATCGGGTGGACTGGGCCTTCTTGGAAGGCACTATGGAGAGGATGGGCTTCCCCCCTCAGTGGATCCGTGGGGTCTCTGCACTCTACTCATCGGCTCATAGCCAGGTGCTGATACAGGGCGTGCGCGGAGAGAGGTTCCAGCTCTCGCGCTCGGTGCGGCAGGGGTGCCCCTTAGCGCCCTTTCTTTTTCTTTTTGTGGCGGAGGCCATGAGCACTTTTTTGACGGCACAGGATACAGGTTTGCGGGGCCTCCAGCTTCCCATCCGTACCTCGGAGGAGCTCCTAGACTCGGAGTTTGCGGATGACACTGCTGTCTATCTTCAGGGAGGTGAGGAGAACCTCCGCCGCTTCGCCTTAGCCATGGACAGGTTTTGCAGAGCTTCGGGCGCTTTGATCAACTGGCACAAGTCGTGTGGGCTGTGGGTCAGCTCTATGCCCCCCCCGACTTGGAGGCCAGTTGACGGTTTTCAGTGGCTGCCCCCTGGCACTACAGTGCGTTATTTGGGATGTTATGTGGGCATTGACATATCTCCGGAGCAGCAGATAGCCCCCCTTCTTCTGAGCATTCGGAAGAAGCTTCTGTATTGGAGTACCGCTCGTTTATCTCTGGCTGGCCGAGTAGTTGTGGCCAACCAGGTTCTGCTTGCTACTATGTGGTACATCACTTCCTGCTGGGCCTTCTCTCGGGCATGCATTGGCCAGGTGCAGCGGCTCATCAGGAACTTTCTTTGGTCCGGTGGCGACGGGTGGCCCGCCAGGGCCAAGGTGGCATGGGCGGTGATCACTCAGCCGAGGGAGAGAGGCGGCCTGGGCATTGTTGATCCTATTTGCCAAAGCCGAGCATTGCTTGGCAAGCTGGTAGTTCGTGGCCTCCTGCCAGGCGCTGAGCCGTGGAAGGAGTTTCTTGTTTCCAGGATGCTCAGCCGCACCCCCTCTCTTAGCGGCCCCTGGACCCCCAGCATTAGGTGGATCTTTACAGAGCAGCGATCCAGAGGAGTGGGCCTTGGCTTCGAGGAGCGTTTTGCAGCTAGCCTTCTGAGGGCCTGGTCGCATCTGAGGCCGTCACTCTTCCAGACTCCTCCGGGCACCGATGAGGAGCGCCTGAGGCAGCCATTGATCTGGAACCCCTTGATTCGACTTCCCAGTGGCCATATGGTTGGATCGCGGTCTCACGTGTCGTGGGGCCCTTTGAGCTCCGGCCCAGCCCAGTCCCTGGACGACTGGATATGTTTTCAGCAGCTGCCTCTTGAGGCCCAGGAGAGGAGACTCAGTGGGATGAGGGGCAGAGAGTTGATGAGACAGGACATCGAGGCGGCCATCCCCCGGGAGTGGCGGACCCCAGTACAGGACCCTCCACCTCCACAGTGGATGGGTGTCTTTACTCGGCATGAGATCCTTCTAGCGGTCTGCGGCACAGCGGAGGGAGTCGCCCCACTCACTTTCGAGGTGGGAGAGGGTGGCCAGCTTCAGAGGACACGACTAGATTTGGATGGGCTCCAGGGTTGTATTCTTCAGAGGGTGCGGGTGGTCGGCTTTCATCAGAGACAGTGGCATGTAGACCCCTCACCGGCCTCGATAGGAGAGGACTGTTCTTGGAGATTATGGGCTTGGGACAGCAGGCCTCTTATTCGCCTTCACCTGGGATCCAGGTGAGTGGTTTTGGCGAGATCCCTACTTGGCCCCTACCAGCCCAGGCATCCCCTTTTTTCAGTACACAGCGAGGCTGGGGCGGCGGATTCAGCGGCACAGGATAGCGAGCACCCCGGCGGCGGCCGAGCATTGGCGGCGACAGGGGCTCTCCCCTGCCTTTCTTAGGGACTTCTGGCAGCGCCTGTGGGCCAGCTTCCGGCCCCGGAAGGTGACGCTTTTTCTCTGGCTCACAGCGCATAGAGGACTGGCTGTGGGGGCATGGCTAGCTTTTGGCAGACACCCAGCGTCCTGCCCTCGGTGCGGCCATGCACAGGAGTCGCAGCGGCACTGCTTATGGGATTGCCCACAGGCTCAGCAGGTCTGGCAGCGCGCTCTCAGGATGGTTTTTGCAGGCTCACCAGGTGAGATGCTGGTGACGTGGGGTGCGGTGGCTTGGGCCACGGACAGCGGCCCGGCCCTTGGATATGAGGACGTCCCTGGCAGCGCGACCATCCAGGTCTCTGACAGGGCGATGGCGGTGGTTCCGACGCCAGACTTCTCATCGGCAGCCCCTCAGGAGGGGGTCGGGCACAGATGGGAGATGATCAGCAGCATGACGGCTTGGCACATATGGAGAGCCCGATGCAGGGAGGCCATTGACCGCCAGGCGACTCCACCGGCGGAGGTCATACAGGCCCTCTGGGTGGACATCATTCACACCTTGAGAGGACACTGGGGGAAACTCCAGGGCGACTCGGATCGCATGAGAGGGCGCCGCAAGGCTTTCCTCCGCACTTGGCACCCTGGCCCTTTCCTCACCGCGAGGGGCGAGGATGTCACTTGGCACTACAGGCCTCCAGTCTGGCTTTTCTCACCTCCCACATGTACTACTAGGTAGCCCCCCCTAGAGAGCGGCCAGCCACGGGGGTGGAGCTCAGGAGTTCACTGTGTTTTATCCCTCCTTGCGAGGTGAGCTTTGTAGCCTTATGGCGTTTTCTCATTAACTAATAGAAGGATCCTTTTCCCGGAAAAAAAAAAAAGATGTGGTACTCACTTCAGGTTTGGCCTAGGTATCCTAGCCCCACCCCCCCACCCCCTCCCCCCCGCCCTGTGGCAGGGCATGGGAGCTTAATTCTTGCTTCACAGGCTTGCATGCTTGGAGATCCAAAATGATGGATGGGACCCTTAAGTATGCCTAGTGATGAATGATACATGGTAGTTCTATGTCCAGTAAGCTCAAATGGGACCATTTCAGGTTCTCGTGACTAGCTGGATGAGTTAGCTTATAGAGGGTGAGCCTACTGTCTGTCTGCAAGTCATTCTTCAAAGAAACTAAGCTGCTTTTGTGATCAGCTATTGTCTGTCTGCTAATGACCATGCTGCGTAGACCCTCTGCTTCTTTCTATGTTTTTACAATCTCCTGTGTATTGCTTACTGCTTACACGTGCCCCTGTTTCTTGTATTAACATCTTGTTTCTTAGATGCATATATATATATATATATATATATATATATAATCCATAAACAGACAGCATTGAGTTATAAAACCTTACTTACAGCATAGCTTCCTAGTGCAGGTTGTGATGGTGCATTTATTGGCTATCATGAGAACCAGTATGCAATACTTGAAGATGATGGTTTAGGGCTGTCCTTGTACTTTCTTGAAGAGGACGTGAAGGCGAAATCAACCACACAATCATCTGCAGACCCAGAGAACAATATAGCTCTTGATGCCAATACCTTTTCTCAAGCGAATTTGATGAGTAAAACCCAGGACTCTCTCCAACAAGGCCCTATACAATTCATATTTTACAGTCCTATTCAGCGTATTTTCTCCACTCCTCTAGGTAAGTGGATTCTGTTTTACATTCTTTTACTTACCTTGCATTCAGCCACTTCATTGATTTTTTTTTCCACATTCGACATGTAGATTCTACTTTGCTTTATGCTTCACAAGGCAGCCATCTGGGATTAGCCAAGCTTTTGGCAGAGTCGATAGGCGTGAATAATGAAGTCTACGAGATTTCTACAAGGCGTGAGGATGGACACTATCTGGAACTGAAGTCTTCAGAAGTAGTTCTACAGGTATTTTGAGTGATCAATAAAGTTCCATTTTTATGTTAAATTGAGAGTCTCTAGCTGATAATAGAGACTAGCTGACAATAGTTGATTATGTGACAGCGTGTGTGTGTGTAAGAGAGAGAGAAAAAGAAAGAAAGAAAGTCATCTTAACGTCTATGGAAGACCTAAGTCTTTGAGACCATAAGTAATACAATGCTACCATGGATATGCTGAGCCATGGAAGAACTGAAAAGGAAATGAAAAATACCAATGTGTGTATACATCCAGATAGAAGATGATTATCCTATGATCCCTCCTCAGCCAGTACCAATCTCAGGGCAGAAAGAGGGCCTCTGTGATGGGAGCATGTCATGTCAGCGGAGAACCTCTTGGATTTGTCTTTGTGTGGTGCAGGGTCCTGATGCTCTGGGTTGGGAGCGTCTGCATCTTAGAATGGATTGAGCTCTCTTGCTAAGAACTCCTCTGGGGTGCGGAGCCAGATCGTGGGTATGCGTGTTGGGGTCTGATGTCAGAGCAGAGGCACTCGTATGGGTGGTCGAGTTTGATTCTGATGTGGATATGTGTACCACAAAGAAATCTGTGATGGCTCTCTGGGAGGTGTCCTGTCGAGGGTTGGGCCTATCTCTCAACGTTCTTCCTGTGCACTACATCCATGTGTTGTCTGTGCTCCATCAGGTACATGCCCAGATATCTCTGATCCTCATTTGGTATCACCCATGTGAATGTGATACCCGAAGGGAGGCAGTGGAATCTTCCCGATGTCTAGCAGTAAGCTGGACAGCTAAACATATAATGGGCCTCATCCTCTACCGCGCCCGTGGTGGATACTCTGCATGTCCTCCTGTGGTGTATCCTTGGCTTTGCTTGTTTGACTCTGAGTTTGCCAATTGTGATACGCAGAACATGTGACGTGTATATGTATGTATCCCGGGATCTGAATGAATCCATCCAGAGAGTCTAAGAAAGTGATCTCTGTAGAACTCACAGTTCTTTCCAATCTCTGATGGGCACAACCATGTCCGATGATGTGTGGCTTGGGTAGATCTAACCAGAAGATTCGGTTGATCTCTCATGTGGTGGGAGGTCGAGGTAGGGGGAATCTAGGCTGTTCTGAAATGTGCATGAAACCACTCAACTACCTCCGAATACCATGCATGTGTCGATAATGGTGCTGGCTGTGTCAACAGGGAGGGAAATCCAGCTTGTCTCGGCTGCTTCTCCTCGCTCTCACAATATAACTACGGAGGACTCTAGTGCTAGCCATGGGAGACGAGAAAGATATATTAAGCATCTACTATAGACCCAAAGGGCCTATCAGACCAAAGTGATACAGTAATGTCCATGGCATATCTCATCATGAACGGAAAATAGAATAAAAGAGAACAAATCAAAACTATCTCACTGGAGTGATACAAAAATGTCCATGGAAATCTCACATGGAATACAAGGAACATGAAACATGAAAGGAGCATCAGTCCCCATTAGATGGTATACCACACTGCAATATATCAAGGACAGGGCTAATGAGTATGGCCGAGAGGTGTCCTGCAGCTACGTCACGTGGAAAGGTAGCTCGACGGCGGTGGAGCATGTCTTGGATATTAAGTGTCTACTCAAGACAATGGGCCTATGAACCAAAGTCATACAATAATGACCATGGTATATCTCAGCGCAAAATAACATACAACAATGTGGAATGGCTCTAGAGTCTATCCCCAGTAAGCTGTAGGCCACACCCAAAGTTACTGTGTGCGACCTCGTCCTGTCAAACGATGCTGTTTAAAAAAGACAGCTACCCCTCCTGAGCCATGTACTGGTGTGCGGGTCTCACCTCAGAAAGGTGACTCCCACTCGAACCCGGCTATGTATGGTAAACCCCTTTCAGTCCTCTGATACGTCTCTCTACAGAAACTCTGCCGTGAGAGTCACTCAAACCTCCTGGATCCAATCATAGCATGTGGTTGTAGTTCCATACTGCTAACCTTAGATTTTTGGTCTCATACACCCCGTGCCCCTGTTTGGGCCGACGCCCAGTGATAATGATTGAACCATCTCTGCACACTGCCCACTTGCCCACTTTGCGGGCCTCATGAATTGTCACCCCATCGTTTTTTGCCGGTGTGCCACCAAAGCCGGGGTGAGATCATCCCCTATATGTGAACGTGTGCGCTTGAGTGCAGCCCGCCTATCCAAGAAGGTTTGTCTGCTAGTGACGTTGGGGAAACTGATGATATGGGGCTGTTCTCATGTCATGTCCTTGGAGGTGCATGGATATACATCCTCTTATTGTGGTCCTTTTCAGATTGGGTTACTTTTTCAAGATAGTGGATGCTGTCTTTGGTTAAACACATGGAACTTTTGTGTTACCAAAGTCTATTCTCGGAGACTCTCCAGAAGTGGTCCTTGTAAAGTTGGGTTTTTTTGCCAAGCTCAGAGGAAAGAGACACACATGTCACATGTATGTAAAGCTGCAACAGACGCAACCACATGATTCGGTTAACCTCTTGCCTCCGTGAGAGGCCCAAAAATACTGAAAAGGGAAGAGACAGTCCATGTGGAGGCTATGTGCATCAAACCAATCGACTACCTCCGAGCACCATACGGGGAGGATAATGATGATGATGGTGCTAATGAGGTGGATGGCAGGCCAGCCAACCTCACCCGCTCCGCTGAATGTAGGTGATGGTTTGAAAGATGGCATCTATGGCGAGTGGGGCCACCTTGAAGTCTGCTAGCACGTTATATGGCACCAACATCTTACATTTGATTATGCATGACAACATCATAGCTTTTAGCCTCTCTATGCTCTTTCAGGTAGCCTTTCCTAGCCCCGGTCCCCAAAAAGCTACACCATACATGGCTGGTGGGTGTACAGAAGTGTCGAGAAAAGCCAACACTTGGTGCGAGGCTCCTGGGCCTAGAAACATTGCCTCTCTAGACAGGCTAGGGTGGCATGGCCTTTGATCAATGGTGGTCATGCAAAAGCAAGGACTCTTAAAAGCGAGGACTCGTAAAGGTCACTCTAAGGTATACATACCTTTTGAGAATCTCCACAGGGGCATCCCTGTACAAGAAGGATAGCTGTTATGCAACAGCATAGGATGTGTTAAAGACCATGACTCTGGTCTTGCCAAGGTTGACGGTAAGGGTTTCATAAGTGTCTCCATAAACCCTCGGCTGAATCTGAGATCAAGACAGTGTCATCTGCATATAGAAATATGGGCACCACTACATGAATGACCACCAAGGCCTCTATCTCATCAATATATAGACCAAAGAGTGTAGGAGAGAGTGCAACCTTGTTTGATCCCAATAGTACTGCATATAGGTCCAAAGAGTCCACCTTGTGGATGAACTTGGCCAGTCAGTGCCTCATGTAGAGCCATCACACCCCAAAGCATGTCACGTGGGAGCTGCAGCTTTTGCAAATGTTCTAATAGGCAGGATGGGGGGAGGGTCCTCACGAATGTGCCATGCCTCTGAGTTATTCTCGCTCAAGAAGAGCTTCTATTACTCTTGTTCTCGTCTAGCAAGAAATGCACGCTTGTTCCTATGAGTCAGTTGATGGAAGATTTTTTAAATCTCACATGCTGAGATCAATTCATGTTCTCTCTTGCCTAGGAGGCGGAGCCTTGTGGCTTTGCATTCCTCATCATATCACACCCATTCTGAGGCCGAAAGCCCATCGGTAAACTAGATCGAGAGCATTTGATGCACGGAAATCTGGCATGGGCGGAGTCATCAATGATGGATGAAAGTTGGGATGTGATTGTGGATATTGGGAGGGAGATGCAAAGGGTTGAAAAATGGCGGGAGAGGTGATCCTCATAAATGTGGTCTACATGATGGTGAACATGGATAGGAGCCGCCCCATGCCCAATGAAACATGTTTGCCCTGGGTTGATTCCCAAACATATCAGACACCTCGGGTGGCCCTCTCGCAGGGCTTTGGTGACTCTGTAAAAGATGATCTCTCTCCTTGTGAATGTCTCTGCAAAACCTCCCAGGTCAGACTATTGTGTTTCATTGCAATTGCATACAGCCATGTGATTTTTGTCTATGGTCTCACACACCCCGCGCCGTTATGCAAGGCGTTTGTTTGTGATTATACCCCTACCCTCGCAGTAAACAGCCCACTTCCCCGCTCGACGGGCTTCCATGACTTGGACGAATTCAGGTTTTTTGTGCTCCACTTGCAAGGGTGTTAGGTCATCCCCTAAGTATATCTTAGTAGCTTTGAGAGAGAGAAAGGGAGATAGTTATATTAACGTCTACAAAGGCCAAAATGACCTATGAGATGAAAAGATTACATAATGTCCATGGAATACATCATCATGGATACTAAAAATCCTGATCGCATATTATACTAGGCATTGGCATATATAGTGGGCCTCTGTCTCAGCCTCTGTATGACTAAGCTGGCATATCTTGTCCTCTGGTACAACTGCCCCCTGGCCCATATCTGGTTGTCCCCACTCTCAATTGATGGGATGAGGTGCAAATCTTTCCAATCGCACATCACACACCAAATGACAGAGCGTGTCCGTGTAGCATGGGTGTATGATGAAACCGTCCTATGTCAAGCAAAGGTCCTCTATCAAGCAAAGAAGATCTTTGTAGAAGTCCATCTTTGTCCCCGGGGGCTGAACGGGTGAACGCCAGGTCTTTTGAGTATCTAGTCTCACAATGTCCTTCCTAATGACCTTGTTCAACTCTGTGCGATGAGAGAAAAGGAGGGGGCCTCTATGCCATATGAATTGGGGGGGGGGGGGGGGGGTGCCCCCGTTTGCATGCCATGTATGCCGAACCAAGTGCTCACTTGTGCATACCAGCACTGTGTGTCTCCGTCTAGTGCATGTTGTCTCCAAGACTCTTAAGGCAAGCCAGGGGTAGCTCCTAGTCATAGTTGCTAGGCGTTTCATGAAACGTGTTTCATAAACGTTTCATTCATTTTCCAGAAGTTTCAAAAACGTTTCATACAAAAAGGGGGGGTACAGGCCTCAAAATTTATATACAGGTTTATAATATGTTAAAAATATATTGCCTTCCCTGCAAAATAATATTAAACATGCATCATTTACACATTAAAACATGTTTACAAGATAAAACTAAAGAATCTGGGTGACCCAGTTACAGTGGGCACCCAACTGAGTCACTGACCAATTGGCAACATCAAGAATCAAGATCTGGATTTCATCATCAATAATGGCACTCAAAGTGATCACAAAAAGTTTGAATCCTGAGCTGATACAAAAAAAGTAAAATGAAGTTTGAAATACACAAAGTAAAGCATGCTGAAGCCTGAAAGATGCAATCATGCATGAATGATGACAAATAGTAAACTAGAGAAGCTTGATAGCCCCAAAGACTAGAGTCCTCAATATGGAGTATGGGCACTGCCAAACAACTGGGCACTCAATCCTCAACATCCTCGATGTCCTCATCAGTACTCTCCTCGGTAGACTCAATGTCACCCTCAGAAGAGGACGATGGTGGCTCAACTGCCGCACTCGTCTCAGCTGTTGCACTAGTACTAGCACCGCCTGATAATGCTACTGTAGATGCTTGTGTGCCATGAGCTGGTGCCATCAACTTCTCATACAAAATAGCATATATGTCGTGCTCCTTGTGAGGAATCTGTGGGACATCTTTCATCTTCTCAATGTCGATAAAATCGACATTGACTTGACGAGGCTCTATCGGATTGCCCGACTGCTCAATTAGGCGGAGATTGCAATGGCAATACACCAACCGCTCCAATTGAGCAGTAGACAACCTGTTCCTCTTCTTTGTATGGAAGAGGGCCCATGTGCTCTAGTTCCTCTCGGCAGGACCCGAACTGCAATCGTGTGAGAGGACTCAAATGGTGAGGCGTCTTTGCCATTAAAGTACAGAAATTTTGTAAGTACAGGCCCCAAGGTACTAAAGTGTAAGTATTGATCAATGTATTATGTAAATAACATACTTGTCTTTTAGAGTTGTACTCATGTCAAATCCCCACGGATCCCCTCGTGATCGATCTTGGTTCGAAACTTGAATCCTGCAAACAAACGAACAAACAAACAAGCAAGGGGGTGCAGGCCTGACTCACCTCCCAACCATGACAGCCGTGGGCGAGCCCACAGTCTTGGCTGTCCCCACCGAGCCACGAGCTGAGCTAACTAGGTTGACGTACCGACCAATCTCCTTCGCGACGTCCCATACCGCCACGAAGCTGCCCTCGCGGGTCTCGAGATTGCTGGCCTCGGCTGCATAAAGCAGGTGCACGTCTGCACTAGATCCAGGCTCCAAGACCATAGAGCTCTCACAAACTCGCGAGACTCGATAATAGATGCTTCCTTGACTTTATCTTTCAAAAGTCTGAAGGCCATATCCAAATCGTTATTCCAAGTGATAGGCTGATTGGACTTACGTCCATGACCTTTCAATAAGTCGGTCATCGGTAGTGTGAGCTGAGAGTACTCCCGTACAGATTTTTGAAGAAAAACAACAAAACCGAGAACAGAACGAAGTTGTTTCACTGTTTGTGGTATAGGCCAGTCCAGAACTTTCTGAACTCGGTCATAGTCAATGCTCAATCTATCTCTAGTGATCTTGTGTCCCAAGTAAATGATGTCGGTCATAAAGAACTCACATTTACTCAATTTAGCACATAGTCGATTCTGTCTTAAAATAGCTAAGACAATCGTGAGGTGTTTGACATGATCCTCAAGAGTACGACTATATATCAAAATATCATCCAGGAATACCACCACAAATTTTCCCAAATGTTCACGAAAAAGATTGTTCATCATTTGCTGGAAAGTGGCTGGAGCATTGGTTAACCCAAAAGGTAATACGAGAAACTCGTAAAGGCCATACCTAGTCCGAAAGGCGGTTCTTTCGACATGCCTTTCATGAATACGTATCTGGTGATAGCCAGTACGTAAATCTATCTTCGTGAAATATTTCGCTCCTGCTAACCGGTCAATCAGGTCATCTGATCTAGGAAGAGGATAACGGTTCTTAATGGTCAGCTTGTTCAATCTCTTGTAATCTATACACATAGCCTCGCGAAAAACGTAGGTTTCCCAGGCATCATGAAAGAAATGCGTTTCTTTCCTATGAAACGTTTCGTTTCATTGCAACATTGCTTCCAGTAGTACGTCACTGTCTGGAATAGAGCCTTTGTCACAATCGGTGATGCCCCCATCTCCGCTAGCACAATCTTATGTGGCATGGCTTACTCCTAGTCATGTGCGAGATCATGACTAGGGGCCTCTCCATCAGCTTCCACCCATCATATGCCTCTTTAGTAATCTCTGTTGGCTTTCCCCTCCTCCTCCTGAACTTGGACCCAAGATGGGGGCTCCATACAATAGTGTAGGTGTGACTAGTGTGTCAAATAGCTAGAGCTTCATCCTCAGCTCATGAAACTGTATCTGTGAGCACTACCTCTCAAGTGAGCCCAAGGTTGCATAGCACTGCATCAATCTGGTTTCGGCCGCCTTTGGCATAGAGAATTGTGGCCTAGCAAAAGTGATCCCAAGATATACATAAGAAGTCACATGCTCCACAGGCTCCCCACTATACGTAAACTAGTATGTAGATCTTCCTATCCACTGTGGGGAGATATTGAAGATCATAACCTTGGTCTTTCCAAGGTTCACTATGAGGTCCCCGTCCTGGCAAAAGGCCCGTAATGCATCCAAATGCCTATGTAGCCCCTCTGGTGAGTTAGAGATAAGGACAATGTCGTTTGCATACAATAGGATAGGTATCAAGACTCCTACCAATTGTGCTCCTGGTCCTCCTCGTCTGTCTATTTAGTCAGATATCTCAGCCCGAATAGATTAGGAGATAGGGGGCAGCTGTGATTCACCCGGATAGTGCTATGTACGACCTCTGAGTCACCCCCTGAGGCCCGTACTTGGCCAATGATAGACTCGTAAAGTGTAAGGATCCCCTCCCCCAAAGCATATATGTTGGTACTCCCATATCCCAAAGTCTCCTCATCAATCTCACCCGTGGGACAATGTCAAATCTAAAGATCCAATGTCACTAGTTGGGCATTCTCTATGCTTCTGGACTTATGGATGGACTCCGTACTGTGGACATGACACCTCATGGTAGGGGACTAACGTGTACACCAAGTGTCATGTGGATTGGCACATCATGATAAGGGATTGATGTCTACACCAAGGGCCAATAGGCTGGAGATTAGAGGCTAGGGATTGTGGTCTATGTCCGTATCTACATTTTGATTGGCCTGTGGGCGTAATATCTACGCCTGAAATGATTGTGTGCTACAAGCTAAACAAAAGGGAGACTATCCACCAACACATTCTTATGCGTGGCATACTAGAGGGCTGCCGATAAGCATAGAAGGCAATTGGACATCAAAGAGAATGATTGGGTATTGTTGAAATTTGAGAAAGCTAGATTTTGAAAAGAGGCTTAGGAAAGAGGAGATGTTTCCTCAGCTATTTGCCAGGTATTATGGACCATTCAAGTTATTGAGGCTTTTCGGTTGGCTTTGCCAAATCATTGGAGGATACACAATGCATTTCATGTAAGCCTCTTGTGCAAATATGTGCATCCAGAGCCTAAAGAGCTGGTTATGGAAGATTAATTTGAAGTGGATGAGGTGGAAGAGGTGTTACTGCCAAAGCAGATTGTGTTTCACAGGGAGCGTAAGCCTATAAGCAGCAAGCTTCGAAGATGCTACCTTGTAAAGTTAAAGAATTATTCACCATGGATGCCAAATGGATGGATGAGGTATACTTCCATGAGTGTCCGTAGCTCCTAGAAGCATACTTGGAGGTTTCTCAATTGTGACCAATTGTTTAGAAGCTTTGGGGGGTGTCACTATTTGGGCAATCTCTACGCTTCCAAACCTATGGACAGACTCCAAAGTGTGGACATAACACCTCATGGCAGGGGACTTACGTCTACGCGAAGAGTCATGTGAACTAGCACCTCATGGTAGGGGACCGATTTCTACACCAAGGGCCAATAGGTTGGATATGAGAGGTTGCGAACTAGTCACCAAAAATACAGCCAAAATGGCCAAGTACATGACCTAGTCTGAATCAAGGGAGAGAGAAAAACAATTGGGGAGAGAGAAGGGCTCTTCCTTGCTGGTGGGGAGTGAGGTTCTTCGCGGAAAAGCTGTTGAATCACCTCAACTTTGACAAATCATGTTTGCAAATTATTTTCATTGCATGAATGTCATTGGAAATCTGGCATGTGATGCCCATGAAGCTTGTAGCTTGAGGAATTCTTGGTAATACAATCATATTACAAGGGGGTTGGCCCTTTCTGGCCCTATTTGCAATGTCATTTAAATTTCAGCATTGCTATCTTGTTTGATTTTGTGCCATTTCATCTTGTTTAATAGTATTTTTAGTTTCAGTATGTGACAAGATTGTGCTCAACCCCTTTCGTGGCAATTACACCCAATGGGTCTTCGAGACCAAAAAGGTTACATAAGCTCCTTGTGTCAATTGAAGATTATAATCATGAGATGAGAAGTGCCAAAGGAAAGATAAACTTGCGCACGTTTGGGGTCTTGCATGTACAATGAGAAGATTGGTACGACCAATGGTGCTCATCATGTGGCATCCTCCTCTATGAGAGTATACATGGTGTCAATGTCCACTACTTGAGGTGGAGCCTCTCTATGTTGCTGGAGGATGTCTTGGATTTGGAAATTGGAGCTAACAAAACTAGAATGCTTGGGTACCCTTATCCTCTTGATTTCTTGCACCTGTGCGTTGAAAGAATGTGTGTCCTTAAATTCACGTATAAACATGTTAAGCGCTTGAATGAAGATGGACACTGCAACCCATACCATTTTTGCAGCACGTCCTCTTTGTATGTGTCTTTCTCAAGTTTCTATGAACATCTTATAGAGCTCGAACGAGCATGAACATCAAGCCTATGATTATATTCGACGTGAGTAATCGATGGACATCGACAAAGATCTCAAAGTACATCTCAAGGTAGATAATTCCAAATTCATTACCACATTTGAATCTCAGTTACACATCATTCATCAAGTCATAGGATTTTCATGCTCGTTTATGTGAGTGAAGTTTAAAAAAAAAACCATACAGAAAGTATGACGGGGAGTTGGCACAATCCTCTCCGAAATTTAATAAATATAGGAGAACGTGCCCTTCCCTCGTTTCCCAAATAGCACTTTCGATATCGAAAGTGGCCCAAAACACCTTCAGTGTTAAAGGCGGCCATTAGTCCTACGAATTGATTCATGATACAAAACTCATTTTCAAATGTGGTAATGAATTTATAATTTTCTAATTTGCGAGGTACTTTTGAATCCCCATCGAACATAAGAACAAGCTTCAAGCTCATCGATTGCAGATATCAGTCTAGCATTGCTTCCAAGTATGCTTTCAAATTCATGTTCATTTAAGCATTTCAAATATGCTCTACACTACATGAAGTATGCTACCCAAGCACTCACACAAAACATAGCGTGCAACATCCAGCATTGGGTAGCACACGTGTTCTTCTCTCGATGCTTGCTTTTGTGCAAGCATCTTAGGCTCCCAAGGTAAAAATAGAAGCTGAAAAGATTTAATTTGAAGGCCATTACTTACCTGCTCTGCAAACTGATGCAGTGGATATGGCATGAGCATTTTTTCTCTCCAAGCTTTTGTGTGTGAATTCAAGCTCTCTCTCCATGGTCTTTGCTTTGGCTTTAGCAGCCTGAAATGCCCCAAGGTGAAGGCGCAATGTTACAACCCTGTGTTTTTCTTTGGACAACAAGCAGATGGGAACGGGCATGGGATGGATAGTGTGAATGCCATCCATTTGGATATGAAAAAGAAACCCATGTGGGGCAACCCAAGTGTGAAGGGGACAAAAGAATTAAAGTTTATAAGGTTTTAAAACCTTTGATGATTAAAATTTTGGCGTTTTGGAGAAAGCAAACTGAATCGCATCATCCTGGTTATAAAGCGAAGGGTGGCGCATCTCCTTGGAACACGAGTCGTTGGCACACGGCATCGAGCCAACCGGGTGCTGGTGGTCGTGGAAGTAGTCAGGTGGGAGACTTTTTGCAGCATGGAGAAGGCCACGTGCTCGTGTGGCGGCTGCATGTGTGGAAGCAGCCAGGCGGGGCGATGGCCTCAGGCGGAGGTGCAGGCGGGGCGATGGCCTTAGGTGGTGTCGTGTGGCGTCCGGCACTTCTCTCCGTGGGTGGCTAGTCGCCAGAGAACACATGCAACTCCCAGGGCTGTAGTGTTGTACGTGGACTGGCTGAGCACGATTCGCATCCAGGCGCTACATATAGATACGTGTGGCGGAGCAAGATTCGCATCCAGGCGCTACATGGAGATACGTGTGACTGAGGAGGATTCCTAGGGCGGAAAACTTTAAAGGTCTCCTTGGGCTATATTTTGGAGACATCAAGGGCTTGCCCTCTTCCCCATCTGTGTGGGCACACACTCGCAGGTGTGTGTATGCCGGTGGGTGCTCGTGTGTACGCGTGGGTAGTTGGAGGAAGTACTACTGCTCTCGGCTATTGTTGTGGCGGCTTTGTGTGGATTGTACGGCCGAGCAGGGCTACTATTGATGCTCCTGCTATTGTTGTACGACAGTACTGCTGTTTCAAACCATGGGGGACAGGTGGCGGTGGCCTTATTCCCCAAACCTACGTGATGAAGGAGACTAGAGATAGGCTTTTCTCTTTCTCTCTCTCATCGTGGATTGTAGGCCTTGTTGAAGAGATTTGGATACAGAGACCAAGCTACCTATACACGGGATGATGTTCATGGAAGAGATGTGTTCCTCTTCGTCTTGAACTTATGTGTATTCAGGGATTGCTTGAAACGGCCTCTATCTTTCTCTCTCTGGGTTATGGAAAAAGCACAAGGTATTGCTGTGGAAAACAACCCTGGTTTTTGGCACCGTGATTGGATGGTGTATCTGTGGGTTTCTCATGGAAACAGGACATTGGTTTTAGAAAGGAAACAGGACTTTGGTATCGAGGAAACAGGCCTATGGTTTATCGGATACAGGTCTTTGGTTTCATGTGGAAAACATGAACATGTCTTTGGATTCATGTGAAGAGGTTGTAGTCTTCTCGAGGTTACATGCAAACTGTGACTATAGTGAAGGACATATGGTTTGGTACAGCCCTACTGCTGTTTGGGAAAGGGTTTGAGGGATCCATGGTAGAGATGGAGAAGACCTTTTCAAGCAGGGAGGTGTTGTACAGGTGTTCCTTCTCAATGGTATGCTGTGCTGTAATAACGAGAGTTCTTATTTGGAAGTCCTGGGTGAAACTATAAGGGATCCTATTGCTGGAGGATTCGACAAGTTCTACTTTGTACTCAAATTTGATCAAGTAAAGAAATATCGCAAGGGGCACGGCGCCACTGCGTTTTGGGGCCAATCGGTGTCTGTGTAATGTTTGCAGGAGCACTCTAGCTCCCCTTGTTTATTTTCCTTTTCCAGGTCCTCATGGGTGTTGAAGTGTTTTGTGTTTGCAACATCCAGTATTGGGTAGCACACGTGGTCTTCTCTCGATGCTTGCTTTTGTGCAAGCATCTTAGGCTACCCAAGGTAAAGAGGGCTTGGCTTTTGGAAGGCAAGAGGTAATTAGAAATTGGGATCTAGGGAGGATCAAATCTTATGATTAAAATCATGATCTACTAAGCAAGATAGTAACACACCTATTTCAGGTGAGATAACTCTGTGGGAGACTAGTGCTGCAGTGCATTATGCTTGCTTTGAAGTGCCACTGTAAAATGAGAAGGTTTGACCTCAAGTGTTTTAAATCTTCTCATGTTTAACGAAATTCTTTCTTCTTGTGTTGTAGGTTTGTTGGCAGGAGATGCCAAGCGGGCATGTTGCAGGAGTATTAACAAGTCTGAGGGTCATGATTCTCTCTGCCAAGTTGGAAGTATTGGCCAGTTGCTCCATGAGATCTGATAATGGATTTCCTCCAATATCCTAAAAAATGTAACATTCAGAAGCAGGGATTTCCATGATATCTTATTATTTCAAAAGTGCTTCTTGAGGAAATATATTTTTATTTTGTGGGTCTCCTCAACTCTCTCAGAACTTCAGATCTCTGGTTTGGGCTGGTCCGGCCTTGGTTTTCTCATCAGCAACAACAGTGGCAGTTTTGGGTTGGGATGGAATTGCTCGACCTCTTGTGACGGTTGGCACTCCAAATGCTGGTAAGGCAGTCACCTTGATTTTCCATGATGGAAGATATTCACTTAAATGCCTTTCTTATATGGGATTGTGTATCTGCAGCACTAATAGGTTTCTTAAATGACCGGGTGCTTTTGGCATGCCCGACTGATTCAAATCCAAGGCAAAAGCAAGGTGTGGAGATTAGGACACGCCTTGTAGGTTTGCTCGAACCACTTTTGATAGGATGGGCCACTATGCAGAAGACTGTTGAGCCAAAGTTGGAGCTTGCAGAATTAATTTTCCAGTTAACCTCCAGGTATGTTCAAGCTACATGCTGAGTATTTCTGGCATTTTAAAGTGCTATTCACTCTCAGTAAAATAGAAATCAAATGCATAAGGGATCTACAACCAAACATGCAATTTGACAATGATTTTGATGTGGTAAAACATTTGCATACTGGTTCCTGTTATAGTTTTAAACTTTTGGGAGAGAGTTGTCACCTGTGATTGATGTTTTTGCATGCCATGGCTTGTTGGTTGAAAGGAGGCTCAACGGGATTGTTAATGTTGAGGCCATAACTGAGTTGTTTTAGGGGCATAACTGTCTTGATCTTTTGGACAGATAACAGCACCCATAGTGTATCCACCCCTACCGCTTTATGAATTTTTTTTGGCCTTGTCATGCAAAGAGAGATACAAAACTGTGAATACATAAGCAGATGTTTTTACTAAGTCAGGTCTTTGCAGCAGATGCTGTTACTAAGTCAGGTCTTTACAGCAGAGGCAAAAGCATTAATAGTAGAAGTTGGTAGGAAACCGATTCAATTACAAAACACATGGAGTTAGGTGTCAATGCATGTATCATGATATCTTATAAACAGTAGTACAAGCTCGCTGGGATGAGTGGCTAGAGATATTCCTGCATTTGGCCACCAATGAAGTAGGGTAATCCACTATCTGTTTATCATTCTTGTCCATTTTGTTGCATCTCATAAAGTTGCAAGTGTACTTGTGTAAAGATTATGTTCTTTTCTTTCCTTGTTAAGACCTGCATGATCTACTTTAAAAGCATGATTTTCTTATTTGCTCAGAAAAGAGTATGTGATCTTGCTTTGTGAGCTATTTTGTCAGCATGTACCAGCTATACTAAATCTATATTTTCTACCGATTTCTTCTGACCAATGAGAGAGATGTAGATCTGACTTGAAGTCTTTTTTTTTTCCTTTGAGAGAAATGGTTTTATATATCAAAAAGAAGAACGTCTACACACCATGATGACCCTCCACCAAAATATCCTGGCAGAGTAAGCAGCTAGCCACTAAGGTTCTGGGCCATATATACAAACATCTAGGGACGCAACCCCTCAAAACATAAGAACGTACATTTACATTTCGAGTAACTCCCTTGAGAACAAGCATGCTGACACAAACCAGCTGTAAACTCAGAGATCAGTACTGCCAGGAGGCGTTAAACCACAGAAGACAGCAAGAAGCCTCCAAGGAGGAACTTGCAACAAAGTTTGGGTTTAGCAGGGCACGGTGTGACTGATAGAGACAGGCCTCACTGGTGTACCCACTTCCCCTTTGGGCTTTTACAACATCAGCACCCTCAGCCTTCTCCAATCCAAGCCTCTAACCTAGGATCGAATGATTAGCCTGAACAAAAAGGATTGAATCATTAGCAAAGCATTGAATCATATCTGGCTACCACCTCAGCAGCTAGTTCCAAGGACAGAACAAGGGGGGTGTGTAACCACATCAAAAAGCAATTGGGACAAAGGACAACCCTGCCTTACTGGTCTATAGAGTGTAAACTTTCCTACAAGTAACCCATTTAGAAGGAGATTTGAGTTACCATTTAAAAAGAGCACCTATATGAGGGTTGAAACTAAGAATCCAAAACCCATCTTAGCAAGAATTCTGCTTAAAAAGGACTAAGCTTTTTTCTAGTCCAACTGAAACATAAAGCACTATGTTAAGCCAACTCTTTCCCAAGGAAGACTGAGTATATATTATCCGTGATTGATCTCCCCTTAATAAAGCAATGTTATCTCTTCCCAACTGGCCTTAGGCCCAAGATCCGAGAAAAGATCCTTTCATTAGTTATATAAAAACGCCCGTAGGACTACAAAAGATCTCTCCTGCTCCTAAGAGAGAGAGAGCAGCGAATACATCATGGCAGCCCGGGAGACTCTCCCTAGGTGCTGCAAAATACAAGCATCAGTACAAAGAACTGAGCGGCTAAATCATACAATAGGGGGGGGGAGGAGCCAAACAGGTGGCCTGTAGTGCCAACGGGGGGATCCCGTGTGTAAGGTGTAGAAAGGGCCACAGCGCCAAGTGGTGTGAAAGGCCTGGCGCCGTAAGATCGCCTCATCCGAGTCTCATGGCAGCCCGGGAGACTCTCCCTAGGTGCTGCAAAATACAAGCATCAGTACAAAGAACTGAGCGGCTAAATCATACAATAGGGGGGGGGAAGAGCCAAACAGGTGGCCTGTAGTGCCAACGGGGGGATCCCGTGTGCAAGGTGTAGAAAGGGCCACAGCGCCAAGTGGTGTGAAAGGCCTGGCGCCGTAAGATCGCCTCATCCGAGTCTCCCCGGATGCGGTCGTACTATCCTCGCAGGGTGTGGATCAACTCCTGCCAAATCCCCCGTACAGTCTCTGCTGGTGGCTCCAATCTCCCCTCAAAGGCCGTAAAGCACCGGGCCCTCCAGGTGAACCAGATGGTGAGGCTGCTGAGGAGCTCCCATCGTAAATCCCTCTCCTGTGTCCAGCTGGCGGACGAGAAATCCGGTGCCGGAACCAGGCGAGGCTGGCCCCTAATAAATCTGATGGCCTGACTGCCCTGCTCCATCTCATAGCCCATAGCAGGCCTTGACGAAGTCGACCAAGCAGCGGCACCCCACGTGAACATACCCTCTGGAGAGAGGGGGGCCAGAATACGTAGCATTCGCAGCCAAATCTGCTGTGCCTGAGGGCAGTCCCAAAGGCAATGTCTCTGTGTCTCCATAGGGTGGCCGCATCGGACGCAGGCCGCCGGAAGACCGCTGTAAACAAGCCAAGTGCCAACTGCTGAGCCCCTGTGGGCGACCAACCACTGAAAAGCCGAGATCCTGCGGGCCTGCCGACTAGCCCAGAGCCGAGCCCAGAAATCCTCCAGGAACTCCTGTGAGAGTCCCTGTAGTCGCCAATGCCCCGCTGCCGCTGGAGAACCCGTCCTCCTCGCCGTCAAAATATGTCGCCCCAGCCGAACAGTATACTAGAAAAAGGTGATCTCTGTGGCCTCAAGGGATGCATAAGGATCATGCCACTCGTACTCCCCGGGGTCCCACTGTAGCCGGGCCAAGGGGCGCGCTGCATATGCCCATATGCGCCAATCCGGGAGCACATCAGCAGGGTCGGGGTCAATATGCCACTTCCGAGAAGCGGCGGCCACTACCCGAATCCTCTGAAAGGTGGACTCTGTAACCAAAGGCGACTCCACCTCCACTCTCTGGAGTCTGCCCTCATCCTGAATCTCATAGTAGAGGCATCTGCCATCCTCAGTGCTAGCTCTGACAGCAATCAGGATCTCCAACTGTGTAAAGGCTCCCATCCACCGTGGGGTCACTGGCTCGAGAGGCGTGAACCACTCCTCTGTGAGTGCCTCCTGTATATCATCCCTCATAATCAACCCCCCTCTGAAGTGACTCAGCCTCTCCACCTGGATCTCCTCTGGTAGACTGCAGAAAGCCTGCCAGTCTCCA
This sequence comes from Cibotium barometz, assembly GCF_041138505.1. Taxonomy (NCBI): domain Eukaryota; kingdom Viridiplantae; phylum Streptophyta; class Polypodiopsida; order Cyatheales; family Cibotiaceae; genus Cibotium; species Cibotium barometz. Next base: position 26,122,854 of record NC_141055.1, on the reverse strand, counting down.
AAACTACGAGCTGGGCCTGCCGCTGAAGGTCCCCTGGCTAGACGAGGCCGAGAACCCAGCATATGACCCTGCTCCGTGCGAACCGCTGGGCTCCAGATGAGCGGCTGTCTGGCCCGCTCCTCAACACAAGAAGGAGGCCGCTGAGAGAGCCCCGGTCTCAGCAGCTCCCAAGCTCTCAGGATACTCAAAGCAAATCTGTCCTCCCATCCTCTACTGAGGCTTGTCCTCCTCATCTCTATGAAGATCCAGCGAATCTCTGGTGCCCAAGTACCCCCTGCTGGGGGCGCCCGAGCCTGCAGTGGCTGCAAGAGGAGCTCTTTCCAAGGCTCAGCGCCTGGAAGCAACCCCCGAACAATAAGCTTCCCCAATAAGGCTCTACTCTGATCCACTGGATCTATAATGCCCAAACCGCCCTGAGCCAGCGGAAGTGTAATAACTGCCCATGCAACCTTTGCCCGAGCTAGCTGACCGTCCTTCCCAGACCACAGAAAGTTCCTGATCAGCCTCTGTACCTGGCTGATGCAAGAGCTCGAGAAAATCCAGCAAGACGTAATGTACCACATGGTCGCTAATAGCACCTGATTTGCCGCCACCACCCTCCCAGCCAAGGATAGTCGAGCTGTACTCCAATACAATAGCTTCTTCCGAATGCTCAGAAGAAGCGGGGCAATCTGCTGCTCAGGTGACAAATCTAGGCCAATCTGGCATCCCAAATACCGCACTGCTGTGCCTGGAGGAATCCATCTAAAACCGGGGTCCGGGCTCCATGCCGGAGTGGGAGCACTACTGATCCAAAAGGCCACTGTCTTGCGCCAATTGATCAATGCTCCCGAAGCTGCACTAAAAACCTGGAGCGACTGCTCAACCCGAATAAGATTGGCCTCATGGCCATGCAAAAATAAGCCCGTGTCGTCTGCAAACTCAGCATCAAGCAGGTCCTCCCCCCGGACTGGGAGCTGCAGTCCTCTCAAACCAACCTCTTCTGCCGTCAAATACATACTCATAGCCTCCGCAAAGAAGAGAAAAAGGAAAGGGGCGAGAGGACACCCCTGACGGACTGATCTGGTCAGCTCAAAACTCGGCCCCCGTCCTCTTGCTCGTAGTTACTGATTTTCCACCGCCCGTAGGCACTTAACTATCTGCCCGTAGGCGATGCCGCCGAGGAAGCACCAAGGGGGGTTTTGAACCCAGGACCTCTTGGTCCTAGGCAAACACCTTCACCACTTGAGCTATCACCTCACTGGCAGCCATGTTATCTCTTGGAAACACATCTTTGAATTATAACGTTACATCATGCTCATGAGTGCGTTACTCAATGGCACCATGGCTTCTTGCCCGATTTTGATCCCCTGGTGGCTGCGTCAGGTTTCCCGTTGACAGTTTGCTTCCTGGGGCCTGCCAAAGAGTACCTCAACCTCCACACCCTCAGACAGGTTTTGGAGACTCCCCAGATGGTAGCTTTTGCTGTCGGTAGGGTGGCAGGTCTCCCCCCTCCATCAGGGTTCTCATAGCCTAGTGAGAGAATCTCCCCTATGTCATTTCGATTCCTCGCCTTGATGGCTCCGATTTTCAGCACTGGGTAGAGTTCTTTGGACTCCCCAGTCAGTGTTTTATATGCCGTCGGATCAGGCATGTTGTGAGGGCATGCCTGTGCTGACTTTTATGTCAGCCCATTTTGAGAGAAATATTGATTAGGTTTCATTAAGCTAGTCAGCACTTTCAAATATGTAAGAGCCCATTTTACTCGCACTTCTTTGCTTGTGGGCTCTCTCTTGTGCAGGCCTAGAAGTGTTACCTCGATCTCATTCAAGTCATTCTTTATACCCTCTAAGCCTAGCTAAATTGCAATAATTGTTGCCATTATTAGGGCTGTTGTTTCAAACAATGGAAGGGCAGTAAGTTGATTAGCATTTTTAAATAGGGATCACACTTTAAGACATTTGAAAGCCCGTCAATTAGCTGATTAAGTTAAAGTTCCACATATTATGACACGACATTGGTAAGAAGCTTGTGAGCATCAAAGTGGGGAGGCAACAAGGGACCGTGATTGACATAGGGGCCCATGGCCTCAACAATAAAGAGATCAAGCAATAACATAGCCTATGCACTCTGGGTGGGCATTTCTCTGCCACCTGTCCCCATCCAGGCCAAATCAAGGATGCCACAATTGTCACTGTTGCCATCATTGAGTTCGTTTCTTGTTGACCTCCCCATGCCACCACAATCGCAGCATCAGTTTACTGCCACCTCATTTCTGCGCCATTAAACCGAGGTTGTATCATATTTAGTATGCAATCAAGTCAAAGTTTATTTTATTAAAAGGCTTAGTGACCCTTGTTCTTAATGGGCATGAAAAGGGGGCATGAATGTGTGCCCCCTTGAAGCCCCCTCTCCCTCTCCATGTTCTGCACTCCAATACCTCATAATTGACATGCTAAAAGCTTGCTCCTCCATCTTTCATTAAAAGCCTTAGGCAAGGCAACCCTCCATCTTTCATTAAAAGCCTTAGCCAACCCATCAAACAGCACAAACCATGCCAAGAAAGTGTAACCAGATAGAAGTTTGCCTGAACGATTGCATTGGCTGTCATCTAATTAGTTCTCCTGCATGAGCAGAATATCAATTGGGCTATCTGTAACTGCAGGGTGGAGTTGGTCCCTCACAACCTGTCTCCTGCTCGAGGAAACATACCACCTAACCTTTGTATATTCCATGAGATAATCTTCATGGTCTGAAAGGTGCGACCAAACCTTGTGGCTGATGTTGATGCATCACCTCTCAATTAGCTGGAGCGACTCACATAAGTAGCCACCTGCAGGGAGGCGAGAGTAGGAAAGTCCTCAGGAGAAAAGATACGATGTGTGACGTGTTGGAGCATGGGGGAACTCTCTCTCCCACTGGTTTGAGGGAACCGACGACTTCGTAGAAGTCATTTTCTTCCGGTTCCCAGAGAGCGCCTCCCTAGTACATGGGAGAAAGCCTTTCTTCTAGAATATGCTGTGAGCTATATCCCACGTGCAAGTAGTCTGCATCAGGATCTTCTCAAGAGAGGCATAAGGATTGGGATGCTTCACATCTAGGTCAGGGACGCCACCATCCCTAAGCATGGGCTGGCTGCTGAGGATGAGGTATGGCTGGAATAGTCATGGTCCTCCACTGCAATGTCTTGTTTGTTGAGACCCAAGCATCTTGTAGCTACCGAAACTTCTATGGTTTTAAGAGTGAAACCATGAACATGTGTGTTTAATGCTACAGAGTTGCGAGACCACTGTTAAAGTGGCAAACATAGCTAGAATTGTAGGCTCCTGGATGTGCATACACTTACCTCTTCCTGTCTAAGGAGCAATCCATAATTGCAGGGCACATTCAACGTGAAAAAATCTCATGCCCTACACATACTGCAGATTACTCTTTGGCAAAAGAGCTCATGAATGAGGTATGGCTGGAAATAGTCATGGTCCTCCACTGCAACGACCCAGGCATCGTGTAGCTACCGAAACTTCTATGGTTTAAGAGAAACCATGAACATGTGTGTTTAATGCAACAGAGTTGTGAGACCACTGGTAAAGCTCCTTTACAGCAAAACACTAAAAGATGTTGAAAGCTTCTCAATACGTGCAATCCTTTTGAAGCTAGGCAATCTTGATTGGAACTAACACTATCAGCATGAATGAGCTGCCCAAATCAAGTTTTCACTTTCTTAATCAGCTACATGTGCTACCTGACTCATCTTTATGTGGACATACCAAATAGCCGTTTTGTTTTGGGTGGCGTTTTCTAGTCATAAGGTAACATTACAGGTCGAGGTTATCCTATTATTGACCATTCTGGCTGTTAACATCCGATCTAGCTCGAGAAATATTTTTCTTGTATTAATACTATTTTCCCATGTTCAAGTGAGTTTTCATGCAGAAAAAGGATATGCTTGTGGATTAGATCATGCTTGGGCTAATCATGTTTTCAATTGCTGGTTATTTTAATTTTGAAATTCTCCATGTGCATTTATGTGAGTTTTCATGCAGAGAAATGATACACATGTGGATCAGATCAAGTTTGGGCTAATCATGTGTTCAATTGGTGGTTATTTTAAGTTTGAAATTCTCCATGTGCATTTATGAGAAATGGTGGCTTCTTAGGTCATCATAGACGGGCTAGCATGCCTACTGACATCGCATTTGCAAATGATTTCACAGGTTTGACAGCCTCCGAGTTACTCCTCGTCTACTTGAAACACTTGCCACTGGTCCTGCAATTTGTGGAGATCTAGCTGTTGAGTTGGCACTAGCTGGACCTCAATTTACACAGGTGATTTGGTCAACCCTCCCTTGTACAAGGGTTTCATTGCTTTCGCTGAGATTATTTCTTCTGTAAACTGTGCTGCATGCTTGTAGGTCTTGCGTTGTCATTATGCTGTTCTTGCACGCCGGTTCACAGCAGCTATATCAATATTGAAAGATGAGTTTCTTCGTTCACGGGATTATCCTCGATGTCCTCCAACATCACGTCTCTTTCAACGTTTCAAAGAACTTGGCCGTGCTTGTATCAAGTATGTTGCTCATCTTAATCTTGAGCAAGAGTTCTGCATGTATATATGAATCCACTCTTGAGTAAATGCATGTATGTGGTAAAATAACAAGACGGAAGTGTGCTGACATAAACAAAAATTAACTAAAATTGAGGCTTGCTCAAGTTCAAGATTGCAAGTGACTAAGGGAACCAAATTAAATAAAAATAACCATATGCCCTCTGAAGGACGCAATAGACTAATATCTTTACTTGAGCACAGTGAGAGACACTGTTGACCTTTACTAGATTATGTTGAAAGAATGATGTTATGGGCAGCTCATTGCTTTGTGTGTAAGGCTTCTGATGAAGCTTCTTCTGTAACTGCCATGTGTCTAAAAATCTATGCAAATACAGCCAATAGCTTTGTGTGCTCTCAAATCTTTCAGTTTATATAACAATACTATGTACACTTGTCCCTGTGCTATCACATAATTTCTGTTTGGAACTTTCAAACTATCTTTATCTTAAGTGTCAGGTTCCACCATATGTGACCCTTTTTTTGTTTGTATGAAAGAAAGAAAAAGTTATCGAAGTTACTAAAGATCCAATGGGTCAATGAGACCCAAAGTGTTACAGACGTTCCATGCAAGATTATAAACATGGAAACAAAGAGTCTCGAAGGTAAACTGGGGCATGCACTACGCAGGCCCTACATGTACAGTGGGTAGTGAGGCCAGTGAAACCAGCATCGCATGTCAGGAGTCATCCTCCTCTATACACCTCTGGTACAATATACATGGATGCAATGTCCACCACACATGGTGGTGACGCTCTCTGGCACTAGAGTATGTATCATCTGGAGCTGGTGGTGTGAGGGTCCACATCTCAAGGCTCAGGGGCATCTAGCTTTCGGTAGAATCTGTGCTCTGTCATATATGAAACCATGTGTGCGGGTGGACAGTACATGTCTGGGCTCTGGTGGACTCTCCTGCTGTGGTCGCGGCAGGGGCTGCAAGAGCTGGCTGTCCCCTCGGAATGCTATTGGTGCCTTTTCATCACCGGGTGAGGACCAAAGACACAAATGATGGCGGTCTCAGCAGTGCCACGCAGTGGCTGCGTCTTGGCCTGAAGACTTATCTAGGTTTCCCGATGGTAACAAGAAAAGACCATTGCGTTTCTGATCTGTGTTATGCATCACTCATGACAAGGGCCAAAATGGGCAATATACAGAGGAGGACAAGCAATCATTAAAGAATTCCGTACCCCACCCCCCTCAAGAGCAAATCCATCCATGGATGAAATATAGCTATTTTTATTTTGAACCTCAATTTCGAACTAGATGCAATAGAACCCATTGTAACTTAAACTCTTAAGAGTCTTAAGAGTTCATTTTGAGTTATTTTTTTTTCAGTTTTATGCCTCTTTGGCATCGATACCCAGAGTGGAATGTAAATGGATGTACCTGATCTGTCCCATAGGTCGGATTCGGCCTCCCGTGGACGTTAATATAACTTTCTTTCTTTCTCTGGAGAGGCAGTAGAATCTCTCCTGTATCTCGAAATATGATGGGCATCTGGACAGGTGGTGCTCCTCTGTCTCTACCTCCCCCAATGTTCATAATCTTCATAAGCGCTCCTCCCCTGGTATGCCCTTGCTCACCCATCTCAATCCAAAGGTGATCGGAAGATACCCTCAACTGGCCAATTGGCAATCCTCATGGCATGAGATGTGCGCCGGTGGAGGTAGCTCAATGAACCCATCCTCAATGACCCGTCAAAAATGCTCTCTATAGAAAGAGAGGTGTCCAAGGTGTGCTTGGAGGGGGGAAAATGGTCCATCTGAATCCCATGTGAACCAAATTAACAAATCATACAAGAGTACTGAGGGCTACACTACACCTCATATGCAAGCTGTCTGGAGGAGTGAAATGCCAACCTCGGGATGCAATCTCTCTCAAGAGTGTTGACTCAATCTATGTATGTGATAACCTGAAACATGCGATCTGTGATTCCACAAACTCCATCGAGAGAAAGAAAGTTACATGAAATGTTTTCAAAAGACCCAGTGGGTCTATGAGACCAAAAGTGATACGATAGCGTCCATGGAATCTCATCATGGTACAAAAGAAAACAAAGCCTAGAGCTATGAGCTGGGAATGTCAAATCTGAGCCATATGATACAAAGTGGGACCATCATCATCATACAAACTATGGAGCTAACCCCCCAGGAGGAGGAGGGGGCCATCAAGCATAGAGTTAGCCTATAGAAGGTTCTGCAGATCCGCCGAAGGTGGCTCTGTGCATCTCCAAGATCACCTCAAGCTGGGGTTGATGTCCGTGTTGCTGGCGAGGTCCAGGGAGTCGGGCTTCCACAGGTCATTCTCCACGTTGGATCATATCTTCACCCTCCAAGCCATCATAGAAGAAGCCATAGCACGACACCGACAGGTTTACTGTTGCTTTGTGGATTTCCGCAGAGCATTTGATACAGTGCCTCCAGCCAAACTACTGCAGAGACTCCAGGATTTGGGGGTACCATCAGACATGATCTGGGGGATTGTGGTGTTATATGAGTTGGTCTTTGCTCTGCATCATGGCTCATCCAGAAGACCGGTCCTGTAAAAGTGACTCCCAATTACACATGAGTGTGCAATCTCCAGTGGCTGCCCATGTAGGTGAAACTCAGTCGAGATGTGAAAAGAGGGTATGTGTTGAAGACCATAACCTTGGTTTCCCCAAGGTTTACTATGAGATCCCACTGTGCACAAAGGTCTTGTAATGTGTCAAGATGCCTCTGGAGAGCCTCTGGAGAATCTGCAATAAGCACAATGTCATCAGCATAAAGTAGTACGGAAACAAGGATGCTTGCTAGTGATACGCCCCCTCCCCCTCTATCAATGAAGGCCGAAATCTCGTCGATGCAGAGGCCAAAGTGAGTGGGAGACAGTGGGCATCCTTGCTTCACTCCAATGGGATTGGAGATCTCCTCTGATAATCCTCCTGAGCATCTCACCTGCCCTATGACCGCTAGACTGATACGAGGGTATGCTTCTCTTGCTCTCATGGAGAGACAGTGCTTCCAGGCCCATTTCCAAGAGCCGAGGACCAAGATGTACGTATTGGACACCTTTGTCACTCCGACATTGATGTATGGAGCACCCTTTTGGGCACCTGATCTTACAGCAGCACCCAATGGCTGAAGATAGAGAGGCCTCAGGTCATGATGCTCTCCCGCATGATACGCAACAAACCATTGGTCCCACATAATATTATCTTGGGAGAGTTTGCTGCAGCATCCATGGTAGTAGAGGCGGTGCCATGGCTGGCCCCCTGGAGACTCCCGAGGCTCGCCCTACAGTCCTCCCAGTAGCTAGTAGCAGATGGGCAAGAGTCATGTTATAGCTGAGTATGCACCTGGTTCACGAATCACGAGGCAGGGACTCAGGATGGATTGCCTCCCCCCACTCCAATATGACTCGAATTCCCCATTCATCATGCTCTCTTAGGATGACAGGAACCTGGTGATGAGATATGATTTATAGGACTATACATACAGGATACCTAGATCACAACACACGAGCCACTGTCACACAAACAGCAGTATTACATTGATACTTTCATGAGGCTTACAGAGGATGGTTTCATACTGAGGGCCAAATATCTTGACATATACATGTGACATGCCATGTGGATCGCAGCAGTGAGCCAGTCATGGTGTCTTCACACCGCATGAGGATAGAGATAGGGAGAACCATGCAGATACCTCGTGAGGACAGGATATGCACTGTGTGCCAGCGGGAGGTGGAGTCAAAGGAGCACTTCATATGCAGGTGCACCATATATTATGAGATTTGGTTATGAGATTCGAGGGAGGCAAATATCTTGACATATACGTGTGACATGCCATGCGGATTGCAGTGAGCCAGTCGTGCTGTCTTCACACCGCTTGAGGATAGAGACAGGGAGAACCATGCAGATACCTCGTGAGGAGAGGTTATGCACTGTGTCAGCAGGAGGTGGAGTCAAAGGAGCACGTCATATGCAGTTGCACCGTATATTTTGAGATTCGATTATGAGATTTGAGGGAGGTTCCACTGTCTCTTCAGAGAGGGGTTTGGACCCTTATCCAAGATCACGGATTATGTCATGGCCTTGTGAAAATGGAACAGTACAAGTGTGGGCATGGTGGTTGCATAGTCAGAATATTTTATGATTCACATGGGGGGTGCCCGGGCAGAGTTTAAGATGTGTGGACATCCCTAGGTGTGAAGGGGGGAACTAGAAACATTAAACTTTAATGTTTATTAAAGTTTGCCCCTAGGCCTTAGTGGCCCTAGGGACTTATTAAAGTTTGGGGCCCTAGGGATTATTTTGGGGAAGAGGGCCACTTTTGGAGTGTTTTATCTCTCTTCTCTCTCTCTCTCTTCCCTTTTGGGAGTCGTGGAGCAAAAGGGACACACAAGCGTGGAAAAGCAGGAGGAAGCTCTAGGCGGCTGTTGAAGACTGGTTTAGCTGCTGTTTTTCTGTGAACTGTGTGTTGAAGAAGGCTGTACAACAGCCGTACAGTACTGTAGGACTGCAGGTATTACTGTGGACAGAGAAGCGCAGGGCTGTGGGACTGATACAGGCACCTGCAACTGCTGAATACAGGCTGTACAGTGCTGTACGACTGCAAGTACAGCTCTGTACTTTCTGCAGGTACACTGTACGGCCAGTTCTAGGGCAAGTACAGGTGCTGGACAGTACTGTAGCAGGACGGCGCAGGCAACCAGTAGCAAAATCCAGCAGGCGGCTACTTCTGATTCTCTGCAGAAAGACCATACCGTCAAGTACAGGCAAGTACAGTCAAGTACAATCAAGTACAGTGCTGTTTTTCAGATCTATACTTTCAACGACAGCATAAGAGTGAACATCAGGAGGAGGGTACAGGCAAGTACAAGCGCATGTGTGAAGCAGGGTTGTGGATACAAGTGCCTGCTTGTACAGATTGGTGCTGTTGCTTCCTTCAGTGCTGTTTCACGAGCTGAACTTGGTAAGCTTCGTTTCCGTTCATCTATCTCTCTTTCTGCTGCTTGATGTCTGTTGCAGATATGAGTTATCTGGCCCCTTGTGAGAGGAGGGGTATGGCAGATTGACAAGAGTTGAGACAGAGTTTGGACAGCATATGTATGTATGAGCTGAGATGATGTATCATGCACTTGAGTTATGCCAGATGTATGCCCATGGCTGGCCTGCTTAGTGATCTTGGCTGATCAGAGGGAGGCACAGTGTGTTATTTGGAGACACAGATCTGTGTGCATAGATCCTCTGTGCTAAGAAGGATTTGTGGGCCGTCAGATTGGATATACAGGTGTAAACTCTTGACTGATCTGTGTGTTGTACTCAGCCATTCATATTATATTAATTGAATAAAGAAATACCGCAAGGGGCGCCAAGCTTTGGGGCCAACAGGTGTCGCTATGTTTTCAGATTTGGGCACTCTAGCTCCAATCTGCTTTGTTTTCACATCTAGACTACAAGTGGACGGGTGATTGCTAATCTACCGCACTCTGGTTTCTATCAGAGGCCGGTTTCAAGGTTCCGTTGCCGGGACCAATCATCAACTTTCTGAAGGGGGTGAGCTCGTGGTTGCTTTGAAGAAAGCCATCGCTGAAAATTCAGCAAACATGTCTGATACAGAGGATGAGTACTTCTATCATGAAGAAGAAGAGCAAGAGACTTCTCCTGAGAGAGATGTATCTGAGGATATTTTTGCAGGAGAACAAGCTGCAGATGTTGAGCCTTATGAGGATGTAACACAGCCAGAAGATGTACATGGTAAAGAGGATGATGATGCTCGGTTCAAAGATCGCTTGGCTAGTGTTATGGATACTTTTATGCAGCTCACACAGAGCGAGAGATTTGCTGAATTTATGAGATCTCGCACAGAGCCCCGCACAGAGCCCCAGAAAAAGAAGAAGAAGGTTTGTTCGAAGAATCTTCCACAGGGTCATAGTGGTGCCATCCCACAGGAACCATCTTTTGGCCAGTTTCCGAATATGCAGCATGCTTATGGAGCAAACTCTCAGAGTTCCTTCTATGGACAGCCACCTATTCCTCAACAGAATATGCATCCAGGTTATTTTGGTGGTGGCTCGGTGTTCCAATCCATGACTGGGGGTTATCCTCAGGGAGGCATGGGTATGTATGGGCCTTTTGGAGCCAATTTTCAGCCTGGCATGCAAGGGAATATGTATGGTGGTATGCAGTCCGGTATGCAAGGAAATGTGTTTGCAGGCATGCAACCTGGGATGCAAGGCAATATGTTTGGTGGTATGCAGCCAGGTATGCATAATGGAATGTTTGAAAACATAGCTGGAATGTATGGTATGCCTGGTGTGGGAATGGGAAATGTTGACCCAATGATGGGTATGAATGTTGGGGGCAGCAATCTTACGAAACCACTTCCATATGATAATCTAACGCCTATGGGAAAGGCGAAGGATTACAAGGAAGGGGGAGCTGCAGTGAAGTTTGACACATTCAGTGGGGCCAAGGATAAATTGAAAGCACTTACCTTTTTACAGCAGTTTGATGCTGCTTTTTCTGGTGGGAATTACACAGAGTCCTCTAAGGTGAGGAAAGCTGCCACTTTTCTCAAGGGCAATGCTTTGCAGTGGTGGTCTACTCTTCTTTTGCAGGGCATAGCACCCACCACATGGGTCCAATTCAAACAGGTTTTCTCTTCCGTATGGCTCACATCTACATTTGAGGTGGATGTTATGACCGCATGGCACAAGCTGGATGCTTCAAAGTGTGATAGTTTGGAGGATTATAACAAGAAGTTTTGGGAAGCTCTACTCCCAGTGACTTCTTATCGTGCCGTGCCTTTATCTGAGCAGGTTGAGAAATATTATTGTGGGCTGCCCAAAGAGGTACGAGATTATTGTATAGAGACAAGAGTAACGAACATGTCACAGATGATTGAAAATGCTATGACAGCTAATGCGTTACTCACAGGTGGTTCATCTGGGTTTAAAGGCAGTAAGAAATTGGGCAAGAAAGCTGAAACATTTGGGCATGCTTCTCGTGATGCTAAAGGGTCTTCAGAGACAAAGTATAAGAAGTTGCCAATGCCCAAGAGGACTTCTGAGGAAAGACAGGCTTTGAGAGATGCTCAAAAGTGTTTTTACTGTACTGAAGAGGGGCATATGTCATTCAATTGTCCCAAAAGAAAGTCCCAAAAAGACCCTGACAATAAAGGAGAGCCCAAGCCAAAGAAACCAAAGCCTTCTGCAGGCTTAGTTCCTGATCTTGTGGGGGAGCAGCTAGGTGGTGAAGCTACAGAGTTGTGCAGGGCATGGGGCAAAGTGAGAGATCAGAATGCTTTGATCTTCTTTGACATAGGTGCTAGAGCCAACTTCATTTCACCAGATTTGGCTGGCCGATTGGGGATTCGCGCAGAGGAGATGGTGCCGTTACATGAGGCTAATATGGCTTGTCCAGGGTATGCAGAACCCGTTACTCCTATCATTGGGAAGCTTCGGCTTCATTTGCAAGGTTATGTGGACAGCGAGGAGTTCTTCATCATGCCTTTGGATGGCTGTGATGTTTTGTTGGGGATGCCATGGTGCCACAGGGTACATGCGGTGGTGGATACTTACAATAGGACAATCACTCTGACTCATAGAGGGAAAGAGCATGTATTGGATGTAAAACTCAAAGGGGAATCTGTTCCTATTGTATCCGCTTCGGCGATTTCATCAGTAATGAAAAAGCATCTTTCCGCGTACTTGATTTATGTAAAGGATGCACAGGATGATGAGTCTAAGTCTAATTTGTCAATGTTAGATAAGGACAGGGCTGATTTCTTAAGTGGGTTTCAAGACTGTTTTTCCGAGTCATTGCCAGGAGAATTACCTCCTGAGAGGCCAGAAGATCATGCCATAGATCTGATTCCTGGTAGTACTCCACCGAATAGACCGCCGTACCGTGTTAGTGCAGCCCAACAGGAAGAGATTATGAGTCAGGTGCAGGAGCCTTTGAATAAAGGGTTGATACAGCCTAGCTCATCACCCTTTTGCTCACCTGTGCTCTTAGTGCAGAAGAAGGATGGTTCTTGGCGCATGTGTATTGATTACAGGGCGCTGAACAAGAATACCATCAAGAATCGATTCCCCATACCGAGGATCGATGACATATTGGACCGCTTACAGGGCTCAGTTTTTAGTCGTATTGACTTGAAAAGCGGGTATCATCAGATACGCATTAGACCCGAGGATGTGCATAAGACAGCATTCCGAACCACGTTTGGGTTGTATGAGTTCTTGGTTATGCCCTTTGGTTTGACAAATGCGCCTGCCACATTTAACAGAATGATGGACAGGATTTTCAGGCCTCAGAGAGAGTTTGTGGGCACATTCTTTGATGATATGATTGTGCATTCACGAACTGAGGAAGAGCATAGAAGGCATTTGGCCATTGTGTTTGCAGAACTCAGAAACCATAGGTTGGTTGTTAATGGCAAGAAGAGTGAGTTCTTTTTGCAAGAGATACATTTCTTGGGGCATATTGTGTTTGGTCATGGAGTCCGTATGGATCTAGTAAAGGTAGAAGCAATACTTAATTGGCCAGCTTTGAGGACCGTGCATGATGTACGCAGTTTTCTAGGATTGTGTTCCTATTACAGGCGGTACATACGGCACTTTGCTGAAATTGCTTCGCCTCTTCATGCTTTGACGAAGAAAGCAACTCCGTTTAGATGGGCTGATCGGGAAATTACAGCATTCAAAAAGCTCAAAGAAAAACTTACTTCGGACCGAGTATTGGTGTTACCGGACATCCGAAAGGCTTTTGTTGTCCAGTGTGATGCATGTGGAAGTAGCATTGGTGCAGTTCTCATGCAAGAGGGACATGTGATAGCCTATGAGAGTAGAGTTTTGCAAGATGCTGAGAAGCATTTACAGGTGTATGAGAAAGAGATGTTGGCTGTAATTCACGCTCTTTCTACTTGGAAACACTACTTGCTTGGGGCTGATTTCACTGTACAGAGAGATCATCAGACCTTGCGTTATTGTCTCACGCAGACTAAGCTTTCAGAGAAGCATATGCGTTGGACAAACTTTTTGTCAATGTTTCACTTCCAGATTGTGCATGTGGAAGGCAAAAAGAATGTAGTGGCAGATGCTTTGTCACGCAAGCCACAGGTCTCTGCAGTTTCACTTGCTTATCATCATGAGCTTGATGAAATGAAAGAGCAGTATGCCCATGATGAGGACTTTGAACGGTTGTATGATCAGATGTCTGAGGGTCAGCGGCATGAGCACTATACTCTCAGAGATGGGTTTTTATTCATGCATGGCAGACTGTGTGTTACCAGGCCATTGCGACTCAAGGTTATGATTGAAAGTCATGCTCCACCGTATGCATGTCATAGAGGTATTGACGCCACAGTCAAAGCAGTGGAGACTTTCTTTTATTGGCCAACCTTGAGAAGAGATGTTGATGCCTTTGTGAGGCAATGCATCGTATGTCAGAAGGTAAAGTTTGACCGTCAGAAGACATCAGGGTTATTACAGCCTTTACCTATTCCGGATAGACCTTGGGAGAGCATTGCCATGGATTTTGTCTTTGATCTTCCACGAACACAAACGGGAAATGATGGCATCTGGACTATCATATGCAGGTTCAGTAAGCAGGCACATTTCATTCCCGTGCGGAAGACAATTAAAGTGGATCATATGGTGAAGTTGTTCATGGCGAACATCTTCAAGTATCATGGCTTGCCTATGTCTATCATTAGTGACCGTGATCCACGGATGACGAGTTTGTTCTGGAGAGGGTTGTTTGACAACATGGGTACAACTCTCAAGTTTTCATCGTCATTTCATCCACAGACAGATGGTCAGTCAGAAGAGGCTAACTCTACAGTGTTGGATCTTCTCAAGTGTTATGTGTCAGAGCACAAGCAACAATGGGAAAAGTATCTTCCTTTGGTGGAGTTTGCATATAACAACACTTTACATAGCTCGACAGGCAAGGCGCCTTTTGAGATTGTAGAAGGAGGAAAGAAGGTTCCACCCATTTTGCATACAAAGGATAAGATCTTTGAGGCTGATCAGTATGTGGAGAGCTTGGATGAAGCTTATCGGAGAGTTAAGTTGGCCCTCCAAAAAACTCAGCAGAAGCAAAAGAAAGCCGCAGACCGTCACAGACGTGATTTACAGTTTGCATTGGGTGATTGGGTTCTTTTGCGTTTTGAAAAGGCTAGACTCAAGAAGATGAAGGGTAAAGAGCGCTTATTCCCTAAGTTGAGCATGCGATATTATGGGCCTTTTCAGGTTTTGGAAAAGATTGGTGAGGTAACCTATCGATTGAAGTTACCAGATCACTGGAGAATTCACAATGCTTTTCACGTGAGTCTTCTTAGACCTTTCCGTGGGGATGTGCCTGAGGATGTATCAGATGAGGCTCAGCCGGAAGTTGAGGAACTTGATGAGGTTCTGATTCCAGAGCAGATATTGGCACATAAAGAAAGGAAGGTACGAGGTAAAGTTTCCCGTCGCTATTTTGTGAAGTTCAAGAACTATTCACCGATGGATGCGAAGTGGATGGAGGAAGGTGACTTAACAGATTCACCTCAAGTTTTGCAGCTTTATCTCGATGCCTTTGAGTTAGAGCCGACTCTTATTGTGGCTCATTCAGGTTCAGCAGAGCATGGGTTTGGAGCATTACCTGATGCTCAAGAGGGGGGTAGCACCTCCACTCCCTTGTTACAGACAGGCTCAGATGACATCTAGAGGTCGCTTAGTGCAGATTTTATCTCATCCGAAGGTACTGAGGCTGACAGTACATCTGTTTATGGGACTTCTATGATATATGTGTACTAGTCACATGGAGATTTTTGTGGATATGTATGGTTCACAGTGGTATACAACTTGGACTATTACTATGCCATTGGTTTGCAGTGAATATTGATACATGTGTATGGCTTAGAGAGATTGGGACGCTGATCTTGTCATATTGTATATTTCACTTCGGATATTTTGATGCATCACCAGAATGCAATCGAGGACGCTTGCCATTTTTCAAGAGGGGGGTATGTCATGGCCCTGTGAAAATGTGGGCATGGTGGTTGCAGAGTTAGAATATTTTATGATTCACATGGGGGGTGCCCGGACAGAGTTTAAGATGTGTGGACATCCCTAGGTGTGAAGGGGGGAACTAGAAACATTAAACTTTAATGTTTATTAAAGTTTGCCCCTAGGCCTTAGTGGCCCTAGGGACTTATTAAAGTTTGGGGCCCTAGGGATTATTTTGGGGAAGAGGGCCACTTTTGGAGTGTTTTCTCTCTCTTCTCTCTCTCTCTCTCTCTCTCTTCCCTTTTGGGAGTCGTGGAGCAAAAGGGACACACAAGCGTGGAAAAGCAGGAGGAAGCTCTAGGCGGCTGCTGAAGACTAGTTTAGCTGCTGTTTTTTTGTGAACTGTGTGTTGAAGAAGGCTGTACAACAGCCGTACAGTACTGTAGGATTGCAGGTATTACTGTGGACAGAGAAGCGCAGGGCTGTGGGACTGATACAGGCGCCTGCAACTGCTGAATACAGGCTGTACAGTGCTGTACGATTGCAAGTACAGCTCTGTACTTTCTGCAGGTACACTGTACGGCCAGTTCTAGGGCAAGTACAGGTGCTGGACAGTACTGTAGCAGGACGGCGCAGGCAACCAGTAGCAAAGAGGGCCACTTTTGGAGTGTTTTCTCTCTCTTCTCTCTCTCTCTCTTCCCTTTTGGGAGTCGTGGAGCAAAAGGGACACACAAGCGTGGAAAAGCAAGAGGAAGCTCTAGGCGGCTCTGCTGAAGACTGGTTTAGCTGCTGTTTTTCTGTGAACTGTGTGTTGAAGAAGGCTGTACAACAGCCGTACAGTACTGTACGACTGCAGGTATTACTGTGGACTGAGAAGCGCAGGGCTGTGGGACTGATACAGGCGCCTGCAACTGCTGAATACAGGCTGTACAGTGCTGTACGACTGCAAGTACAGCTCTGTACTTTTTGCAGGTACACTGTACGGCCAGTTCTAGGGCAAGTACAGGTGCTGGACAGTACTGTAGCAGGACGGCGCAGGCAACCAGTAGCAAAATCCAGCAGGCGGCTACTTCTGATTCTCTGCAGAAAGACCGTACCGTCAAGTACATGCAAGTACAGTCAAGTACAATCAAGTACAGAGTCTCCAGATGGCTCGGGCTACCACGGTAGGTGTGAAGAAGGTGGATGAGAGAGAGAGGAGGAAGTTCTATTAACATCTACAAAAGACCAACGGGTCTATAATCTATTAGACCAAAAGTGTTACAATGTGTCCATGAAGTGATAAAATCATGGACAAAACATGATAAAATAACCCGTAGGGCTGAGAGAGAGAGAGAGAGAGAGAGAGAGAGAGAGAGAGAGTTACATTAAACATCTACAAGAGGCCAAATTGGCCTATGAGACCGAAGTGCTACAATGTTCCCACGATATATCTCATTCTAGATAGTACAATAATGAAATGAACTGAATGTAAAAGAGTAACAGCTGGGTACAATGATAGAGCTACGTGATAGATGAGGTAATGTACAGAGTTGCTTAGGGTGCACCTCTCCATGGTAATGGTCCATGTAGAACATCTGTCATGGGGCAACCAAGGGCAGCTGCCAAGAGGCCATCTAGGTCCACCGAATCGGATGGCCGATTGGAAGTAGTCTAGTGCCGTTGTGTCTGTCGTGGGCATGCAAGGCGCTTTTCGCGTACTGTAGTATTGCCACTGTAACTATTTGGCCTTCCTAGCACTTTATTCACATGATGGAAGCCTTGCCCAAACACTGGACAGGCGGAAGAAGGCATGGGGACAGGGACCATAAGGTTTGTACATGAAAAAGCACCAATTTTGGTCAAAAAGTAGAGAAAAGCAAAAAGTCAAACTAAGTTGACCGCGAGCCAGGAGCTTCACTGGCAAGAGGGGATTGAGCCGGACCAAAAAGCTACTTTTTCAAAAAGCAGCTCTAGGGCCAAAAAGCAAGACCCTAAAGCCCAAAAAAGCAAAGCACAAGAACTTTGGTAAAAGATTGGGCTTATTTGAGTAATATTTTATTGTATAAAGTAAAAAAGAGAAAAGCAAAGCAAAAAGGCTAAACAAAAGCTTGGCTAGCTTTTTTGCCAAAAGCAAGACCCCTCCCATAGGTATAAAACAAGCATGAGCCTCTCTTGATCACCATCATCAAGATCATTGCAAGGTGGAGTTCAGCACGCCATCATCATCAAAGCATGGGGCTCTTCATCAACATCATCGTTGAAGTGCGAGGTTCGTCATCATCATCCTCATCGTTGAAGCGTGAGTCTTCATCGTTGTTGCCACTGTATGACTGCTGCTGCCAGCGCCTGGCTGCTGACACCTGCCTAGATTCTGACACCTGCCTAGCCGCCTGTGCCTACTGTTTAGCGCCGTCTCTGCCTTCTGGACACCCCGTTGCCGCCTGCTGGACAGCACCGTTGCCTGTGTGCTGCCTGACAAATGCTGCCACTGCCACCGCCTGCTGTGCTGAACCAGCGCCACCTGCCTGCCGTCACTTGCTGGCTGCCGTCGCCTTATCCGCACCGACTGAAGTCAGCCGTACAAGCTGTTTTGTGCCATACCTTACTGCTGCTGACTGGACCGTATTGTGTTGCCACATAGATTTGCTCCGGTCCATACTCCCTATGCAGTCTCTTTTGGACTGTTTTCTTCTCTAGTTTGAGTGACAAACTTACAGTTGATCATCATAAACTTCATCATCCACACTTGTCTCTTGTGCCCCTCGTGAATCTTGGGGTACGTTGGATTTGGATTTGGTACTAGCCCAATGAGAGATTCTTGTGGGTCATCCCCGTGGTGTGCTCGGCATTAGGATCTCGTGCCTTGACATAGACTTCGACTTGGGTTTCTACATCGGCATATTTGTTTGCTTTTGTATTTATTGATGTACTGATCCTGGCTTGCGAGCTCGTGGACTGTTCGTGAATAAATTCTTAAAAGGGGGCGGGGCCTGTTCCCCGCTTAGTGTGTCCTGTGCAAAGTTCCCCAAACCCTTCTCTCTCTCCCTCTCTATCTTCTCTCTCTATCTTTCTATCTCTTGGATACGTAGTGGAATCTGTCACAGCATGCCCCACGTGGCTTACACGCGCTTGCTCCCGTGTGACACCTTGGTCTATCTCAGCAAGATGGCTCTGGCGGGTGCATGAGAGAAATGAAATGAAATTTTATTATAGTCTTCGAAGGACCATAACGGGTCCATGAGACACACGTCGAACATACATGAATACATAAGTCGATGCGCTGAGGAGCCTCATCGGAAAGCATAATGAAACTGAAATGTGTGAAACTAGAACTGAAACTGAAATGAAAATCAAAAAGCTATGCAGCATGCTGTAAGTGTACATCATGAGAAGCATGTCATGCCATATAGGTACTCATGAGGGTTGGGCCCCCTCGTCAGGTGCACCATAATAGTAGAAGAAGTCGTGCCCCTCCACCTCTCCTCCCTGGATCAAGTGGATAATTTGGTCCCTCGAGAGCCCGCGATCCGTAGGCGACAATGGAGGGCCCCCCCCCCCCCCCCCCCCCCCCCCCCCCCCCCCCCCCCCGCGAGGTGTCTCTGTCTGAATGCCCATAATGTCCTCTGGCGTCGTGAGACCAGTCTCCTCTAGTGGCCTCTATGTAGGTGCTCTATGCGTCTCTGCTCAATCATCTCATATGTGCATCCTCGTGGGTACAACAATGGTCTCTGCAGCCATGTCGGGTCCGGAATCTGTGGATCCTCCCTGTGAGTCTTAGTCTCTCTGACGAATAGAGCTAGGCATCTCTGATCCTCATAGTCAATGACCGTAGAAATAGGGCCGGCCAGAATGACATGAGACAAAAGTTACAATCAAAGGTCTGATACAAGTTGTCTGTGGAACAAGAAAGATAATATAAAGAGGGGTACAATCAGATGAGTGGCAGCATCCGCGCGGAGGGGGGGGGGGTGTGTCATTGGAGAAACTCCCGCATGGGTCGCTGTAACACGAGGCCAAGAGAGAGAGAGAGAGAGAGAGAGAGAGAGAGAGAGAGAGTCTGCGAAAGACCCAATGGGCCTATGAGACCAAAGTGATACAATAATGTCCATGGCATATCTCATCATGGAATGGAAAATAAAATAGAAACAAAACATAGCTATCTCATTGGGGACCGGGGTGATACAAGACTGTCCATGGAAATCATGGAATACCAAAACATGGCTCCTGAGAGGAGCATCAGCCCCGAATAGATGGTATACCACTCTCCAAAATATCAAGCATGGGGCTAATGAGTATGGCCGAGAGCTCTTCCTTAGCTATGTCATGTGGAAAGGTAGATCGATGGCGGTGGAGCATGTCCTAGATCTGGAGCTGATGAGGGGATCCTGGCCAATGTTCGGGGGGTCGGGGGCGTCGGGCACGCTGGAATGGGGAGGCCCGGTCCAAAGTAACTCCTCTCGGGTGAGGTGTGTTTGGAGCAGCCCGAGGTGGGTCCACAAGATCCATTGTATGGGTGTCGTCCACCTCCTAGGTCTAGAAGAAACTGGTCATGGGTGGCTGGGGCCGAAGGTCTCTGAAGAAAGTGTCCCTGTGTCTGCGGAGCTCAAGCAAGAAGAGCCCTAGGCAATGCTGGTCCAGGAAGTCAATGATCCTGAAGAGTGGACCAAATCCCTCTTAAACAGACAATGAAACCTTTTGCGGATCTCATAGTATACTAGGCAGCAACATATGTAATGCTCCTCTGTCTCAACCTTTGTGTGTGGCATAATCAGTAGATCCTCTCCTCTCTGGGTCTCCATATGAGCTCACTGGTTGTGAAGACGTGCTCAGCTCTACCTTGTCTCCACTCTGAGGTGGTGGGATGAAACCCGTATGTAGCCAATCGCAATTCATATGGCATGGGACATGTAAACGCTCAAGTCCAACTGCTGAAGAATCCATCCTGAGCGTGAGGAAGTGATCTCTGTAGAAGTGCATCTTTATCAGGAGCCCCGAAGGTGTGATCCATGTGCAATGGGTATAGAGGCTGAGAAGATCTAACCGGATAACCCGGTTGGTGTCCTCATGAGAGCTGGAGAAAGGGGGATGTTGGGGTAAAGGCACTATGCCCACCCTTATAGTGTGTACAAGCCCATAAGTTATAGTACATAGTACACTTAGTACTTTTAATGTACTAAGCGCACTATGTGTACTAGTGCAATATACATGTGTGATAGGGGAGTCACACACTCATCTTGATGAGTTGACTTATCCCCACAACTCTCTCTCTCTCTCTCCCCTGCACACCCAGATTCAGCTTTTTTATTCAGTACTTTTTCATTTTGTTGGGATGACAGAGGATACCCCATACAAGTCCTCCGATTTGTCTCATAGGCCGAGTTCGGTCTTTTGGAAGACGTTAATAAAATCTTTCTTTCTTTCTTTCTTTCTCTCCCTTGTTCTCTCTGTGTATGTCTCCCACACATGAACCTAACCCTAATTCTCTCTCCCATTCAACTGGTATCAGAGCCATAACCAGCCGCACTTATTGAAGACGTTGCTATTCATCTCTGTGGTGATACACACACACATGTTTTCGGGTTTTCTCTGCTCGAATAGGGTTTCTTGCATTGATGGCTTTTACGGGCAGCCAGTCTTTGCATTTGGGAATCCAGCAGGAGTAGCTGTGGTGCGTGAGCAAAGCACTCAAGCGAACCACAAGGCAGCAGTCGCAGGCAGGTGGGCGGAAGGAGAAGGTGGCGGGCAGCCACTTCTGCGCTGAATCACACGCAAGGCGTTGGGCGTAGGCTGGCTGCTGGGCATGAGCGAGGACCCGTAGCGAGCCCCTATAGTCGCTAGTTTCGGTGAGCCGTGTAGCGCTGGTGGCGGGCGGCGCTCAGCTCCACGTCACCCATTGGTGCAGTCCGCCAAAGCCTGCCTCATCGTCACCAGGCGGCCTATGTCGCTTCGCTCCACATCACCCAAGGTGACGTCCGCCAAGGCCCGCCTCAACGTCACCAGGTGGCCTATGTCGTGAAGCTGGCAGAAGAGGGTGGTAGCCACGGCGCCTCTCATAGCCACGCCCAAGAAGAGCAACACGCTGCCTGCTGAGGAGAGCTACGCTGCCCAGCCATTCGTACAGCTGCAGGTGCATCAGTAGTACCTTCAACATACACACAGTCAGTGTGTACAGCAGCATCAACAGCAAAAATCGACGCCCTCTTTTTTGCAACAGCATTGACAGAAATTCAGCCTGCAAATCTCAGAGAAATTCAAAAATTAAGAGGTATTTGCCTTCAATTTTGGGAATTTCTTATCAATTCAATCAATTGAGCAGGTACAGGTGCCGAATTGCTCAATTTCTGAGCAAAATTGGCAAAATTGGGTGACATTGGTCACAATCAGGATCAATTTGCAGGAAATTGGATGTCGAAATTTGGGGCTTTTGATGTAGTTGTGCAATTAAGCACTCATACATGCTGTATGATGTGAGAAATCGCACATTCGGGCAAAATTGCAGCAAATTGCAGTGCAAATCAAGGGGCTTTTGTGCCGATTGGATTGATTTGCATGCAAGCAATCGCATTTGATGCTATGGATAATGTGTTGATGCCTTACAAGCACTCAATGTGCCTGTAAATCAAGGGGCTTTCATGTATTGGATGTATATGTTGCCAGGGGGAAGCATCAATGTACCATGTATGATCAGCAATTGATCTTAAATCAAGGGGCTTTTCAAGATTTTATGCTTGTTAAGCTTGGCAAAGCAGCAGGCAAGACTTTTATGCCTTGAATCCTCAGAAATCAGCTTGCAGTCAAGGGGCTTTTGCCCAATTTCTGTTCGGAACAGTTGTATGCAGTGTTCGGGACTGTAAAAGTCTGATTTTCACTCATTTGGACAGCCAAGAGAGCATTTATTGCTACTGTACTTGCTGGTACAGATTTGGCACAGCTTTGTGCAAGTTTTGGCATGGTTGTACTTTGATTGGAAAAGGTTCAATTTCAGCTGCTGTACTTGCCGGTACAGGTTTGGTACATCATTGGTGAGCACTTAGTACTGCTGTACAGTACTTTGGAAGGGCAACAGAGCACATTTAAGGTGCTGCCCTAAATCTGCAGCAACCAGATTTTGGTGATTTCATCACATAAAGTGGGAGTAAAGTTGCATTCGTGCTTCCGCAGTGGGAGATAAAGCTTGGGAGAATAACTGTGAGCACTTTGTGTGCTTTTGGTGCAGTGTTTGCACATTTTGCAGGGAGTCAAGCATTGACAGGTTGCATATTGCTATGGCAACCACAGGTGAGAGCTCTTCATTGCTTCACATCAAGAAGCTTGAAGGGTCACATAATTATGATATTTGGCAAACCCAGTGCTATAATGTGTTGCTCCAGAAGAAGCAGCACAAGCCTATCAAAGAAAGGGGTGTAAAGCCCGCTTCTCTTACTGCTGAAGAGTGGGAAGATATGGATGAGCTGGCAACATCTACTATCATGTTGTCTGTGTCAGACACTTTACTTTTCAGCATTCGTGAAGAGAAGACAGCTTGGGGAATGTGGCAGAGATTGCAGGACTTGTATGCCCAACAAAGTGCCTCAAGCAAAGTGTATTGGTTGAAGAAACTCATAGGTCTTCAGATGAAGGAAGGGGCGTCTATGGCAGCCCATCTAAATGAGTTTAATGGTATTGTCAGCCAAGTTATAAATCAAAAGTTGGCAATGGACGATGAGTTCAAAGCCACTTTTCTCTTATGCACTTTGCCAGAGAGTTGGGACACATTCAGGACAGCCACTAGCAATTCGAATGCTATGCTGTCATATGCAGATGTTGAGGGTGCTCTTCTTCAAGAAGAGATGAACAGGAAAAACAACTCTGTTGGAAAGTCCAATGCAATGAATGCACGTGGGAGATCCCAGCAAAGGGGAAAAAGCCAAGAACGGGGAAGGAGCAAGTCCCGCTCTAAAAAGGACTTGGAATGCCATTATTGTGGCAAGAAGGGACACATCAAAAAGCAATGCTACAAATGGAAAAATGATCAAAAAGAAAAGGGAAAAGGCAAAGACAAAGACAAAGATGAAGCCAAAGATGTAAAGCCAAAGGGCAAAAGTGGAGTCAAGATTGAAGAAATCAATGTGTCACATGCAGGTGACAGTGAGGATGAGGTCCTATTCACGTCTTCACTTGATGCCCATTCACTTCTTACAGGTGGTCATGGTATGCACTCATGGATCATTGATTCAGGTGCTTCATGCTCTTCATTTTGTAAACGTGTGCTGAAAGTGATTCACTATCTTTAATGTCCAAGCCAAAGAATTATATTTTTTAGCTTATTTTTGAATACTTTTATTTTGCCCCAAAAAATTTATCTAGCTCATCCCAACCACCCTTCGATGTATCTTACGATGCAATATTCTCCCAATCCTAATGCAATGATGGCTAATCCTTTTTTTATTCTCGCTTAACCATCTGTTCTTTTCATCCCCTTCATCCTCCGGACATTTTCCCCTTCCATTTTACAATGCTCCATAGCCTTCACTAACATAGATTTGATTTTAACTTGCCATGTGTGGAAGGATTCCCCTTTAAACTTCTCAAGCACAAATGAAGCAGTCATTTTAGGGCTGAGAAGGTCTTAACACTCGAGTACTACTTAAGGTCAGTATCTAATCTCAACACAAGAGAGTTTTTAATGCAAGTGACGACTTCTTGACACTAAACCCAGTTCCCATTTTCTAATCTACCTTCAATTAATCCCAATCACATATATTAATGATAAGATTAATGCCGAAAAGAATTGTCGATTAGCAAGCCGTGTGAGCTTGGAGACTTCAATCGAGCTTGTAGGAGGACTTCTTTATGGGGATTTTTACCTGTATTAGATGCAGAGACTTGTTTGTCAGGTATACTGCTGGCAATGAAGGAGTAGTTTATTTGGGTGATAACCATGCATGCAAGATTCTTGGCAGAGGTGATGTGAGGCTTGTGTTTTCAGATGGCTCACAGCTTTTTTTTTTTTTTTGGAAAAACGATCCTTCTATTAGTTAATGAGAAAACGCCATAAGGCTACAAAGCTCACCTCGCAAGGAGGGATAAAAAACACAGTGAACACCTGAGCTCCACCCCCGTGGCTGGCCGCTCTCTGGGGGGGGCTACCTAGTAGTACATGTGGGAGGTGAGAAAAGCCAAACTGGAGGCCTGTAGTGCCAAGTGACATCCTCGCCCCTCGCGGTGAGGAAAGGGCCAGGCTGCCAAGTGCGGAGGAAAGCCTTGCGGTGCCCTCTCATGCGATCCGAGTCGCCCTGGAGTTTCCCTTAGTGTCCTCTCAAGGTGTGAATGATGTCCACCCAGAGGGCCTGTATGACCTCCGCCGGTGGAGTCGCCTGGCGGTCAATGGCCTCCCTGCATCGGGCTCTCCATATGGTGCTAAGTCGTCATGCTGCTGATCATCTCCCATCTGTGCCCGACCCCCTCCTGAGGGGCTGCCGAAGAGAAGTCTGGCGTCGGAACCACCGCCATCGCCCTGTCAGAGACCTGGATGGTCGCATTGCCAGGGACGTCCTCATATCCAAGGGCCGGGCCGCTGTCCGTGGCCCAAGCCACCGCACCCCACGTCACCAGCATCTCACCTGGTGAGCCTGCAAAAACCATCCTGAGAGCGCGCTGCCAGACCTGCTGAGCCTGTGGGCAATCCCATAAGCAGTGCCGCTGCGACTCCTGTGCATAGCCGCACCGAGGGCAGGACGCTGGGTGTCTGCCAAAAGCTAGCCAAGCCCCCACAGCCAGTCCTCTATGCGCTGTGAGCCAGAGAAACAGCGTCACCTTCCGGGGCCGGAAGCTGGCCCAAAGGAGTTGCCAGAAGTCCCTAAGAAAGGTAGGGGAGAGCCCCTGTCGCCGCCAATGCTCGGCCGCCGCCGGGGTGCTCGCTATCCTGTGCCTCTGAATCCGCTGCCCCAGCCTCGCTGTGTACTGAAAAAAGGGGATGCCTGGGCTGGTAGGGGCCGAGTAGGGATCTCGCCTAAACCACTCATCTGGATCCCACTGAAGGCGAATAAGAGGCTTGCTGTCCCAAGCCCATAATCTCCAAGAACAGTCCTCCCCTATCGAGGCCGGTGAGGGGTCTACATGTCACTGTCTCTGATGAAAGCCGACCACCCGCACCCTCTGAAGAATACAACCCTGGAGCCCATCCAAATCTAGTCGTGTCCTCTGAAGCTGGCCACCCTCTCCCACCTCGAAAGTGAGTGGGGCGACTCTCTCCGCTGTGCCGCAGACCGCTAGAAGGATCTCATGCCGAGTAAAGACACCCATCCACTGTGGAGGTGGAGGGTCCTGTACTGGGGTCCGCCACTCCCGGGGGATGGCCGCCTCAATGTCCTGTCTCATCAACTCTCTGCCCCTCATCCCACTGAGTCTCCTCTCCTGAGCCTCTAGAGGCAGCTGCTGAAAACATATCCAGTCGTCTAGGGACTGGGCTGGGCCGAAGCTTAGCGGGCCCCACGACACGTGAGACCGCGATCCAACCATATGGCCACTGGGAAGTCGAATCAAGGGGTTCCAGATCAATGGCTGCCTCAGGCGCTCCTCATCGGTGCCCGGGGGAGTCTGGAAGAGTGACGGCCTCAGATGCGCCCAGGCCCTCAGAAGGCTAGCTGCAAAACGCTCCTCGAAGCCAAGGCCCACTCCTCTAGATCGCTGCTCTGTAAAGATCCACCTGATGCTGGGGGTCCAGGGGCCGCTAAGAGAAGGAGTGCGGCTGAGCATCCTGGAAACAAGAAACTCCTTCCACGGCTCAGCGCCTGGCAGGAGGCCACGAACTACCAACTTGCCAAGCAAAGCTCGGCTTTGGCAAATAGGATCAACAATGCCCAGGCCGCCTCTCTCCCTCGGCTGAGTGATCACAGCCCATGCCACCTTGGCCCTGGCGGGCCGCCCGTCGCCACCGGACCAAAGAAAGTTCCTGATGAGCCTCTGCACCTGGCCAATGCACACCCGAGAGAAGGCCCAGCAAGAAGTGATGTACCACATGGTAGCAAGCAGAACCTGGTTGGCCACAACTACTCGGCCAGCCAGAGATAAACGAGCGGTACTCCAATACAGAAGCTTCTTCCGAATGCTCAGAAGAAGGGGGGCTATCTGCTGCTCCGGAGATATGTCAATGCCCACATAGCATCCCAAATAACGCACTGTAGTGCCCGGGGGCAGCCACTGAAAACCATCAACCAAGTGGCCTCCAAGTCGGGGGGGGGCATAGAACTGACCCACAACCCACACGACTTGTGCCAGTTGATCAAAGCGCCCGAAGCTCTGCAAAACCTGTCCATGGCTAAGGCGAAGCGGCGGAGGTTCTCCTCACCTCCCTGAAGATAGACAGCAGTGTCATCCGCAAACTCCGAGTCTAGGAGCTCCTCCGAGGTGCGGATGGGAAGCTGGAGGCCCCGCAAACCTGTATCCTGTGCCGTCAAAAAAGTGCTCATGGCCTCCGCCACAAAAAGAAAAAGAAAGGGCGCCAAGGGGCACCCCTGCCGCACCGAGCGCGAGAGCTGGAACCTCTCTCTGCGCACGCCCTGTATCAGCACCTGGCTATGAGCCGATGTGTAGAGTGCAGAGACCCCACGGATCCACTGCGGGGGGAAGCCCATCCTCTCCATAGTGCCTTCCAAGAAGGCCCAGTCCACCCGATCATATGCCTTCTCGAAGTTGAGAAGGAGCACTGCTAGATCCTCCTGCCGAAATCTAGCCAGAGCCGTAGCCTCCCAGAAAGAGAAAATGTTATCCAGAATGCTCCTATCCTGGATGAAGCCTGTCTGCGTGGAGTGGATGATGTCCGGAAGGTGAGGCTGAAGCCGCCTGCTGATCGCCTTAGCTAGGACCTTGTAGGCCGTGCCTAGCAAGGTGATCGGTCTCCACTGTCTAATCTCCAGTCTGTCTCCTCCCTCTTTGGGGATCAAGTGGATCAACCCCTCTGCCATGCTGTCCGGCATGACTCCCGACTCCATAATCTCCTGGAATGCCAATCTGAAGCCCCTATGTAAGAGGCCCCAGTACCTCTGGAAGAAAGCCACTGAGAGACCGTCCTCTCCTGGGCATTTGCCCCGAGGTAATGCCTGAAGAGCCTCCTCCAGTTCTGTATCCGAGAAGGGGGAGAGAAGGGAGTGCTGCAAATGGGCCGGCACAACCGGTCTCGTGAAGCTCCAGACTGCCTCCCGAGCCTCTCTCACCCTGTCATCTGCTGGCTCAGCAGAGAGAAGATCCCTGTAAAAATCTGTGGCTATAGCCCGAACCTTGGGGGGATCCACCACAACCTGGCCATCAGCCTGCCGAAGACGCCTGAGACCCTCTCGTCTGAAGCGAGGCCCTGTCGCCTCAAAGAAATCTCGAGTCACTCTGTCTCCAGCCTGTGTCCAAAAAGAAGCCCGAGCATGGAATCGGAACTCCACCCTCCTCTCCTCGATGGATCTGATCTCAGTGCGAGCTGACTCCATCTGCTCTGAGATCCAAGGGCTCGTAGGATCCCTCTCCTGGAGTCTGTGGAGGGACGCTAGAGTCCTCCGTAGGCTCCTCTCCTGCTCTCTGAAGGCCTCCAGCCGGTCCAAGGCAGCCTGTCTGAGCATCTGACTGATCTCCTGCAAGCCACTGGCAAGATCGCTGGCTGCCGATCCTCTCCTGAACTGCAGCTCCTGCCAGACCTGCTCAACTCTGATCGCAATCTCGGGCTCCTCTATGAGACAATCTGGAATCCGGACGCTCTGGCCCTGCTCTCCTCTCGTAGGGTCCTCGATCTGGAGAAGCACTGGAAAGTGGTTTGAAAACGAGGAGCCTGCGAGTATGCCCACAGTGCCACCTCTATCACAAGCCCACTCATCAATGTAAAACCTGTCGATGCGGGAAAGGTTAACTCCTGTGGCCCGTCTATCCGAGCGCGAGAAAGATAGACTCCAATGCAACATGCCAAACTCCGGGAGAGTCCACGGATCCTGGCCTCTCACCTGCAACACTAGTTCCTCCCAAGCAGTGAGCTCCGGCCCATGAATGGTCTCCTGGCTGCCCCCCATCCTGTCCTCTGCATCCTCCAGCATGTTGCAATCCCCTCCGAGGCACCAGTGGTCTGCCAAGGGGAGGGACTGCCTAATGGTGCTCCAGAACTCGGCTCTCCCGGTCGCCCCATTAGGGGCGTAGAAGTTGAGGAAGCCAGTGCGGTCTTCCCCAACCCGAAGGATGATCCACTGCGCTCGACCCTGGACCAGAGTGCTAGAGTCCACAACCTCGGATAGAAGCTGCTCGCTGACTGAGATGCATACTCCACCCTGGTTCCCCTGGGAGCCATATGCCGGTGACCAAAAAGTGTGACTCCTGCCTGGCAAGATCTTCCCGCAGGTGCGGGTACGCCCGGCAGAAAGGTGGTGCTCCTGGATGAAAAGGATATCTATGGGTCCTCCAACGAGAGCCCTCTGGATCTCCTGGCGAAGTCTGCCCCGACCAATGTAGCAGCGATGTCCACCGAGACCCTGGATGTTCCATGAGAGGATCCTCATGGATGAGCTATGGCAAGTGAAGCAGCCTCCACTGGCTCACCCCTCTCAGCCGGCCCGGATGATCTGCCCTCCACTCTGTGAGTCTTGGGCGCCGGCTTGGAGGGAGAATAGTCACTGTCTGTCCGGGTGCAGAGTCTCTCCAAAAAGAGGGTGACCTGTCTCTGTGTCCAGCCCCACTCCACCTTCGCCCTGTCCAGGGCATAGGCGTGAGACCAATCCTCTGCATATATGTATCTAAAGGTAGGCTGCACCCTCGGGGCGGCATGGAGGAGAATCAAAAGCACCGCCTCAACTGAGGTGTGGACCGGATCCGCCCGCCAGTCTCCTATACCAAACAAGCTCATGCGGGCTGAGTGTAATCGGGTCTGCAATAGGTCCGTGAGCCCCAAGTCACTGAAGTGGTGAGAAAACTCCAGTATCTGATCACGCAAAACTTCCTCTACAGAGTTGCAATCCCATGCTGTGTCTGGGGCAACACTGAGAGGAAAGGAGAAAGCCACCATGCTGCTCACCACTGAAGGAGAACGAGAGGGATGGCACACCACGCAAACTCGCAAGGGCGCGACCAGTGTCTCGAACGGGCCAGCATCCAGCTGGAGGCACCTGAAAAAACCGTAATCCACTGGTAGCCCCATCACTCGCGGGGGTCCCCCCAGGGGAGGCTGGAGAGAACTCTGTGGCGGGCGAAGCAAGGATCGCCATCTCCACCGGCCCGGAGTGGCGGTGGAACAGCCGCTGGACTGAACTCTGGCCTACCCAGCTGCGCTGCCTCGGGGCGTGGGTGGTCTGGCGAAGTATCCTGGAGAGGCCGAGGGAGGGATGGGGGCTCGCGGCGAGGAGGGGGGAGAGCGAGGAGAGGATGGAGAGGCATCTGCCAGAGGATAGGTGTCAGGGGGGGCCGCCGGGGGGAGGCGGGAGGGGGGAGAGGGGGGGGTGGAAGGAGTGCTCTGCGGGTGAGGGGCAGGGGAGCCGGGGGTCGCAGAGTGCGGCCCGGGATCCTCAGGAATCTGCTCCAAGGAGAGGGCGGGGCCCCCCGCGGGGGGAGGCGGGAGCGAGGTCTCCACGTACCAGCGGCCTCAACGGGCACTGAGTCTGAATCCTCGTCCATCGGGGTGGGACCTGCTGGCCGCCTATCCCTGACTGGAGCATAAGTGCGGGTAGGTGCCTGTCCGCCAGCCTGTGCTGCCTGCTGGCGTCTGCGACGGTCCCTGCGGGCCGGGCGTTTCCGCCGGCGAACCTCCCGCCATCCGCCAGCCTCCTGGGTCTGCGCGGCATCCTCCGCCGGGGCCTGCTCGTCAGATGATGGCGCCTGCTGTGGCGAGCCAGGGATGTCCGGTCTCTGAGGTGGATGGCCACCCCTCGGGTCTCCTGTAGGGGGTCCAGAGGCGGCATAGCGTGAAGGATGAACCCCCTTGCGGGGACAGGCGCGTGCGAGATGGCACATCTCCCGACATGTGTAACACTGGCCGGGGAGGCCCGAATACTCCACGCGCTGTATCAGATGTCCTCCAGAAAGACAAGGGAGAAGGATCGTCTTCGGGAGGGACTCCGGTGACGGAACCACAACACGAATGGCCGGGAGTCCTGCTGCCCGAGCAATCACTGAAGCCGCTGTCTGAGGCGTCTCCACCACCTGCCCGAACGCCTTGCCAATGGATGACAAGAGGGGCAAGTACTCCCTACGGAGTCCAGGAAAGCAGATAGTGACGGGGAAACCTGTCGCGCCTGCTAGCGGGTCAGAAGCGGGGTCGAAACCATGAGTCCATCGCGCCAGGAACGCCCAGGATGAGCGGAGGGCAATGGGGCTCCAAGCCAGCACCATCTGAGCTGCCTGGGGGGACTCGAAATCCACCTGGTAGTAGCCACGTCCCAAAAAATCTACGCTGACGATCTTGGCGGGCACGCCAACAAGGCTGCCTTGCAGAAGGTCACGAAGCTCTCTGCGCATCGGACGGCTACCCACTATCTTGCAGACCAAGGAGGAGGCCTCAAGAGCGGATACTGTGGAAACAAACAACTGAAGATCTTCAGCTGTGAACTCTAGACAGAGACCGGAATCGGCAGGGGTAGTCGGAGCGGCTTCCATGGAGTCCTCCAGAGGGAAAAGGCCAGAAACCGGGGTCACCAACGGGAGGGACACAGCTCTGCGAGGAAAAAAGAGAGGCGGAGGGCTACAGGATAGCAAGGGCGGGGCGGGGGGGAGGGGGGGGAGCTGAGGCGGGGGGGAGCTAGCGGTGGGCGGAGGGGCGAGACGGAAAGGGAGGAGAGGGAGAAGGCGGAGGGGAAGAGACGCGCAGCGGAGGAGAAGGTGGAGGGGAGAGAGGTGGCGGGGGAGAGAAGAGAGGCGGAGGAGAAGGAGGCGAGGGGGGTAGAGAGGCGGGGGAAGAGATGACGGGGGAAGGAAGCAAGCGGAGGGGGGAATGGCGGGGGAGGCAGCGTGGAAGGAGGCGGAGGAAGAGAAGGCGGGGGAGGATGCGAGGCAGAAGGCGGGGGAGAGATGGCGAGGAAGGGCGCAATGAAGGAGGCGGGGGAGAGGACGGAGGAGAAAGCGGTGGACTGGCGGGGGGGAGAGGGGGGCGCGACGGCGAGAAGCAGCGGGGGGGGAGAGGCGGAGCTCGCAGGCGAGGTCGTAAGTCGTCAGTCCAGATGGCTCACAGCTTATGCTCCATGATGTCGGGCATGTGCCTGAGATCAAGAAGAACCTACTTTCTACTGGACAGCTTGATGATGCTGATTATGTTACCACATTTGGTCGTGGAAAGTGGAAGATTAGTAAGGGCTCACTGGTTGTTGCCAGAGGCTCTAAGGTGGACACTCTTTACTTTATGCATGCAGGTGTTTGTCACCATGCTAATGTAAATGCAACACCGAGCTGCCGGAAATCTCTATGTGGCATAGCCGGTTGGGACACATGAGTATCAAGGGAATGAAGCAATTGTCTCGTTTGGGTTACTTGCCTTAGTTTTCAAGTTTTCAGTTTTGTGAGCATTGTATATATGGCAGGCAACTACAGTGCCCCCACAAGAAAGCTCTTGGACAGAAAGATGCTCAGTTAGAGCTTGTGCATATAGATGTATGTGAGATGCCTCAGCTTTCTTTGGGAGGGGCAAAATATTTTGTGTCATTTATTGACGATGCCACACGCAAGGTGTGGGTTTATCCTCTTCGTTTGAAGAGTGATACATTCTCAGTGTTTCAGAAGTTTGTTGCTCATGTTGAGAATCAAACTGGCAAAACACTGAAGGCTTTGCGTTCCGACAATGGTGGAGAGTATATGTCCAAACAGTTTCAGGACTTTTGTGATGCTAAAGGCATCAAGAGGGAGCTCTCTACTCCTTATGATCCTCCACAAAACGGGACAGCAGAGAGGATGAACAGGACCATTCAGGAGAAGGTCCGTTCTATGTTGTCACATGCTGCGTTACCTCATGGTTTTTGGGTTGAAGCTGTTATGACAGCCGTTCATCTTATAAACAGGTCACCTAATACGAGGTTTGGTGGGAAAGTGCCAGAAGAAGTATGGACAGGGAAGCCTCCGTCATACAAGCACTTGAGAGTGTTTGGTTGCGTTGCGTACGTGCACATACGCAGGGAAATGCGCACCAAACTTGATCCTAAGTCTCACAAATGCATATTCCTAGGATATGGTGACAGAGGTGAAATGGGGTATAGACTTTGGGATCCCGTGAATAGAAAGATTATACGCAGCAATGATGTCATTTTTTATGAAACATGCATGTATAAGGAGCCTGCAAGGCAACAGGAGCCTGGCAGAGTCATCTTTGATGATGATGGACATCATGGACAACAACCAAGGGCTGTAAATCAGCCATTACGGCACCAAACCAGCCCTTAAATGGTGCTGAAAATGGTCCAAATGGACAGCCAGAGATGGCAGAAGATATCCCTATGGATATACCACAGTTAGAGGAGATACCGGGCATGATTTTTCAGCCTTATGGCATGGAACAGGAGCCACCAATGGGTGATATGCAGGCTGGACAGCAACCTGCAAATGATGGTCATTGGGTACGGAGGTCCACAAGACCCTCCAGAGCCCCTGACAGGTTTGTTGCAGGGGTTGACTACTTGATGCTCACTGACTGTGGGGAGCCCTCATGTTACAAGGAGGCTTTACAGAGGGCAGACAAGGCTCTTTGGGAGCGTGCCATGAAGTCAGAGATGGATTCTCTGCACAAAAATGGAACATGGAAGTTGGTGCATTTGCCTACAGGCAAGAAGGTTTTGCCTTGCAAGTGGGTTTACAGGCTCAAAGTTGCACCAGATGCAAAGCCACGATACAAAGCCAGGTTAGTGGCTAAGGGCTTCAAGCAGGAATATGGTGTGGACTTTGATGAGATCTTCTCTCCAGTGGTCAAAATGACCACACTTAGAGCTGTGTTAGCTTTGGTAGCACATGATGATCTGGATTTGATTCAGATGGATGTGAAGACTGCTTTTCTTCATGGTGATCTCCATGAGGAGATATATATGCAACAGCCAGAGGGTTATGCAGTGAGTGGAAAGGAGAAACTTGTATGCAAGCTGAAAAAGAGTCTTTATGGCCTCAAACAGGCACCAAGAGAATGGTATCATAAATTTGATACATTCATGAAATCCCAGAAATTCAGGAGAAGTGACATAGATCACTGCTTATACACCAAGAAAGCTTTGGATGGTAGTCTATTGATCCTCATCTTGTATGTTGATGATATGTTGATTGCCGGGAAATCTGGTAAAGAGATGGATGCCTTGAAGAAGAGGCTGCATGAAACCTTTGATATGAAGGATTTGGGTGATGCAAATCACATTTTGGGTATGCGGATACTTCGGGACAGAAATCAGCATGTGTTGTATTTGTCTCAGAAGGAATACATTGGCAAAGTTTTGCAGAGGTTCAATATGGACGGGGGGAAGAAGACTAGTACTCCTTTGCCTCCATATGTGAAACTCAGTGCTATGGACAGCCCACAGTTGGATAGAGACAGGGCTGATATGGCCAAGGTTCCGTATGCTTCAGCTTGTGGCAGTCTCATGTATGCCATGGTTGCTACTAGGCCGGACATTGCATTTGCAGTGGGAGTAGTTTCTAGATACATGGCTAAACCTGGCAAGAAGCATTGGGAAGCAGTGAAAGGTGTCATGAGATACCTGAAGGGCACACAGGATATGTGCATATGTTTTGGCAAACAGGATGCATTAGTGCATGGTTACACGGATTCGGATTATGCCGGTCATCCAGATAAACGGAAGTCTACTACCGGTTATGTGTTTACATTCACAAGAGGTGCTGTGTCATGGATATCCAGGATGCAGAAGTGCACTGCCTTATCTACTACAGAGGCCGAGTATATTGCAGCCACAGAGGCTTGCAAGGAGGCATTATGGCTATCTCGGTTAGTGGTTGATTTGGGCTATACAGGGGATATTCCATTGTTGCATTGTGACAGTCAGAGTGCCATCCAGTTGGCAAAGAACCCTGTCTTTCATGCAAAGACGAAGCATGTGGATGTGAAGTATCACTTCATCAGAGAGGTGATAGAGAACAAGCAAATTCAGCTTGTTAAGATTCATACGGATGACAACCCGGCTGATCTGTTGACAAAGAGTTTGCCTCCGGAGCGGTTTGCTCATTGCAGACACTTGATGGGCATTGGATAAGGGCAGTTTCAGCCTTGATATGGCCTTGTATATTATCATGTACATGCTGATTTTTTCTTTTCCTTTACTTAAGGGCACTTTGCCTTTAAGTGGGAGGTTGTTGGGGTAAAGGCACTATGCCCACCCTTATAGTGTGTACAAGCCCATAAGTTATAGTACATAGTACACTTAGTACTATTAATGTACAAAGTGCACTATGTGTACTAGTGCAATATACATGTGTGATAGGGGAGTCACACACTCATCTTGATGAGTTGACTTATCCCCACTAACTCTCTCTCTCTCTCTCCCTTGTTCTCTCTGTGTATGTCTCCCACACATGAACCTAACCCTAATTCTCTCTCCCATTCAGAGGAGTCCAAATTGTACTAAAGGGGTGGTAGGCGGTCTATGTGGAGCCCATATACTGAGAACCAAGTGGAAACTAAGTCATACCAAACTCCAGAGTGGCCCTCAAGTGCTAGTTGTCTGGAGGACTCATGGGCAAGCCTCGAGTACATGTGGGGATCCGTGTGACTGATGCGATGGAGGTATGTGATTGTTTGGAAGAGTGTATCCACTACCGTTGGGGCTAAAGCAAACTCTGCCTGGATAATGTGGTGTGGGGCTGTTGGTTTGTTGCGGATCATACAGGAGAAACAACACGACCTGGGGTCTCTCAACTCACTGTCAATCCTAATTGGATAAATATGGTCCCCAGAAGGCTGCTCCATACATCGAAGCTAGTGCGACAAGGGTGTCAAAAAGCCAATCCTTCGTCTTGGGCTCGTGGAAATGTGCCTAGAAGCACTGCCGCTCAAGTAAGCTCAAGGCTACATATCCCCGTGTCACTCTGGCATGTCTGCGGGAAGCTTGGTGAAGCGTGGGCCATTGAAAGTGACACCAAGTTAGACATAGAATGAGACAATCTCCACATGATCTCCTCTGCATGTGAAGCCCAATTTGGATGTGAAGGGGCGGGAAGTATTGAAGACCATTACCTTGGCCCGAGTGCCACTTCTCGGTGGGAACAAAAGACTAAACGACATCCCGGCCAAAAAATTGGGACCTTTCAACTTATCTTATTATGGTCCCAACCATCCGCAAGTAACACTGGCGAAATTTTCAACGGGAGGAAAGCCTTGGAGAGAAGTCAGAGGGCCCATACTACATGCCTACCTTTTAGGAACCGAGAAGCAGAAGTAGAAGGGAAGGAGCCTATACATTTGTCATGCCCTTCGAAAACAGAATAACGAAAAGGCAAGGAAGTTTTACCTAACTACACTAAAAAGAAACAAAACATAGCTATCTCATTGGGGTGATACAAGACTGTCCATGGAAATCATGGAATACCAAAAAATGGCTCTTGAGAGGAGCATCAGCCCCGAACAGATGGTATACCACTCTCTAAAATATCAAGCATGGGGCTAATGAGTATGGCGGAGAGCTCTTCCTTAGCTATGTCATGTGGAAAGGTAGATCGATGGCGGTGGAGCATGTCCTAGATCTGGAGCGGATGAGAGGATCGTGGCCAATGTTCGGGGGGTCAGGGGCGTCGAGCACGCTGGAATGGGGAGGCCCGGTCCGAAGTAACTCCTCTCGGGTGAGGTGTGTTTGGAGCAGCCCGAGGTGGGTCCACAAGATCCATTGTATGGGTGTCGTCCACCTCCTAGGTCTGGAAGAAACTGGTCATGGGTGGCTGGGGCCGAAGGTCTCTGAAGAAAGTGTCCCTGTGTCTGCGGAGCTCAAGCAAGAAGAGCCCTAGGCAATGCTGGTCCGGGAAGTCAATGATCCTGAAGAGTGAACCAAATCCCTCTGAAACAGACAATGAAACCTTTTGCGGATCTCATAGTATACTAGGCAGCAACATATGTAATGCTCCTCTGTCTCAACCTTTGTGTGGCATAATCGGTAGATCCTCTCCTCTCTGGGTCTCCATATGAGCTCACTGGCTGTGAAGACGTGCTCAGCTCTACCTTGTCTCCACTCTGAGGTGGTGGGATGAAACCCGTATGTAGCCAATCGCAATTCGTATGGCATGGGACATGTAAACGCTCAAGTCCAACCGCTGAAGAATCCATCCTGAGTGAGCGTGAGGAAGTGATCTCTGTAGAAGTGCATCTTTATCGGGAGCCCCGAAGGTGTGATCCATGTGCAATGGGTATAGAGGCTGAGAAGATCTAACCGGATAACCCGGTTGGTGTCCTCATGAGAGCTGGAGAAAGGGGGAGTCCAAATTGTACTAAAGGGGTGGTAGGCGGTCTATGTGGAGCCCATATACTGAGAACCAAGTGGAAACTAAGTCATACCAAACTCCAGAGTGGCCCTCGAGTGCTAGTTGTCTGGAGGACTCATGGGCAAGCCTCGGGTACATGTGGGGATCCATGTGATTGATGCGATGGAGGTATGTGAGTGTTTGGAAGAGTGTATCCACTACCATTGGGGCTGCAGCAAACTCTGCCTGGATAATGTGGTGTGGGGCTGTTGGTTTGTTGCGGATCATACAGGAGAAACAACACGACCTGGGGTCTCTCAACTCACTGTCAATCCTAATTGGAAAAATATGGTCCCCAGAAGGCTGCTCCATACATCGAAGCTAGTGTGACAAGGGTGTCAAAAAGCCAATCCTTCGTCTTGGGCTCCTAGAAATGTGCCTAGAAGCACTGCCGTTCAAGTAAGCAAGTAAGCTCAAGGCTACATATCCCCGTGTCACTCTGGCATGTCTGCGGGAAGCTTGGTGAAGCGTGGGCCATTGAAAGTGACACCAAGTTAGACATAGAATGAGACAATCTCCACATGATCCCCTCTGCATGTGAAGCCCAATTTGGATGTGAAGGGGCGGGAAGTATTGAAGACCATTACCTTGGCCCGAGTGCCACTTCTCGGTGGGAACGGAAGACTGAACGACATCCCGACCAAAAAATTGGGACCTTTCAACTTATCTTATTATGGTCCCAACCATCCGCAAGTAACACTGGCGAAATTTTCAACGGGAGGAAAGCCTTGGAGAGAAGTCAGAGGGCCCATACTACATGCCTACCTTTTAGGAACCGAGAAGCAGAAGTAGAAGGGAAGGAGCCTATACATTTGTCATGCCCTTCGAAAACAGAATAACGAAAAGGCAAGGAAGTTTTACCTAACTACACTAAAAAGCAAGCCATTTTCCTCTCTGCAAACTCCAGGAGGGAGTGGACTTTGGGAAATCGCGAAGCGCGTTTCCGGGGGTCTCCGAGGAAGGAAGGGCCAAGAGGGAAACTTGTGAGGGAGTTTCCACCCTCCTTTCGGCCTCTGGGGTTAAGCAAGATCCATTTATTAGGGTATCATCGGCTTGTGTGATGTACTCGCGGCAATGAGTCCCTCAAGATCGTGGGCTCACCCATTACGTAGTCTACGAATGGCCTTGAGGACCATGCCCTTTGTGAAGAAGGTGGAGGTGGTGGGGTGGGGATCTGGTGGTGGGGGTAGAGTTGGTTGATGGGGGATATGATAGAGGGAGTGTGCATAGGAGTGCCATGTGTCCGAGCAGGTGATAGGTGTGGGGGGACAATGTTCTCAGAGTTTCCTCTAGGCCTCTTTGCAGTTTGGCCCTAAGAAAAGTCAGTATAACTCATCCTCTTTCCGAGTGTAGAACTCATGTTTCTTGCGTTGGGTGAGCCGTTGAGAAATCCATAGCTTTTGGCGCTTCATGATTTGCCCAATCCGTCATAGTCACATGGAATGTGGAACGAGAGCGGGAACGAGGCTCGATTTCAAAACGGACATTTGGACTCGGAACGGGAATGGAACAGGAACAACACATCATCATGAGAGAGAGAGAGAGAGAGAAATGAAATGATATATTAACGTCTTCAGAAGGCCAAAATGACCTATGAGACCAAAAAGGTTACAACAATTGGTGGATCTGATACAATGTCTATGTAAGAAAAGCTAAAAACAACTAAACAACTAACTGAAACTGAAACAACTATGAGGAAAAGTCGGTACTAGGAGCTCCTAATGGATAACATCATGAGAGAGAGAGAGAGTCTAAACTCTAAAGAGTAGAGTGTGTTAGTAGAGAGAGAGAGATTGCAAGATAGAAAATGTGGACATTCTGTAACTTCATAGCTATAGGAATGAGAGGTTATGATATTCCGTTCCATTACACGCTCCCCACATACATCCATTCCCGGAATGCGTTCCATTTGTTCCCGGAATGTGAGTTGTGTGACTGGCTGCCTCACGTTCCATGACGTTCCCATGCTCCCCACATTTGTTAAGTGGCGTTCCCACATTCGAAGCATTCGGGAACAACATTCCATGTTACTATGCAGTCCATACCTCATGCTTAAGACAGGAGTGTGTGGCTCAGCATTCGTTATCATACCAATAGTTCTGGGGCATGGAACCGCAAGGTGGCTTGGCGGTAGACCGCCGCGTGCATATGAAAGAAGTGGTGGCGGATGTGTCACGTGTGGAGTATGGTGGTGAGTTGTGATGTGAGGGAGGGTAGGGGGAGAGTAGGTTCCACATCTTGGAGTTGGCAGTAGATGTGATTGGAGTAAACAAGGTCAATAATCCGTGATCCTGGATGAGGGTCCAAACCCCTCTTTGTAGAGACAATGGAACCTCCCTCGGATCTCATAATATATTGAGCACTTGCATATGAAGTGATCCTCTTACTCGACCTCCCTTTGGCATATAGTGCATCTCCTCTCCTCACAAGGTATCTGCATGGCTCTCCCTGTCTCTATCCTTACAAGAGAGAGTGAGGTATCTGCATGGCTCTCCTTGTCTCTATCCTCACGAGAGAGAGAGAGAGAGAGAGAGAGAGAAAGAAAGAAAGAAAGAAAGATTTGAAAAAGTATTGAATAAAAAAGCTGAATCTGGGTGTGCAGGGGATGGAGCTCTACTACTAGGAGAATGCAAAGCTATATGCATGGAGTATACAATCATGATATGCAACCTAGCTAGCTCCATCCTGTACCATACTGGGGATATAAAATGGTATACATCAGTGAAGGGGGTGTCCACAGCTCCCTGAAGAACATGCCTGGGTGTGCTCTGAAGCGAGCCAGTCGCTCCGCACCCTCTCTGTGAAACTGAGCTCTGATCTCTGTCATCTCTCTCTGGTATAGGCGTGGTGTCCGAAAGCCAGGTGTCCTCTGTCTCCTGCGGGCTCTAAGTGTCTCTGCTCTCTGGAGAGTAATTCCCTGCCGTGTAGGGGCTGGGAGGGGTGTGGATCTCTGAAAAAATGTAGTAATCTGTGTCTGTCGCCCCCTCTCTGGAGCTGTCTGAGCCTGTAATAATGTCTCTCTGTGGCACTGTATGTCTAGAATGTATCTCCCCAGTATGCGCTGGTCTGCTGCCTCAAAGATCTGGCGTAGGGAATGTGGCTCTCTGAATAAAATGGGATATCTCTCTCTGATGGCTGTATATGCTCTGCATCTGCATACATAATGCTCCTCACTCTCCACCTCCTCTTTGCACAATCTGCATACCCTCTCCTCTCGGGGGATCCGTGCTGCTCTGCCAGTCTCAATCTCCAATCGGTGTGATGAAACTCTGAGCTGACCAATAGCCACTCGGGAGCCGTGTGGTAAAAAGCCCTCCATGTATCTAGGCCTCTCTATGAATCCATCATCAGTGATACTCATGAAGTGATCTCTGTAGTATAGCATCTTCGGTAGAAGAGGCTGTGCAGGCGATATCCATGTCTCTCGTGTATAGAGAGAGAGAGAGAGAGAGAGAGAGAGAGAGAGAGAGAGAGAGAGAAGAAAGAAGGAAAGAAATCTCTATTAACGTCTACTAGAGGCCGAACTCGACCTATGAGACAAATCAATGTACAACTGTCAATGTCTTATGGATGTCCAGAAAGAAAAGGGACAAAATGAACATGAAATAAACTATGAAAGTACTGAGCTAGTGGGGGGGTGTGATGGATTGAGCACTAGTGCTAGAGGCTTAGTATGCAACCTAGAGAGATTAATGTTTTCAAACATCAAGTCCATGTGATACAATGTCTGAGTTACATAAAAAATGGAAATGCTGGGAACTAAAACAAAAAGCTAAAGCTGGTACTAGAAAGCGTATACCTCTCTAGCCTTATTCCTAATATATTCCTCATCGGGAGCTGTTGCATGGTGCTCAAGGTGGTGGGACTGCGCGCGTTGGAGAGAGAGAGTTGATGTGGCAAATTTCCTCTATGGTATCGGCACAAGTCATTACAGAGAATTCAGCCCTTCCATGGATGAGGCTGATTTGCACGATAGCTCTATCTGTTTTATAGGGGTTGAGGGCACTTCGTCACTCTAGCATGTTGGCCTTGTGGCCCCACTTTCTTACTTGAGCTTTATGTAGGCCAGTGGCCTTTGTACATTGTTTCTTTTTATACAACTCCTTATTACGAAGAAAGAGAGAGAGAGAGAGAGAGAGAGTTGTATTAAAGTTTAATCTTCTACAAAAGGCCAAATTGGCCTATGAGACCGAAGTGTTAAAATGTTTCCATGATATGTCTCATGCTAGATAGTACAAAAATGAAATGAACCGAATATAAAAGGGTTAGGTGGGTGAGAGAGAGAGAGAGAGAGAGAGAGAGAGAGAGAAAGAGAGAGAGAGAGAGAAAGAAAGAAAGTTGTATTAACATCTACAAAAGGCCAAAATGACCTATGAGACCAAAAGGTTACATCATGTCCATGAAATACATCATGGGTACTAAAAATAAAAAACAAAGAAAGTACCAAGAGCTGAAATGTCAGATCTGAGCCCAAAACAAAAACTGTCCAGCTCTGATATCACCCTAAAATATCCCGCATAGGACGCTACAACATGGCACCCAATGTAGTAAAGCTGGGCCGGCAGGAGAAAGTCCTGTACAGATGGTATACCACTCTCCAATATAACAAGCATGGGGCTAATGAGTTTGGTCGAGAGGTCTCCCTCAGCTATGTCACGTGGAAAGGTAGCTTGATGCCGGTGGAGCATGTCCTGGATTTGGAGGTGATGAGTAGATCGTGGCCAGCGCCCAGGGTGCTGGCGGTGTCGGGCACACTAGAATGTAGAGGCCTGGTTTGACGTAACTCCTCGGGCGTGGTGGGTGTCCTCCTCCTCTTGGGTTGGGAAGAAGCTGGTGATGGTTGGCTAGCAAGGGAGGAGCAGGGTGGCTATGGCCGAAGCTCTCTCAAGAAAGTGTCCATATGTTTGCAAAGCTCGGACAAGAAGAGCCCTAGGCAACGCTAGTCTGGGAAGTCGATCTTGGAAAGTGGGCCAGATCCCTCATGGAACAGACACTGAAACCTCCCCTGGATCTCATAGTATACTGGCTAGTGACCAAAAAGTTTTTAGGGATTCAATTGTCTCGTTTGCAAGTCATTAATGCACATAAAGGATCTCCAAATTGAGGTAGAACCTTTACCTTCATAGTCGGGGAATAAGACGTGTTGAGCCCAGGGGAGCTGCGGAAACTGGACTTAGCCTCTAGCGCCTTTGTGATTAACTAAGTACTGCTTGCCTCAGCTTGTTGGTGCTTCTTACAAGGATGCATTGGTTAGCTGTATAGATTGGTCCATAATTTTCTTTGGTGATGTTTGGATGGCACAATAGATACTCGAGCCACAGTTGCATGGGAGACTGGCTAGTTTGAGTCTTTCAGTTGTATCTGCAATCCAGCTCTAGTTCTGATTTTGTACCTTCTAAGAAGTATTTTATCCATTCATTGATATGGGGAATTTCAAAGTTTCTTCATACCTCTTTTTTTTTTGCATGCATAAAGTCCCTCTTGGGCTTTGTGTTTTTTGTGCTTTTTTTTTTTCCCCAAACAAGCATTCGAACAGTTGTCTGATTAAATAGAGTATAGTGGCACAAGCTTAACACCCTCCATCCTTTCCCACCCACTATTTCATCTCATTTATAAAAAGCAAATGGTTGGCATTGGAAGCAACCATTTTATCACTGCTATGCTGCTAAGTAAAGTTGGCTTGTCATGGTTGTTCATATGCACCACTTCAATTTTTATTGAAATATTTTCATCTAGCCTTCTTGATTTCACCTCCATCTTAGAGGAATATTTTCACATTGTGTCATTGATCACGACAAGTCTTCAGGATGTGTCCTGTATATTTTTCTTTTCAGGTATGGCCAGTTCGACCTTGCAAAGGAGACATTTGAGGTCGTCTCAGATTATGAGAGTTTATTGGATCTTTTTATCTGCCATCTGAATCCAAGTGCACTTAGGCGTCTTTCTCAGAAATTGGAAGAGTCTGGCATCAGTTCAGAACTTCAACGACAATGTGCAAAAATACTAAGTGTCCGATCTACTAGCTGGGGGCAAGGGTCATTGTTGGCCAACTTTGCAGCAGAGAGCATGCTGCCAAAAGGTCCTGAATGGGGAGGGGGAAATTGGGAGATAAAAACTCCTGCACAACTGAGATCTGTTCCTGAGTGGGAGCTTTCAAATGAGGTGACAGCCTACATGAAGACACTCAATGAACCAATACCCACTATCATTCCTGATCACTTGGGGGTTTATCTGGGCACATTAAAAGGCAGGGGTACTGTCGTAGAAGTAAAAGCAAATGCTTTGGTGAAGAAACTGGTATCACCTGGAACCAAAGAAAATGGGGCACCAGATGCCATGAACCATGCTGCACTTACATACTTAAACAAGCCCAAGGTTTCTGAGAATGACACTTCAAAGGGTACACAACGACTTGGTTTACAAGAACTCATGCACAGCACGGCAGGTATAAGTACGAAGGATGAACAAGCTAAGGCTGAACAGGACTTCAAAAACTATGGAATGAATGACAGCAGTGATGAGGAAGACGATGCAACACGAAAGAGGAAAATAAAGTTTGTCATTAATCCTGCCAAAGGCACAGCTGTGGATGTCAACAAAGTAAAAGAGGCTACACAACAGTTAAGACTTGGCCCTGTTGGTTTGCCTCCCCCCTTAGAACGAACCAGAAGTGCTACACAAGATCTTTTAACACTTACTGCTGCTTCTCCTTCTTCTGTTCCAACTTCTATATCAGCCTCAACAATGATTCCTGGAGGGATACAAAACCCACCCCAAATGATACCAGGAGGGATGATTCCTGGAGGGATACAAAACCCACCCCAAATGATACCAGGAGAGATGCAAGCTCCACCCCAAATGGTGATCGGAATGGGAGTCACAGCAGGACCCATTCCAGAAGACTTCTTTCAGAATACCACGTCTGCAATTGGAACTCTTGCTTCCTTTCAGTCTGGAACGACCAACCTTGGTCCAGGGTTTCCTTCGCCTGTTCCTGAGGCATCCGTATGGGCACCAGGAGCAGCAGCCTCCCATTTAATGGATGGGCCATCCAGTACAGCAGGCATGGCCAGTACCTTTGGGCTTCCAGGAGGTGGGGTTCCTCCCCAAGCAGGACAGTTGGTGACGGGTGGTGTGGATCCATTTGCTGGTGGAGTGCCCCCAACTGGAGCAGAA
The DNA here is from genome assembly GCF_041138505.1 of Cibotium barometz. Classification (NCBI taxonomy): domain Eukaryota; kingdom Viridiplantae; phylum Streptophyta; class Polypodiopsida; order Cyatheales; family Cibotiaceae; genus Cibotium; species Cibotium barometz. The sequence goes on along the minus strand of NC_141055.1, from coordinate 26,078,708 downwards.
ATTTTGCAGCGTGATTTCATGAAAGAAGGTGCCATTCAATCTGTTGGATATACCAGAGCTGACGTGTCCAGTGATGTTGGTTCTCTGGCAACATCTAGCAGTGCTATTGGAGCCAGCCCAGTAGGGTCCTCTTTTGCTGATGTCACAGGCATGGGAAAAGCTCCTCCACGGCCGAGCTCACCTCCTGTTGTTGTGCGTCCTGGACAGGTTTGTTTGCTGAAGCACTTAACAGTTCATGTTGCATAACAAGTGATGATTGAGGGTTGGAAATATCCTCTCATTTGATTGGTGTACTGCTATGACAGGTTCCTCGAGGAGCACCTGCATCCAGATGCTTTAAGGCAGGTGTAGCACATCTCGAGCTGAATCAACTTGCAGATGCACTGGCTTGCTTGGATGAGGGTTTTCTGGCTCTGGCTAAAGACCAGTCACTTGGTCAGGATATAAGAGCACAAGCAATAATTTGTGCACAATATAAGCTTGCAGTTCTACTCCTTCAGGTTCGTCAATCAACTTGTGAAGCACTTGGCAAGTCTAACTGTTTGATTTGGGATATTTCAAGAAAAATTATCATGTAGATTCTCTCTTGGCATTGCAAACTAACTAGATACCTTATTTCGTGTTGTGGTTATTTCTTCCCCTCGAGCAAACGGAAATAATTTTAATGTATTCAAATACTGCTCCATATGCTTTGCTTTGCAGGAAATTTCACGGCTGCAAAAAGTGCAAGGGCCAAATGCAATAAGTGCAAAGGATGAGATAGCAAGGCTTGCACGCCATCTTAGTACACTCCCTCTCTGGGCCAAACATCGAACCATGTGCATTAGGACGGCTATCAAGCGGAATATGGATGTGCAAAATTATGCTTTTGCAAAGACTTTGCTTGACCTCCTCCTCTCAAAAGCTCCAACAAACAAGCAAGATGAGTTGAGGAGCTTGATAAATATATGCCTTCAAAGGGGTTTAAGTGACAGATCAATTGATCCAGCTGAGGATCCTTCTCAGTTCTGTGCTGCTACATTGGGAAGGCTTTCCACCATTGGACACGATGCATGTGATGTATGTGGCTCGAAGTTTTCGACACTTGCATCACCTATTTGCATAGTGTGTGGCATGGGAACAATTAGCAGATCCGATGCAGTACCTAAGGGAGCTGTCACATCTCCTTTTTCTTGAGTATCAAATGCCTACATTAGGGGTGTAGGCATAACGTGCAGCAGGCGAACAGTAAAGGAATGAAAAGACCAGGTTATGGTCATGTACTGGTTGCAATGTTGGCCCTTGGGATCAAGGTGACTTATTCTGCATTTCCAAGCTGGTACACCGGAGGAACTTAGAATGGTATATTGGTTTTTAATGATCTCTTGACATGTAGTTGGTGTTGTGAGCAATAAAATGTGAGGACACTTGTGTGGCCCCTAGGTACCATTGGGAGGGTGATGCAGCATGTGTTGTGAAGTGCCATGTTTTTTATCAATTTGATAATAATGACAAAAGTGAATATTTAAGCAAATGCAAAACTGAATCAGTTTGCCTTGTTATGTCCTTCGTGCACAAGGATTGGTCCATTCTTTGAAAAGATTTTAAAAAAAGTATACCCATTGACCAAAGTATTATTGCCAACATAGCCTGAGATTTCAACTGGTAAATATTCCACTTTTGCCTTGGCTTTCTGAAACATATCTGGATTAATCACAAAATCGGATTGAATTTAAGTGAGAGCTACTCTTACACCAATGACGGCCAATTTAGCAAAAACATAGCTGGATAGAGCTGGCCCTAAACAAGGAAGGGTTCCAGGTTGTACAAAAATCCATTTTACCTATAAAGGTAATCATTTGCTCTCTCGGTAGTAGCAGTAGATATTGTATATGACACATCTTTTCATGAATCAAATTATTGCCAACTTCTATTATCCACTCATAGCATGCATTCGAATATATTATTGCAGCTCATCAATATTTGATTTCCCATGTCTGTTACTATTTATTAATTTCACAATCATGCCCTTTGTACATCTATTTGTGCATATTTGACGTTATGGTGGAAAAATCTCTCATTAATGTAAGTATTGCATCCACTTGTTAAATATAGTATGCCATAAGGTTACAATCACTCTATATAGAACAAAGAGTGAAAATGGAGAGAATGAAAGAGACATGTTACCATAATATTCGATATGTGCAATGAAATGTCATGGGTCTCAAAAATGGGTATGTTGAATGTAGGCATCAATATGTTGTTAAAAGCCAAGGCGAAGAAGTCGAACGCCAGCGAAGGAGTTCACAAAGGCGGTTGAGCAAAGCACCAAGATATAAAGTTAGATAGCAGGAAAGAGGGTGGCTACACATGGGTAAAACAATGTAGGCTATTGTTTTGACCATCTCCTTAAAAGAGTCTCTTTAGATACACATGTAATAACAGTGGTTTAGCTCCATGAGTTCAAACACCAAGCCATGAGAGAAGACATTGCCCGACCATGAAATATTAAGGATTGCACAACAAAGTCTTAAATAATTGTGTTGCCAAGAAAAAGAAGTTGCTAGGAAAGTTTGCTTCTAGCAATTAAACACAACACGCATGATTCAAAAAAAACATTGTGTGATGAATTTTGTTGAAAGTGATTATGAAAATTTTGATGGGACGAACACGAGTATTGGGATAAAGACTTGTGGAAAGCCTTTTGTGATGCAAAGCTTGAAATCTTACAAAGTGGAGATATGTCGCTTAGGTTAGAGTGTACACACACGAGTCAAGGCTTCCTTGGTTCTTTGGAGCAATTAAAAGCTTGGCTCGAACAATAGCTAAAATGTACCGGTGCCCAATAAAGTGCTTGGGCTGCCTTTTTTTTAAATGTGTGGACTTGCAACTCAAATTAAAGAGCGCCATCATTAAGCATTTTCTCGCCGGAAAATAAAAGATAATAGGGGTTTTCACTCAAAATTTCCACTGTAACCCCTTGGCATGGGAGGTCCACATAGCTAGAGTGACCACAAGAGTCCTCTCCCCTAGTTACAAGTGTGTGATCGAGCACAATCCTAGGGCTTACAAATGGGAAATAATAAAAAGAAAACCCTGCAAGAGGAAAGCCCATATAAATAGACACATGGATTTGTACGTGTTTCACTTGTATGGACATCAAGTCTAGCATGAGACCATGGCCCTTCTCAATTTTATCACCTTGCTCCATTGTTCAAGTGAATACACCTACAAAGATGGGTGAGAAGATGGATGCCTTAGTGTTGCTCAAGAATAGCAAGTTGGATGGTAAATATCAAATATGGAAGTTCAAGATTATGAATTTGCTAGTCCTAAAGGACCTTTAGGGAATTACAATCGATTTGGAGAAAAGGTCTCATACTCACATACAGAAGACCTATATCGACAATCATCTTATGGAAAATTGCATTTGGACAAAAGAAATGGCACAAGCAAAGTGGCATTGACAATCATTTTGTTTGTAATTGCAATTAGGACAAGGAAATGACATGATAAAAGGGGGTAAAAGATTGTAATTTTTTGGTATTTACATATTGCCTATGCTTGAGCATTAGTTGTGATCACATTTTGGACTGCGTTTTGGTTTAAATTGCCCAAAGGTCATGCCTATGCTTGATCAATTGTGATCACAATTTGGACTGAGTTTCGGTCTAAATTGCCCAAAGGTAATGTCAAAATTTCTAAAACTTCCCCTGCATACAGTAGGTGTTTCCTAGGTCTTTGCACTCTCTTGTAATACTACATAAGTACTTCGCATCAAGCTTTAAAGATATTAAGAATACAATATTACTGCTTGCAAAAACTTTATTACAAATTGATTGTGTTCACCCACCCGTGCGCTCTAGGTAAGGAGCTTTAATGGCGATCTAAACAAACTTTGGATGGAGGATTTCTTGCTTACAAGAGTGCTTGAACACATGGAATTCAATGATTGATTAAGGCTTCCTATATATATATAGTATCCAGGGTCGACAGGGACCAAGTCAGCCAACCCACAATGACTTGGTCGTCCAAAACGACTAGTCGACCAGATCATTCGACTAGGACCTTAATAGACTACAACTAAGTTTCACAGCAACATTGCATAGCTCCCACGACCATCTAAGATCGTCTGGACTCTCAAACGGTGCACTGTAACCTGAGAACAATGTGTTCACATAGGCCTTTGTTTTGAAATCTAGTGTTCGTCGTGTGCGTGCATGCAACTCATAAAAATCCCCTATTTAAGTTTCTCTAAAAAATAAACTATACCCCTTTCTAAGCATATGAGTCCCAATTATGAAATTCAAGTACTCCCTATTTAAGGTTTAAAAATCAAATAGCATATATTGATGTTATGCATGTGACAAGTTGCAATCCATGTAAGTAACATGGATGTAAGTTCTAGAAGCACAAAGACCTACACGTGCTCGCCAAAAATTGTTCCATGTGTGTGGTTAGCTTAAAAGAGTAGTAAACTAATCGAGTTTTAAAACTACAGCACTAGATCACATATTGTAAACTACAAGAAGAAACAAAACCCCTACTTTCATTCTCCCCTGCTCCCTTGCTCCCCTCCCCCCGCCCATGCCACCATAAATCCCCCTCATCTCCTAAACTTATAAGCTGAAGTCCCCCCTTCCAAAAACCCCCCCTCCCATTAGGGGAAGGTTGAGGTCTATAGGGGCCCTTTAAGATGCCATGTGATTAAAAGGTTATTAAAAGGAAAAGGGCCAATCATGTGATGCCATGTATACAAAAATGTTGGGTGATTAAAGGTGGTCAAAAGAATCTCTAGAAGATGCCTTTTTGTACTTTTCATTCCCAAAAAGTGGGAAGGGGAAGTTTTTGAAATTTCGGACATGCATAACTTCTACATATGAGCTCAAAATTTGTTGGAGATTAGAGATCCAGAATCTACTCGCTGAGCTCTTTCCATAGATATGTCACATGATATGGTTTTGCCCACTCAATTTTAAATTCAATTTTGGCGGGAAACTTTGAAATTCAAACTTCTAGCCATTTGAAGAATAAGAAGGTATCTAAAGTCAAAGAAACTTAACATTTTAACAAAGTCATTAAAATCATAATATGGCAGCTTAAAGGGCCCCTATAGACCTCAACCTTCACCTAATGCTTACACTCACGTGATACCATTAGATATGGTTTGGGACCCCCCCCCTGGGCTATTAAAATAGTGTGATGATGATAGTACTAAAGGGATTAAAGGGTATGGAGACATACCAATTCAACTTTCATTGGATATGAAGATCACTTCATTACTTTCTTGGTAGTGAAGTATGGAGACAACAAGACGGTTTATTTCTTAATCAATCCAAATCTGTGTGAGAGCTATTGGAAAAGTCTACTATAGGTAATTGCGAGCCACTGCAACACCTATGGAGCCAAATCTAAAAGTTCTAGAATTCAACACATGAATCAGACATTGATGGACCATTATATAGACAGCTTATTGGGAGTCTCATTTATGTGACTATCACCTGGTTGGATACTGCATATGCAGTTGCCAAGGTTAGTCAACACATGGCTGACCCAAAAGATTCTCATTGGCGAGTAGCCAATCATGTGTTTAGCTATTTAAAAGGCACATATAATTTTGGGCTTGAATATGTTTCTGCATTTGATTTTATTTTGTCAGGATATTGTGATGCCAATTGGGCACAAATGTGGATAATAAAAAGTTAGTTTCGGTCTATATCTTTTCTTTTGGTTCGAGTGCTATTTTCATGAAAAAGTAAGAAGCAATAGAACATGGCATTATCGTCAACAACAGAGGCTAAATATATTTTAACAAAGAGTGTTGTATGTGAATGTGTATGGCTGAGAAGATTACTTGGAGAATTGAATTCAATCAGAATGGATCACCATCTATTCATTATGATAATCGAAGTTGCATCCAGATTGCAAAGAATCCAATGTTTCATGCTCGCACTACAAAGCATATCGAAGTTCATTACCATTTTTTCATGAGAAAGTACAAGAAAAGGAGATGGAATTTATTTATTTTTCTACATATGATCAAGTAGCAAATATTCTTACCAAAACCCTTGGAAAAATGTAGCAGCAGATATTCTCACCAAACCCCTTGGAAAAATGAGGTTAGTCTTTAGAGACATGATGGAGAGAGTAAGTTGATCATTAAGGGAGAAATTTCATGGAAATAATTCTCTCTTATTCTCAAATATGTAGATCAGTTATGTATAGTTATGTAGTACTCATTAAGAGCTTTGAGTTAATATGTATGATGCATAGGATATTCTCATTTGTTAGGTTTATATTCTAGTTTTCAATGTATGGATAATATAAGTGAATTAAGGACATTTATATGGTATTAACACTTTTATAGAATTTCAACCAATATGTACATGCATCAACCTCTCTTCTAACATGTGCAGTTGTAATCGATTCATTCAATACAATGTAATGTATAGTGCTTCATCTCTATCAATAGTCTAATTGGAGCATTGGAGGTTTCATGGTGTTCATTTTTCAATCATTTATTTTATTATTTAAACATTAATCTTGAATTTCACATCTTCGCCACACGTGGAATAAACTAGCATCTCTTCATACTCTAGCAACCCTCCTTAATTCATGTATGATATGCACCTTCCAACACCCCCAAGATCACCTAGATTGAGCTATGATATCATGTTAAAAGTTTCTAAGACAACCACTATGCTTGTGTGTCTTTTTTTATGGCAAGCCCACCATGAAGTGTACATACCCAATGAACCATAGGAGGGGTTTGCATGAATGAATAGGTCTCCACTCTACCCAATGAGCCACGGGAGGGGTTTGCATATATATGAATAGGTCTCCACTCTATCTAACCTTCCTTCTCTACTCAAAAGACCAAGCTTATGGGAAAAGTAAAATTGTGTGGGGCACTACAAGGCTATTTAGGTTCTTTCGTCTTCCACATTCTCACATATGGGTGATTTGTTGCAAGGTCTTTGTGAGGGCACTCTGCAATAACGTGTGGAACTTTGTATTGGAAGCATTACATTAATGGCCTACGTACCATATTATTGAGGTCTCTCACTCCTTATTGAGGTCTCTCACTCCTTATTGCACCATGGCTTCAAGTAGAGGCATAGTCGATGGTGGGTAAGCCTATTGAGGATACCCATAATGATCATTTACTCCTCATATAGGTCTTATTAGTCATGGTCATCTTGGGAAAAACCAACTTAGGATCAACACCAAATGTTTGAAACATTGTAGCATCAGGGACATGACCACTTCCTACGGGAGAAAACCTTAAGGTTCCTTGTCTTGCTCCTATTAGACATGGTTTAATTAATTCCTATGGGAGAAAACATTAAGGTTCCTTATCTTGCTCCTATTAGACATGGTTTAATTAATTCCTGTGGGAGAAAACATTAAGGTTCCTTGTCCTTCTCCCAATCCTTCATTGGAGCTTCACCCAAAGATAGATCAGTTTAATGCCTTCACTAGAGCTTCGCCCAAATATGAAGGCAATTTAATGCCTTCTTCATAAAATTTATGGTATTTGTTTACAAAGCGAGTTGGTGAATCCGAAGCTTGGAGGATCATAGTGGCTCCTATTTCTAGGGGTTTCTTTGTTCATCCACTCAAGTCTGTGTTTTGTTGGCTCATTTATTCCCAAAGCTCCTCACTTGAGGTGGATCTAAAGGAGTCTAGCCTTCTTAATAGGAGAGGACTCTACTGAGTGTGCTGGTGGGATCGAAGGCTTGGTGGGTTGAGGAAGTGTGTTTTGATGCACTACGGTTGATTGTATTGTCGTTTCCAACAATTAATCTAGATCAGGTTCGCATCAAAGGTCCTTAGAGTTTGTAGTGTAAGTTTGTGGTTTCAGACACGTTTTTTTGGCTGCTAGGCTCATGTCTACAAATTTATGTGTTCAGACTCACGCCTTTAGACTTACACCTCTAGACTTATATCTATAGGCTCATGTGCCTAGATTCATGTTTATAGGCTCATGTGCCTAGGTCACATGTTCAAGTTCATGTGTTTCTCATTTACTTTCCTTTTATGAAATAAGCCTACCTGGGATATGGGCATCTAGGAACTAGGCCTATGATAGGATTCGTGTGCACTTATGGGTAATGGTTATACTTTTAATTTTTTAATAATTACGAAGGATAATAATTTACCTTGAGATTTGCATCTCGTACAGATTGTATGATGGAAAAATCTTCCATAGGACATGAGGAACGTTTGTATGTCTTCAAGGTAGTAATAATTGGTTGGTACAATGTTAGGTATACCTATTGTAGTCATAGACGGTGTCACTATTCTTAACCTCATAAAGATGTACTAGAAACTTCATAGCACCTCCTACAGTTATCCAGGCTCATCTTGGGCCCCGTTTAGGTCTTGTAATGTCAGGATAGGGTATCCAAGAGTAAATCTACCTACTCCATATGTGGACTACCGTTGTGAGATAATAGTCCAGTGTAACATGTAACCTTTTGGCACTGTGCTAAATCTAATCCAAGCCATCTCTCTAAACCATGTGGCCTTTAGGCCACCTTCTTGTGCAAATATGAGGACGTCAGGTGTCAAGGTTGTTCAACCATGGCTACTCCTCATATAATGGGGACCATACAAACATGAGCTAGCCAGTGCTTGTAAAATAAAGTATGAGGGTGGAGCATTAATATCCAACAAAAGACCAACAACTTGGTCTATTCTAAAACTGCTTCAATTTTTGTTTATATCTTAGTTTTAACTAATACAAGCCATTCCTTAGAATTTCCAAAATCTTGAGACGTTTTTTAAGAAAATACACCCAAATCTTCTTATTATAATCATATATCAATGTGAAAAAATAGGAAGAACCTCCAAGAGTAATTGTACCCAAAATCTTCAGATGTTTCCTTAAGAAAATACACCCAAACCATCGTCTTATTGTAATACTCTATCAATTTAAAAAAATAGAAAGAACCTGTGAGGTCCCCGCCCACCCGCTCCGGGGCGGCGGAAGCGGCGTCGCTCTCCCGCGCGAGAGGCTAGCCCTGGGGCGGTCCCTCCAAGACCGGGCCCGGAAGACTCCCCTCGCCCGGAAGGCATAGGCGATTCCGCCAGGAAGGGGAAAAATCTTTTAACTAGAGATTACTCTAACGAGTCAAGTCTTGACTAAATTAAACTGATCTGACCGAACCTGAAGTCACATGGTCAGATCAAGAAGAGACTTGCACTTGGTCCATGGAATCACCGCTTTTTTTCCACAGAACAAGGTCTTCTCAGGATTTAAACTGATTAATATAATTGATCGTATCTAGTTGTTTCTCAGGAATCCTCCGATCCAGCCTAACCCCATCCGGCCCATGGGTTAGCCAACCACCCGACCAATGAATTGGTGGGATTCCTTTATAAAGATTTGATTGGGTTTTTGCCCGAGTACTAAGGAAAAGAGTTCCCAGGCCCCCTAGCCGGCGATTCATGCAAAAATCAAATAGGCATACCACGTACACACCCAATATGAAATTGCCATTTATAACATATTCGACTGGCTATAAGACAATCCTTGAATAAATTCATAATATTTTCGATCATCATTTTTCAAAATTTCAAGTCCATTGTATTACAAAAATGCATCCTCTGAACTCTCCGTTGAAGACCAGCTGGCCAACCAACGAGATCCAGTATCAAATTTTTGTTCCCAAAAACTTTTCCTTTTTGTCCATCAGATATTTTCCTCGACGTACGCTTGGGTGTCCTAGCAAACCGTGAGCCCGTGCATCGCCTGGTCAAAACCCTCTAGGATCCTTCTTAGGTGTCCTAGCACTTCACTCAGGGGGACCGCTTCGTCGGTCCTCGCCCATCGTATCGGAAGTGCACCATTTTAACTGTACCGAGGCTGGTCAAGACCTCGGCAGGCTTTACCGCAGCGAGCGACGTGCCTTGACGACTCTCCGCGCCAGCTATTCCAACGAACCTCTCTTAGAAAAACATAAGCCAAATGCTTCCTCCAACATTCTAGCATAAAACAGTCCTTTGAATGAAAAACAGAGTTTCCAATGCAAGTGAGATTCCACTTTGAGATCGGTTCCAAAGACCCTTTTTCCAATAATTCCCAATTTCATAATGAGGAACCTTGATCTCTCATGAGGGTAATCTACCCATCATTTTATCCATTTATCCAACTAGATTCTTGGTGAGATTAGTCAGGGAAAAACTAGATTAGTTCCGGTAGTCTATTCTTTGGATTTAGTAACTGGAATTGGTCACGAAGTTTTTGTTTGATTGAGTTCGAGAGAAGGACAATTAGGTTTACTGTCCGACCTCACATAGTCTAACTAAATTCATTCAGTTTAGTTCTATCAGGATTCCTTTCAACTAAACATCTAGTTTTTGGGTAAATATCCATTTAGTGATTCTACCAATTCAAATATCCAAGATATTCTTTTTCCCACATAAATTCTCAACCTTAATTCATTAGGTAGAATTATGATGGAAATTCATCTTTTGAAATCAGAATTTAATTCAAATCCATCTTTTCTCAAATATCATGGAAATTCATCTTTTAACTAAAATATCAATACATATTTTTTTGAATAAACTTGAAATCCTTCTTTTTCTCATTTCAATGAGTGCAATCCAATTATCATGGGAATTCCTCTTTTTCATAAATTAAATCTATAAAACTTCTTCTTAAAATTACATAAAAATAATCATTAATTCCTTTAAGCTCAAAATTCCACTTTTCTCATCTAAACATTTGAATTCCAATATAGTGGGAATTTCTCTTTTATCATTTAAACTTATCTATGCAAAAAGATAAATTTAACTAAATTTTTTTCTTAAAATTTAAATAAAAATCTTCATTAATTCCTTTGCACTAGGAATTATACTTTCCTTATTTAAATATTTGAACACTTGCTCTTCTTTGCAAAGAATTGGTGTTTCCTTAGGATTTCCAAGGCTTTGCGCACATGATCTTCATGATGTGCAGCATTCTTTGAGTATACTAAGATATCATCAAAGAAGACAAGAACAAAATCATCCAAGTATTCTCTGAGAATATCTTGCATAAGACGATTGAATGTCACAAGGGCATTAGTCAATCCAAACGGCATGACTGTGAACTCATAATTCCCATTGCGAGTATTGAATGCTGTCTTTGGGATATCCTGCTCCTTGATTCTGATCTTGTAGTACCCGGATTTGAGATCTATCTTTGTAAACATTTGGGTGCCGCTTAACTAATCCAGAAGTTCATCAATCCTAGGAATAGGATACTTATTAGGGTGAGACACTGGGTCTGACGAGTCCCTGCTCCAACAGTTATCTTAACTGTTCCTTAAATTCTATGGCTTCAGGGAGGACTAGCATTTGGTATGCACGCTAAGCTACTTGCTGAGGTCCAGAGGTTAATTCGATCTCATGATCTACTTCACAAGACAGAGGCATCTCAGTTCAGCTCTTCAGGAAATACATCTGCGTACTCACTTAACCACTCTGGTCCTTTAGCCTTGCATTTTATTTCTACCGAATTCATTTTAACGACATACATAGCTTGCCTTTTTCTGAGCCCTTTTAATAATTTAGAAGCCTTGACTAATTGCAGCACTGGGGATCCGGAAATTCCATTTCCTTGAACTTTATTCCCGTGAAGGTCTATGAAAGAGATGGTTTCTTTGTGACAATGAATGTCAGCCTGATTCTTTTGGAGCCAATCCATTCCAAGGATTCTGTCATATATTCCCAGGGGTAGGACTCTGAACTGGAACTCTGTTACGTTCTCATCTAAGCTAAACTAAATAAGGTCAGTCTCAAGGTAAGTGAAAAGAATCTTCCCACTGGCTCATTCCACTTACATAGGTTTTCCTTATTTTTGATTTAGGACTAATTTACGCAGACATCCTGGGGAAATAAAAGAATGAGTACTGCCTGAATCAATCAAAAGCTTGAATTTCTTACCCTTGTACTCTACTAGAGTCTAGAGGACTAAGAATTGACGGTTATTCCCCTGATGCTCTATTGCTGCATAGATCTATCCTTTCTCTTCCTCTACTTCCTCAGCTATGGTGACTGCTCTGGCTGCTGCAGTTTGAGGTGGAACTCTCTCTCTTTGGTTATTCCAATTCTGGGAGGAGGGAGTTTGGAAACTGCTTTTTGCATGGAGGCTGCAGGCTGAGCTGGCACTCTTCTTGGGTTACCCTGATTCTCGCGCGGGGGACCCTGATTGGGGACTGAAATAAAGGAGTTTGCCTCAAAACTCTGGGACCCTGGCTTCCTTGGCCCACAGAAGGAAATGGGCAATCCTTGAGCTAGTGCCCAAGTCCTTGACATCCGAAGCATCTGTTCTCGCTTCGAAGGTCTTCCCTTTGCATTCTGGAGGGAGCCGGAGTTCCAGAGAATGTACTTCCAGGGAAAGGTCTTCCTTCATTTCTGAAGCTTCCCGTCTCCACATTCTGGTTAGGACCTTGGTGTCTCTTTGGAGGCGAAAAGTTGGAAGAACTTCCCGGTGTCTGAAATCTCTTGAAGGATGAGGGAGCTGGCTTTGGCGGGACTTTTACGATGAAAGCTTTGACAAAGTCCTTCGCCATTCTGACAGCTTCAGCGATGGACATTGGCTTGGCATTTTTGACCAATGTGTCCAAGGGTTCGTTCATTCCCTGAATGAATGTGGCCACCATGAGTTGCTCTTCATCTAGAGGTGGTGAATATTTGAGTAGAAGAGCAAAGGCCTGGTGATATTCCTCGATGGTTTTGCTCCCCTGCTTTAGCTCTAAGAATTTGTTCATTTTGATTTCCAAAAATCCAGAGGGACAAAATCTCTTTCTCAAATAGGTTTTAAGGTCATTCCAGGATTGAGTATTTCTATCCAAACGGTTGGTGTCACAGTGGTTCCTCCATGCCACCTTGGCTGTTTCCACTATTTTCAGCCTGGCAAAAGCCATTTTGCTCCGCTCATTGTAGCCTATGACGTCAAAATATTCTTCCATGGCTTCCACCCATTTCTCCACAGCCTCGCCCAAGTTCTCCTCTTTTCCTTTGAAGGGTCCTGGCTGAGTCCTATGAAGAGCCTTGCGAACATCAGGGTCAAGCTCATCATCTTCAGAGAGAGGGTCTGGCGACGGCTGACGGCCACGGTTTCCTCGTCTCATGATTCTGCCAAAAATTATATATTATTAAATTTTTATTTTGATATCATCCACGAGATCCTAAGACTTAAGAGGTTCGGAAAACAATTTCTTAAACAAGACAATGATCTTATTGGAGATCTATGACATATGACCGATAACAGATTTTTTTTTATCAGTTTGTCCATAAATAATCACTTATACAACAGGGAATTTTTCTCCAGAAAACATTTCTTTATTTATATAAAAGTTGCAATATGTACATAGAGCAACTCGGCTCCAAAATTCAAAATCTCTTCCTCGGGAGACGCATAAGACGACGGTAGTAGGCCATAGCCGTGCCCTGATACAAACGTTCACTTACTGACAAGGAAGCTATTATCTTCTCCTTAGGAATAAAGCAACTAAGGAGTCTGTAGACTTGGCAGCATGAAAGTCTAAAATTCTGAGGCATTGAATGATATAGAATGACACCATGTACCATTTTCAGCTTTAACAGAATCATTGCCAATGAGAGGTTCTGCCTCAGCATTGCACGCCGATCGCAAGAGGCGTGGACATACTTCCCTTGCAAACCACTTATGCTGTCGTCTCTCCGCTGGGTCAGGAAAATATAAATCCTCGAAATGGCGTGCGAGTCTTGCTCAGCTTGTTCGAGTTGAAGCGGAAGAGATGAGATGCTCAAAGGCGAACGCAGTCATGTCTTGTGATTGGGTGAGGTCGGGAATACCAGATAAGTATGAAACTTCCATCTATAAAAATAATTTCTTTGATTAAAAATTCTTCATTAAAGAAGCTTACGGAATGAAAGTACCTTATGAAAAATGCTTTTTCTGAGTTTATTATTATCAATTTCTGATAAGAATTTGTTTATCCTTATTAGCCTTCAACAACGCTCTGATACCAGTTGTCAGGTCCCCGCCCGCCCGCTCCGGGTCTCCTGCCGGCACGGCGGGCGGAAGCAGCGTCGGCCTCCTGCGCGGGAGGTGGGGGTCCTGCACACTTGAGGGCCTCGCCCGCGGATGTCTGGGAGGACGAGAGGCTAGCCCGGAGGTCCATGGAATCACTGCTTTTTTCCTCATTTCCGAGGAGGCACAGCCGATGATCCCCTCCCACAAAACAAGGTCTTCTCAGGATTCAAAATGATTAACATAACTAATCGTATCTAGTTGTTTCTTAGGAATCCTCCGATCCATCCGGCCCATGGGTTAGCCAACCACCTGACCACCACTGAAGAATTGGTGGGATTACTTTATAAAGATTTGATTGGGTTTTTGCTCGGGTACCGAGGAAAAGAGTTCCCAGGCCCCCTAGCCAGCGATTCATGCAAAAATCAAATAGGCATACCACGTACACACCCAATATGAAATTGCCATTTATAATAGATTCGATTGGCTTTAAGACAATCCTTGAATAAAATCATAGTATTTTCGATCATCATTTTCCAAGATTCCAAGTCCATTGTATTACAAAAATTCATCCTCTCAACTCTTCGTTGAAGACCAGCTGGCAAACCAACGAGATCCAGTATCAAATTTTTGTTCCCAAAAACTTTTCCTTTTTGTCCATCAGATATCTTCCTCGACGTACGCCTGGGTGTCCTAGCAACCGCGAGCCCGTGCATCTCCTGGTCAGAACCCTCTAGGATCCTCCTTCGGTGTCCTAGCACTTCACTCAGAGACCGCTTCGTCGGTCCTTGCCCATCATACCGGAAGCGCACCATTTTAACCGTACCGAGACTGGTCAAGACCTCGGCAGGCTTTGCCACGGGCGACGTCCCTTGACTCCTCCCCGCCAGCTGTTCCAAACGAACCACCTCTTAGAAAAACATAAGCCAAATGCTTCCTCTAGCATTCTGGCATAAAATAGTCCTTTGAATGAAAAACAGAGTTTCCAATGTAAGTGAGATTCAAGTTTGAGATCGGTTCGAAAGACCCTTTTTCCAATAATTATCAGTTTCATACTGAGGATCCTTGATCTCTCATGAGGGTAATCTACCCGTTATTTTATCCATTTATCCAACTAGATTCTTAGTGAGATTGGTCAGGGAAAAACTAGAACTGGAATTGGTCATATCACGAAGTTTTTGTCTGATTCAGTTCGAGAGAAGGACAATTAGGTTTACTGTCCGACCTCATATAGTCTAACTAAATTCATTCAGTTTAGTTCTACCATGATTCCTTTCAACTAAACATCTAGTTTTTGGGTAAATATCCATTTAGTGATTTTACCAATTCAAATATACAAGATATTCTTTTTCCCACATAAATTCTCAACCTTAATTGATTAGGTAGAATTATGATGGAAATTCATCTTTTGACATTAGAATTTAATTCAAATCCATCTTTTCTCAAGTATCATGGAAATTCATCTTTTAACTAAAATATCAATACCTATTTTTTTAAATAAACTTGAAATCCTTCTTTTTCTCATTTCAATGAGTGCAATCCAATTATCATGGAAATTCCTCTTTTTCATAAATTAAATCTATTAAAATTCTTCTTAAAATTACATAAAAATAACCATTAATTCCTTTAAGCTAAAAATTCCACTTTTCTCATCTAAACATTTGAATTCCAATATAGTGGGAATTCCTCTTTTATCATTTAAACTTATCTATGTAAAAAGATAAATTTAACTAAATTTTTCTCTTAAAATTTAAATAAAAATATTCATTAATTCCTTTGCACTAGGAATTATACTTTCCTTATTTAAATATTTGAATTTCAATATGGTGGGAATTCCTCTTTCATCATAAAAATTTATCTATACAAAAAGATAAATTTAACTAAAATCTTTCATAAAATATACATTATTTTAGCATTCTAATTTTTTTTCTCTAAATCATTGGAATACATGGATTATGTCATAGGGATTACTCTTTTAACATAAAAATAAATTACTAGAAATTTCTATTTTTCCTAATTTACTAATTATGCATAAACATAAAAATCAATTTCTCTATGATTACAATGAGAATTATTCAATTAGTCTAGGATGATAATTCATAGAATATGGTAGGAAGTCCTCTTTTCATATTATGAATGAAAATGTTTTATGTGTTTATTTTATAAAAAATTTGCCATAGCTCCGCCTGCTATTACTGATAATTCTCAATTTAATTGAAAGAATGAAGTTTAATATCATTGATATGATTAGAATGACCACTAATTAGATCATTATCCAATTATGGATTGATTCATAATTTCTCTATGAAATAAATATCATAAAAGCATTAAAAAGCCATTATTTTGGCCTCCAATTAGACAAGCATAGAAATTACTTTTGGATTAGAGAAATGCTTCATGAGAAGCTTCATTTGGATTAAGAATAGGTCATAGGAATGACCTTTCTTTTGGGGGAGAGAGAGAAATGCTTAAAAATCATTAAATTAAGCATAAATAAAAATTTATGTGTTTCTTTATTACAATTCATAAAAGAACTTCAATAGTAATCAAAAGCCATTCAAATTAAAGCTTCTCAAGCTTGAGAGGGGTTGAGAAGAGAAGCATTTGGAGTTTTAATAAGAAAAAGACAATAATCTACACTTTACCTTCTAATTTACTTGATTCTTTGATCACAGTAGAGGCCCCCAACCAATCAATTGGTTTGGTATGTTGTAGGAGTCACCAAGGAAGATTGAAGAGAGAGAGAAGCTCCAATCTCTTCAATTTTGTTGAGATTTTTAGAGGATAATAGAAAATAAGCTTAGTTTAGAGTAATATCGGCATAGTTTAATTCACAGATAATAATACAAAGGAATGAGGGTCTATTTATAGGACAGGGAGGCCACTAACTGAGTCCAACTGAGTTCTAGAATTTTCTAGCTTCAGTTTGGCTAAATTTGCACAAGATTTAGACCAATTTGGCTCCCTTTTTTATTTGGTTTGATCCAGGAGAGAGGAGAGATTAAAAATATCCTATTATTTTTTAGTTTTAAACTCATCCAAGCATGTGAAGTAGGCGCCTCCTTGAAGGTCTCCCTTTTCCTTACACATGTGTCAAAAAAGAATGATTACTCCAAAATATCTCATTTTTTTATCAATACTTCATAATTTTTAACTAATAAACCTAGTACAACTCTTTATCTTATGTGAGCATTTACTCATTTTTGGGTATTTTATTTAATTCTTTGGATTTATCTTATCCCAACACTTGGATTAATCTTATTGGTCCATAGGAACCTTAATTGGACCATAATTTTAAAAAAAATCAAAAATCTGGACCCTTAAGCTAAGGCCTTCTGAATCAATTTTATCCAATTGCACCTTGGAAAATCTATTTTGATTTTCTGTTTCAGACTTGAACCAGTTTGGCTCCCTTTTTTATTTGGTTTGATCCAAGAGAGAGGAGAGATAAAAAATATCCTATTATTTTTAAGTTTTAAACTCATCCAAGCATGTGAAGTAGGCGCCTCCTTGAAGGTCTCCCTTTTCCTTACACATGTGTCAAAAATGAATGACTACTTTAAAATATCTCATTTTTTAATTAATACTTCATAATTTTTAACTAATAAACCTAGTACTTGGTCAACTCTTCATCTTATGTGGGCATTTACTCATTTTTGTGTAGTTTCTTTTATTCTTTGGATTTATCTTGTCCCAACACTTGGATTAATCCTATATTCTTAATTGGACCATAATAAAAAATAAATAAAAATCTGGACCCTCAGGCTAAGGTCTTCTGAATCAATTTTAATTGATTCCAATTGCACCTTGGAAAATCTATTTTGATTTTCTATTTCAGGAAAACATTTTTTTGATATTTGTAGAATTTATTTATCCAAAAATATCCCAATATTGATTTACCACTCTCTAGAAATTTTTATCTCACTAGGCAAAACAAGGAAAAATGATATTTTCTCGTATTCAGAAACATAGAATGAATACAAGGGATTGAAGTAGAGGCTTATTTAGGCTAAGGAGGAATCTTACATCCTCTCCCACTTGAAAAACGCGAGATGTCCTCATCTCGCGAAGTGGGGGTAATCCTTTGCCAACTCTTCTTTCTCCCAGGTGGCGTCAAGAACTTCTACTTTACTAAGAATTCTCTGAGGACTCTGCTCCTGAGAATCTTCTCCTGAACGTTAAGGATTTCCTCAAATTGGAGTACCATCTGGCCTCGGAGAGATCAATTCCTCATCACTCATCAAGCACGTGATTCGGGCTAGGTACATACTTCTTAGGCAAACTGACATGGAATACATCATGTACCTTGAGATGGGGAGGCAGAAGAAGTTTGTAGGCTAGATCACCCACTTTCTTTTTATGACAGCATACGGCCCACAGTATCTGGGAGAGAGCTTCTTGTACTTCCCTAAGGATAAGGAACTTCTTTTTGGTCGTACTCGAATGAAGACCATATCTGATTCTTCAAACTCTCTCTTAGATCTCTTTTTATCTGCATACTGCTTTTGCCTGTCTTGGGCTACCTTTATATCTTTACGGATTGATTGCATCTGCTAGTCCATGTCATCAAGCATTTGTCTGGACATTTTGACTCTGATCAATGGGTCAGACCAAGTCAACGGTGTAAGGCAATCTTGTCCATACAACAAAGCTTTGAAAGGACTTATTCGAATGCTCCGATGATAAGAAACATTCTAAGCAAATTCGACCAGATGCAAATGACTTAACCACTTCTTGGGTTCCCTGCAGCATGACCGAAGGATATCTTCAATTACTTGATTCACCCTTTCCGTCTGGCCATCTGTTTCGGGGTGATAAGCTATGTTGAGATCCAAGAAAGTTCCTACTACTTCAAAGAACGTAGTCCAAAATTTCGGTGTGAATTTGGGATCTCAGTCACTTACTATCCTCCTGGGTAAACCATGCAATCTGAAGATCTCCTTAAGGAAAACTCTCACAACATCCACTACTGCAACTTTGGTGGTTAGCCTTTCAACTACCACAAAAATGGAGTTGTAACTTGATTGCACTGAAGGTAATCCAGTGACAAAGTCCATACTGATGCATTCCCACTTCATCTGTGAAATGTCTAGAGGCTGCAGTTTCCGTGGCATCTTGACTCTCTCTGCCTTGACTCTATCAAGCATTTCCTTACATGATCAAGTACATCCTTTTTGAGTCCTGGCGAGAAGAAGCTTTTCTTCACAGACATATAGGTTTTTATAAACCCTGGATACCCAGCTATCAGGCTATCATGGGCTTCTCTCAGAATTCTTCCCTTTATTTTCGCATCATTGGGGATACATAGCCGATTATTAAAATACATGCATTCTTCATCGAGTTTGTATCCAAGAACTCGACTCATTTCCTGAGCAGTCTTGCTTTCCTGCATCAAAAGGGTAGCAATAGGGGCAAAGAATTTGTCCTGCATGATTTTCTCCTTTGCTTCATTGATCAATGGATTTGATACCACTGTATTTGCAAGCAAGGAGGCTTTTCTACTGAGCACATCTGCAACCACATTTTCTTTCCCCGGCCGATACTTTATTTCAAAATCAAACTCCTGTAGTGTCTGCATCCTCCTTTGACGCATGTTGAGATCCCTTGGGGTGAATATCCACTTCAGACTTTGATGATCTATCATCAAGGTGAATCTTTGTCCCAAAAGATAATGTCTCCTTAACTTCAGAGCATACACTACTGAGAGTAACTCCAAGTCATGGACGGCATAATTCCTCCCATGTGTTCTGAGTTTTTTGGATTCATAGGCCCATGCATGACCTTCCTGCATTAGAGCACCGCCTAAGGCAAATCCACTAGCATCAGTAACTACCTCAAAGGGTTTGGTAAAATGTGGCAATTTAATGATAGGTTTGGTTACATACTCACTTAACCACTCTAGTCCTTTAGCCTTGCATCAGTAGCATCAGTAACTACCTCAAAGGGTTTGGTAAAATGTGGCAATTTAATGATAGGTTTGGTTACATACTCACTTAACCACTCTAGTCCTTTAGCCTTGCATTTAGCCTTGCATTTTATGTCTACCAGACTCATTTTAACGACATACACAACTTACCTTTTTTTGAGCCCTTTTAATAATTTGGAAGCCTTGACTAATTGTAGCACTGGGGATCCGAAAATTCCAATTCCTTGAACTTTATTCCCGTGAAGGTCTAGGAAAGAGATGGTTCTTTTGTGACAATGAATGTCAGCCTGATTCTTTTGGAGCCAATCCATTCCAAGGATTCCTTCATATATTCCCAGGGGTAGGACTATGAACTGGCACTCTATTACGTTCCCATCTAAGCTAAACTGAATAAGGTCAGTGTCAAGGTGAGTGAAAAGAATC
Organism: Cibotium barometz; assembly: GCF_041138505.1. Classification (NCBI taxonomy): domain Eukaryota; kingdom Viridiplantae; phylum Streptophyta; class Polypodiopsida; order Cyatheales; family Cibotiaceae; genus Cibotium; species Cibotium barometz. The sequence goes on along the minus strand of NC_141055.1, from coordinate 26,058,372 downwards.
TTCCCACTGGCTAATTCCACTTGCATAGGTTTTCTTGATTTTTGATTTAGGACTAATTTACGCAGACATCCTGGGGAAATAAAAGAATGAGTACTACTTGAATCAATCAAAAGCTTGAATTTCTTGCCCTGGTACTCTACTGGAGTCTGGAGGACTGAGAATTGATGGTTATTCCCCTGATGCTCTATTGCTGTATAGATATGTCCTTTCTCTTCCTCTACTTCCTCAGCTATGGTGACTGCTCTGGTTGCTCTGTAATCTGAGGTGGAACTCTCTCTCTTTGGTTATTCCAATTCTGGGAGGGAGTTCGAAAACTGCTTTGCATGGAGGCTGTAGGAGGCTGAGCTGGCACTCTTCTTGGGTTATCTTGATTCTGGTGCGGGGGACCCTAATTGGACTAAAATGAAGGAGTCTGTCTCAGAACTCTGGGACCCTCCTGGCTTCCTTGGCCCACAGAAGGAGATGGGCAATCCTTGAGCTGGTGCCCAAGTCCTTAACATCCGAAGCATCTGTTCTCTCTTTGAAGGTCTTCCCTTTGCATTCTGGAGGGAGCCGGAGTTCTTGAGAATGTACTTCGGGGGAAAGGTCTTCCTTCATTTCTGGAGCTTCCGGTCTCCACATTCTGGTTAGGACCTTCGTGTCTCTATAGAGGCGGAAAGTTGGAAGAACTTCCCGGTGTTGTCTGTCTGAAATCTCCTGAAGGATGAGGGAGCTGGATTTGGCGGGACTTTTACGATGAAAGCTTTGGCAAAGTCCTTCGCCATTCTCACAGCTTCGGCCATGGACACTGGATTGGCATTTTTGACCAGTGTGTCAAAAGGGTTCGTTCATTCCCCGAATGAACGTGGCCATGAGTTGCTCTTCATCTAGAGGTGGTAAATATTTGAGTAGAAGAGCAAAGGCCTGGTGATATTCCTCGATGGTTTTGCTCCCCTACTTTAGCTCTAAGAATTCGTTCATTTTTATTTCCAAAAATCCAGGGTGATGGCTGTTTCCACTATTTTCAGCCTGGCAAGAGCCGTTTTGCTCCGCTCATTGTAGCCTGTGATATCAAAATATTCTTCCATGGCTTCTACCCATTTCTCCACAGCCTCGCCCAAGTTCTCCCCTTCTCCTTTGAAGGGTCCTGGGGCTGAGTCCTATGAAGAGCCTTGCAAACATCAAGGTCAAGCTCATCATCTTCAGAGAGAGGGTCCGGCGGCGGCGGCGGGCTGACGGCCATGGTTTCCTCGTCTCATGATTCTGCCAAAAATTATATATTATTAAATTTTTATTTTGATATCGTCCACGAGATCCTAAGACTTAAGAGGTTTGGAAAACAATGTCTTAAAAAAGACAATGACCTTATTGGAGATCTATGACATATGACCGATAAAACAGATTTTTCTTTATCAGTTCGTCCATAAACAATCACTTATACAACATGGAATTTTTCTCCAGAAAACATTTCCTTATTTATATAAAAGTTGCAGTATGTACATAGAGCAGCTCGGCTCTAGGATTCAAAATCTCCTCGGGAGACGCATAAGACGACGGTACTGTGGGCCATAGTCATGCCCTGATACAAACGTTTACTTACTGACAAGGGAGCTATTATCTTCTCCTTAGAAATAAAGCAACTAAGGAGTCTGTAGACTTGGCATGAAAGTCTGAAATTCCGAGGCGTTAAATGATAGAGAATGAAACCATGTACCATTTTCAGCTTTAACAGAATCATTGCCAATGAGAGGTTCTGCCTCAGCATTACATGTCGGTCGCAAGAGGCGTGGACATACTACCCTGCAAACCACTTATGTTGTCGTCTCTCCGTTGGGTCAGGAAAATATAAATCCTTGAAATGGCGTGCAAGTCTTGCTCGGTTTGTTCGAGTTGAAGAGCGGAAGAGGTGAGATGCTCAAAGACGAATGCAGTCATGTCTTGTGACTGGGTGAGGTCAGGAATACCAGATAAGTTTGGAACTTCTATCTATAAAAATAATTTCTTTGATTAAAAATTCTTCATTAAAGGAGCTTTACGAAATGAAAGTACATTATGAAAAATGCTTTTTATGAGTTTATTATTATCAATTTTTTATAAGAATTTGTTTATCTTTATTAGCCTTTAACAACGCTCTGATACCGCTGTGAGGTCCCTGCCCGCCCGCTCCGGGGCTCCTGCCGGCCGGCTGGCGGAAGCGGCATCGGCCTCTCGCCGCTCGCAGGGCGGGGGTCCTGCACACTCGGGGCCTTGCCCGCGGATGTCCAGAGACGAGAGGCTAGCCCGGGGGGCGGTCCCTCCGAGACCAGGCCCGGAAGACTCCCCTCGCCCTCGCCCGGAAGGCACGGGTGAGGGGAGTCTTCCAGAGACTAGCCCGAGGGGCGGTCCCTCCGAGACCAGGCCCGGAAGACTCCCCTCGCCTGGAACACTCCCCTCGCCCAGAAGACTCCCCTCACCCAAAAGGCACGGGCGATTCCGCCAGGAAGGGGAAAAATTTTTTAACTAGGAGATTACTCTGACGAGTCAAGTCTTGATGACTAAATTAAACTGATCTGACCAAACCTGAACTCACATGGTTAGATCAAGAAGAGACTTACACTTGGTCCATGGAACCACTACGTTTTTCCTCATTTTTGAGGCACAGCCAATGATCCCCTCCCACAGAACAAGGTCTTCTCAGGATTTAAACTGATTAACGTAACTAATCGTATCTAATTGTTTCTCAGGAATCCTCCGATCCAGCCTAACCCCATCCAGCCCGTGGGTTAGCCAACCACCCAACCACTAAATTGGTGGGGTTCTTTTATAAAGATTTGATTGGGTTTTTGCCCGGGTAATACTGAGGAAAAGAGTTCCAAGGTCCCCTAGCCGGCGATTCATGCAAAAATCAAATAGGCATACCACGTACACACCCAATATGAAATTGCCATTTATAACATATTCAATTGGCTTTAAGACAATCCTTGAATAAAATCATAATATTTTCGATCATCATTTTCCAAAATTCCAAGTCCATTTTATTACAAAAATGCATCCTCTGAACTCTCCGTTGAAGACCAGCTGGCCAACCACAACGAGATCCAGCATCAAATTTTTGTTCCTAAAAACTTTTCCTTTTTGTCCATCAGATATCTTCCTCGACGTACGCCTGGGTGTCCTAGCAACTGTGAGCCCGTGCATCGCCTGGTCAGAACCCTCTAGGATCCTCCTTAGGTGTCCTAGCACTTCACTCAAGGACCACTTCGTCGGTCCTCGCCCATCGTACCGGAAGCGCACCATTTTAACCATACTACCGAGGCTAGTCAACAAGACCTCGGTAGGCTTTGCTGCGCGGGCGACGTCCCTTAACGACTCCCCGCTAGCTGTTCCAACAAACCTTCTCTTAGAAAAACATAAGCCAAATGCTTCCTCTAGCATTCTGACGTAAAACGGTCCTTTGAATGAAAATTAGAGTTTCCAATGCAAGTGAGATTCCAGTTTGAGATCGGTTCCCAAGACCCTTTTTCCAATAATTCCCAGTTTCATAATGAGGATCCTTGATCTCTCATGAGGGTAATCTACCCGTCATTTTATCCATTTATCCAACTAGATTCTTGGTGAGATTGGTCAAGGAAAAACTAGATTAGTTTCGGTAGTCTATTCTTTGGATTTAGTAACTGGAATTGGTCACGAAGTTTTTATCTGATTCAGTTCGAGAGAAGGACAATTAGGTTTACTGTCCGACCTCACATAGTCTAACTAAATTCATTCAGTTTAGTTCTACCAGGATTCCTTTCAACTAAACATCTAGTTTTTGGGTAAATATCCATTTAGTGATTTTACCAATTCAAATATCCAAGATATTCTTTTCTCCACATAAATTCTCAACCTTAATTCATTAGGTAGAATTATGATGGAAATTCATCTTTTGACATTAGAATTTAATTCAAATCCATCTTTTCTCAAATATCATGGAAATTCATCTTTTAACTAAAATATCAATACCTATTTTTTGGAATAAACTTGAAATCCTTCTTTTTCTCATTTCAATGAGTGCAATCCAATTATCATGGGAATTCCTCTTTTCCATAAATTAAATCTATTAAAATTCTTCTTAAAATTACATAAAAATAACCATTAATTCCTTTAAGCTAAAAATTCCACTTTTCTCATCTAAACATTTGAATTCCAACATAGTGGGAATTCCTCTTTTATCATTAAAACTTATCTATGCAAAAATATAAATTTAACTAAATTTTTCTCTTAAAATTTAAATAAAAATCTTCATTAATTCCTTTGCACTAGGAGTTATACTTTTCTTATTTAAATATTTGAATTTCAATATGGTGGGAATTCCTCTTTCATCATAAAAACTAATCTATACAAAAAGATAAATTTAACCTTTCATAAAATATACATTATTTTAGCATTCCATTTTTTTTCTCTAAATCATTGGAATACATGGATCTCCAATGTCATGGGGATTACTCTTTTAACATAAAAATAAATTACTAGAAATTCCTCTTTTTCCTAATTTACTAATTATGCATAAACATAAAAATCAATTTCTCCAATGAGAATCATTCAATTAGTCTAGGATGATAATTCGTAGAATATGGTAGGAAGTCCTCTTTTCATATTATGAATGAAAATGTTTTATGTGTTTATTTTACAAAAATTTTACCATAGCTCCGCTGCTATTACTGATAATTCTCAATTTAATTGAAAGAATGAAGTTTAATATCATTGATATGATTAGAATGACCACTAATTGAATCATTATCCAATTATAGACTGATTCATAATTTCTGTATGAAATAAATATCATAAAAGCATTAAAAAGCCATTATTTTGGCCTCCAATTAGACAAGCATAGAAATTACTTTTGGATTAGAGAAATGCTTCGTGAGAAGCTTCATTTGGATTGAGAATAGGTCATAGGAATGACCTTTCTTTGGGGGGGAGAGAGAGAAATGCTTAAAAACCATTAAATTAAGCATAAATAAAAATTTATGTGTTTCTTTATTACAATTCATAAAAGAACTTCAATAGTAATCAAAAGCCATTCAAATTAAAGCTTCTCAAGCTTGAGAGGGGTTGAGAAGAGAAGCATTTGGAGTTTTAATAAGAAAAAGACAATAATCCACACTTTACCTTCTAATTTACTTGATTCTTTGATCACAGTAGAGGCCCCCAACCAATCAATTGGTTTGGTATGTTGTAGGAGTCACCAAGGAAGATTGAAGAGAGAGAGAAGCTCCAATCTCTTCAATTTTGTAGAGGTTTTTAGAGGATAATAAAAATTAAGCTTAGTTTAGAGTAATACCGGCATAGTTTAATTCACAGATAATAATACAAAGGAATGAGGGTCTATTTATAGGATAGGGAGGCCACTAACTGAGTCCAACTCAGTTCAAGAATTTTCCAGCTTTAGTTTGGCTGAATTTGGACAAGATTTGAACCAGTTTGGCTCTCTTTTTTATTTGGTTTGATCCAAGAGAGAGGAGAGATAAAAAATATCCTATTATTTTTTGGTTTTAAACTCATCCAAGCATGTGAAGTAGGCGCCTCCTTGAAGGTCTCCCTTTTCCTTACACGTGTCAAAAATGAATGATTACTTTAAAATATCTCATTTTTTTATTAATACTTCATAATTTTTAACTAATAAACCTAGTACTTCATCTTATGTGGGCATTTACTCATTTTTGGGTAGTTTCTTTTATTCTTTGGATTTATCTTATCCCAACACTTGGATTAATCTTATTGGTCCATAGGAACCTTAATTGGACCATAATCAAAAAAATTAAAAATCTGGACCCTCAAGCTAAGGTTTTCTGAATCAATTTTAATTGATTCCAATTGCACCTTGGAAAATCTATTTTGATTTTCTATTTCAGGGAAATATTTTTTTGATATTTGTAAAATTTATTTATCCAAAAATATCCCAATATTAATTTACCACTCTCTAGAAATTTTTATCTCACTAGACAAAACAAGAAAAAATGATATTTTCTTGTATTCAGAAACATAGAATGATTACAAGGGATTGAAGTAGAGGCTTATTTGATATTTAGGCTGAGGAGGAATCTTACATCCTCTCCCACTTGAAAAACGCGAGATGTCCTCATCTCGCAAAGTGGAGGTAATCCTTCACCAACTCTTCTTCTTTCTCCCAGGTGGCGTCTTCTAGAGGAAAGAACTTCTACTTTACTAAGAATTCTCTGAGGACTCTGCTCGTGAGAATCTTCTCCTGAACGTCAAGGATTTCCTCAGGTTGGAGTGCCATCTGGCCTTGAGTCGAAGAGATCAATTGCTCATCATCATCAAGCACGTGATTCGGGCTAGGTACATACTTCTTAAGCAAACTGACATGGAATACATCATGTACCTTGAGATGGGGAGGCAGAAGAAGTTTATAGGCTAGATCGCCCACTTTCTTTATGACAACATACAGCCCACAGTATCTGGGAGACAGCTTCTTGTACTTCCCTAAGGGGATAAGAAACTTCTTTTTGGTCATACTCGAATGAAGACCATATCTGATTCTTTAAACTCTCTCTTAGATCTCTTTTTATTTGCATACTGCTTTTGCCTGTCTTGGGCTGCCTTTATATCTTTACGGATTGATTGCATCTGCCGGTCCATGTCATCAAGCATTTGTCTGGACATTTCGACTCTAATGAATGGGTCAGACCAAGTCAATGGTGTAAGGCAATCTTGCCCATACAAAGCTTTGAAAGGACTCATCCCAATGCTCCAATGATAAGAAGCATTGTAAGCAAATTCGACCAGATGCAAATGACTTAACCACTTCTTGGGTTCCCTGCTACACAGCATGACCGAAGGATATCTTCAATTACTTGATTCACCCTTTCCGTCTAGCCATCTGCTTCGGGGTGATAAGCTGTGCTGAGATCCAAGAAAGTTCCTACTGCTTCAAAGAATGTAGTAGGAATTTTGATGTGAATTTGGAATCTCGGTCACTTACTATCCTCTTGGGTAAACCATGCAATCTGAAGATCTCCTTAAGGAAAACTCTAGCAACATCCACTGTAGAGAATGTTTCTTTCACTGGAATCAAATGGGCAACTTTGGTTAGCCTATCAACTACCACAAAAATGGAGTTGTAACCTGATTGCACTGAAGGTGATCAGTGACAAAGTCCATACTGATGCATTCCCACTTCATCTGTGGAATGTCTAGAGGGTGCAGTTTCCCTGGCATCTTGACTCTCTCTGCCTTGACTCTTTAGCACATCAAGCATTTCCTTACATGATCGAGTACATCCTTTTTGAGTCCTGGCTAGAAGAAGCTTTTCTTCACAGACATACAGGTTTTTATAAACCCTGGATGCTCAGCTATCAGGCTATCATGGGCTTCTCTCAGAATTCTTCCCTTTATTCCCGCATCATTGGGGATACATAGCCGATTATTAAAATACATGCATCCTTCATCCAGTTTGTATCCAAGAACTCAACTCATTTCCTAAGGAGTCTTGCTTTCCTGCATCAGAAGGGTAGCAATAGGGGCAAAGAATTTGTCCTACATGATTTTCTCCTTTGCTTCATTGATCAATGGATTTGATACCATTGTAATTGCAAGCAAGGAGGCTTTTCTGCTGAGCGCATCTGCAACGACATTTTCTTTCCCCAGTCGATACTTTATTTCAAAATCAAACTCCTGTAGTGTCTGCATCCATCTCCTTTGACGCATGTTGAGATCCCTTTGGGTGAAGATCCACTTCAAACTTTGATGATCTACCATCAAGGTGAATCTTTGTCCCAAAAGATAATGTCTCCACAACTTCAGAGCATACACTACTGAGAGTAACTCCAAGTCATGGACGGCATAATTCCTCTCATGTGTTCTGAGTTTTCTGGATTCATAGGCCACTGCATGACCTTCGTGCATTAGAGCACTGCCTTAGGCGAATCCACTGGCATCAGTTAATAACTACCTCAAAGGGTTTGGAAAAATCTAGCAATTTAAGGACAGGGTTGGTAACTAAGGCTATCTTCAGCTTGTCAAAGGCACTCTGACACATTGCAGTCCACTGAAAAAGTGTACTTTTCTTGAGAAGGTTAGTTAAAGGGGATGCTATCTGAGCATACTAGGTATAAAGATCCTATACCATCCGGTTAACCCTAGGAATCCTCTGACTTCTTTTACTGACTTGGGTTCTGGCCATTCAACTACTGCTTGGATCTTTGCGAGGTCAGGAGAAATCCCATCCTTTGACACTATGAATCCCAAGTATTCAACCTGGTCAACAGAGAAGGAACACTTGCTCTTCTTTGCAAAGAGTTGGTGTTTCCTTAGGATTTCCAGGACTTTACGCATATGATCTGCATGATCTATAGCATTCTTTGAGTATACTAAGATATCATATAGGAAGACAAGAAAAAAATCATCCAAGTATTCTCTGAGAATATCTTGCAAAAGATGATTGAATGTCGCCGGGGCATTAGTCAATCCAAATGGCATGACTGTGAACTCATAATGCTCATAGCGAGTATTGAATGCTGTCTTTGGGATGTCCTGCTTCTTGATTCTGATCTGGTAGTACCGAAATTTGAGATCTATCTTTGTAAACATTTGGGTACCACTTAACCGATCCAGAAGTCTATAAATCCTAGAAATAGGATACTTATTCTTAATTGTTAATTGATTCAGTCCTCTGTAGTCAATATAGAGTCTTAACGTTCTATCTTTCTTCTTTTGAAAGAGAACGGGCGCACCCCAAGGTGAGACACTGGGTCTAACAAATCCCTGCTCTAACAGTTGTCTTAATTGTTCCTTAAGTTCTATGGCTTCAGGGACTGGCATTTTGTACATATGCTGGGCTACTGGCGAGCACCGCGGGGGTTAATTAGATCTCATGATCTACTTCATGAGACGGAGGCATCTCAGTCAGCTCTTCAAGAAATACATGTGCATACTCACGAAACGGAGGCATCTCAGTCAGCTCTTCAGGAAATACATATGCGTACTCACTTAACCACTCTAGTTCTTTAGCCTTGCATTTTATGTCTACCGGATTCATTTTAATGACATACACAACTTGCCTTTTTCTGATCCCTTTTAATAATTTGGAAGCATTGACTAATTGCAGCACTGGGGATCCGAAAATTCCAATTCCTTGAACTTTATTCTCGTGAAGGTCTAGGAAAGAGATGGTTCCTTTGTGACAATGAATGTCAGCCTGATTCTTTTGGAGCCAATCCATTCCAAGGTTTCCGTCATATATTCCCAGGGGTAGACTAGCACTCTGTTACGTTCCCATCTAAGCTAAACTAAATAAGGTCAGTCTCTCAAGGTAAGTGAAAAGAATCTTCCCACTGGCTAATTCCACTTGCATAGGTTTCCCTGGTTTTTGATTTAGGACTAATTTACGCAAACATCTTGGGGAAATAAAAGAATGATTATTGCCAGAATCAATCAAAAGCTTGAATTTCTTACCCTGGTACTCGTCTGGGAGGATTGAGAATTGACAATTATTCCCTTGATGCTCTATTGCTGCATAGGTCTATCCTTTCTCTTCCTCTACTTCCTCGACTATGGTGACTGCTGTGGCTACTGTAGTCTGAGGTGGAACTCTCTCTCTTTGGTTATTCTAATTCTGGGAGGGAGTTCGGAAACTACTTTGCATGGAGGCTGCATGAGGCTGAGCATGGAGGCTGCAGGCTAAGCTGGCACTCTTCTTGGGTTACCCTGATTGGGACCCTGATTGGACTGAAATAAAGGAGTCTGTCTCAGAACTTTGGGACCCTGGCTTCCTTGGCCCACAGAAGAAGATGGGCAATCCTTGAGCTGGTCCCCAAGTCCTTGACATCTAAAGCATCTGTTCTCGCTTCAAAGGTCTTCCCTTTGCATTCTGGAGAGAGCCGGAGTTCCTAAGAATGTACTTCGGGGGAAAGGTCTTTGGGGGAAAGGTCTTCCTTCATTTTTTAAGCTTCTCATCTCCACATTCTGGTTAAGACCTTGGTGTCTCTTTGGAGGCGGAAAGTTGGAAGAACTTCCCGGTGTCTGAAACCTCTTGAAGGATGAGGGAGCTAGCTTTGGCGGGACTTTTACGAGATGAAAGCTTTGGCAAAGTCCTTCGCCATTCTGACAGCTTCAGCCATGGACACTAGCTTGGCATTTTTGACCAGTGTGTCCAAGTGTTTGTTCATTCCCCGAATGAATGTGGCCATGAGTTGCTCTTCATCTAGAGGTGGTGAATATTTGAGTAGAAGAGCAAAGGCCTGGTGATATTCCTCGATGGTTTTGCTCCCCTGCTTTAGCTCTAAGAATTCGTTCATTTTGATTTCCAAAAATCCAGGGGGACAAAATCTCTTTCGCAAATAGGTTTTAAGGTCGTTCCAAGACTAAGTATTTCTGTCGTCCAGACGGTTGGTGTCACAGTGGTTCCTCCATGCCACCCTGGGTGTTTCCACTATTTTCAGCCTGGCAAGAGTCATTTTGCTCCGCTCATTGTAGCCTATGATGTCAAAATATTCTTCCATGGCTTCCACCCATTTCTCCACAGCCTCGCCCAGGTTCTCCCCTTCTCCTTTGAAGGGTCCTGGTTGAGTCCTATGAAGAGCCTTGCGAACATCAGGGTCAAGCTCATCATCTTCAGAGTGAAGGTCTGGCTGACGGCCACCACGGTTTCCTTGTCTCATGATTCTGCCAAAACTTATATATTATTAAGTTTTTATTTTGATATCGTCCACGAGATCCTAAGACTTAAGAGGTTCAGAAAATAATTTCTTAAACAAGACAATGATCTTATTGGAGATCTATGACATATGACCGATTTTCAAAAAAAAATTGATTATGGTCCAATTAAGGTTGCTATGGACCAATAAGATTAATCCAAGTGTTGGGACAAGATAAATTCAAAGAATTAAAGAAAATACCTAAAAATAAGTAAGTGCCCACATAAGATGAAGAGTTGACCACGTACTAGGTTTATTAGTTAAAAATTATGAAGTATTAATTAAAAAATAAGATATTTTGAAGTAATCATTCATTTTTGACACATGTGTAAGGAAAAGGGAGACCTTCAAGGAGGCACCTACTTCACATGCTTGGATGAGTTTAAAACTAAAAAATAATACGATATTTTTATCTCTTCTCTCTCCTGGATCCAACCAAATAAAAAAGAGAGCCAAACTGGTCCAAATCTTGTCCAAATTCAGCCAAACTGAAGCTGAAAAATTCTAGAACTCAGTTGGACTCAGTTAGTGGCCTCCCTATCCTATAAATAGACCCTCATTCCTTTGTATTATTATCTGTGAATTAAACTATGCCGGTATTACTCTAAACTAAGCTTAATTTCTATTATTCTCTAAAAACCTCTACAAAATTGAAGAGATTGGAGCTTCTCTCTCTCTTCAATCTTCCTTGGTGACTCCTACAACATACCAAACCAATTGATTGGTTGGGGGCCTCTACTCTGACCAAAGAATCAAGTAAATTAGAAGGTAAAGTGTGGATTATTATCTTTTTCTTTTTAAAACTCCAAATGCTTCTCTTCTCAACCCCTCTCAAGCTTGAGAAGCTTTAATTTGAATGGCTTTTGATTACTATTGAAGTTCTTTTATGAATTGTAATAAAGAAACACATAAATTTCCATTTATGCTTAATTTTAATGGTTTTTAAGCATTTCTCTCTCCCCCCGCAAAGAAAGGCCATTCCTATGACCTATTCTCAATCCAAATGAAGCTTCTCATCATGAAGCATTTCTCTAATCCAAAAGTAATTTCTATGCTTGTCTAATTGGAGGCCAAAATAATGGCTTTTTAATGCTTTTATGATATTTATTTCATAGAGAAATTATGAATCAATCCATAATTGGATAATGATCCAATTAGTGATCATTCTAATCATATCAATGATATTAAACTTCATTCTTTCAATTAAATTAAGAATTATCAATAATAGCAGCGGAGCTATGGTAAAATTTCTGTAAAATAAACACATAAAACATTTTCATTCATAATATGAAAAGAGGACTTCCTACCATATTCTACAAATTATCATCCTAGACTAATTGAATGATTCTCATTGTAATCATGGAGAAATTGTTTATGCATAATTAGTAAATTAGGAAAAAGAAGAATTTCTAGTAATTTATTTTTATGTTAAAAGAGTAATCCCCATGACATTGGAAATCCATGTATTCCAATGATTTAGAGAAAAAAAATTAGAATGCTAAAATAATGTATATTTTATGAAAGATTTTAGTTAAATTTATCTTTTTGTATAGATAAATTTTTATGATGAAAGAGGAATTTCCACCATATTGAAATTAAAATATTAAAATAAGGAAAGTATAATTCCTAGTGCAAAGGAATTAATGAAGATTTTTATTTAAATTTTAAGAAAAAAAAATTAGTTAAATTTATCTTTTTGCATAGATAAGTTTAAATAATAAAAGAGGAATTCCCACTATATTGGAATTCAAATGTTTAGATTAGAAAAGTGGAATTTTTAGCTTAAAGGAATTAATGGTTATTTTTATGTAATTTTAAGAAGAATTTTAATAGATTTAATTTATGGAAGAGAGGAATTCCCATGATAATTGGATTGCACTCATCATTGAAATGAGAAAAAGAAGGATTTCAAGTTTATTAAAAAAATAGGTATTGATATTTTAGTTAAAAGATGAATTTCGATGATTTTTGAGAAAAGATGGATTTGAATTAAATTCTAACGTCAAAAGATGAATTTCCATCATAATTCTACCTAATGAATTAAGGTTGGGAATTTATGTGGGAAAAAGAATATCGTGGATATTTGAATTGGTAAAATCACTAAATGGATATTTACCCAAAAACTAGATGTTTAGTTGAAAGGAATCCTGGTAGAACTAAACTGAATGAATTTTCACACACATATAGGTTTTTATAAACCCTGGATGCCCAGCTATCGGGCTGTCATGGGCTTCTCTCAGAATTCTTCCCTTTATTCCTACATCATTGGGGATACATAGCCGATTATTAAAATACATACATCCTTCATCCAGTTTGTATCCAAGAACTTGACTCATTTCCTCAGGAGTCTTGCTTTCCTGCATCAGAAGAGTAGCAATAGGGGCAAAGAATTTGTCCTGCATGATTTTCTCCTTTGCTTCATTGATCAATGGATTTGATACCACTGTAATTACAAGCAAGGAGGCTTTTCTGCTGAGCGCATTTGCAACCACATTTTCTTTCCCCGACCGATACTTTATTTCAAAATCAAACTCCTGCAGGGTCTGCATCCATCTCCTTTGACGCATGTTGAGATCCCTTTGGGTGAAGATCCACTTCAAACTTTGATGATCTGTCACATCAAGATGAATCTTTGTCCCAAAAGATAATGTCTCCACAACTTCAGAGCATACACTACTGAGAGTAACTCCAAGTCATGGACGGCATAATTCCTCTCATGTGTTCTGAGTTTTCTAGATTCATAGGCCACTGCATGACCTTCCTGCATTAGAGCACTGCCTAAGGCAAATCCACTAACTACCTCAAAGGGTTTGGTAAAATCTAGCAATTTAAGGACAAGGTTGGTTACTAAGGCTATCTTCAGCTTGTCACAGGCACTCTGACACATTGTAGTCCACTGAAAAAGTGTACTTTTCTTGAGAAGGTTAGTTAAAGGGGATGCTATCTGAGCATACCTTGGTATAGCGATCCTATACCATCCAGTTAACCCTAGGAATCCTCTGACTTCTTTTACTGACTTGGGTTCTGGCCATTCAACTACTGCTTGGATCTTTGCGGGGTTAGGAGAAATCCCATCCTTTGACACTATGAATCCCAAGTATTCAACCTGGTCAATAGAGAAGAAACACTTGCTCTTCTTTGCAAAGAGTTGGTGTTTTCTTAGGATTTCCAGGACTTTGAGCACATGATCTTCATGATCTACAGCATTCTTTGAGTATACTAAGATATCATCAAAGAAGACAAGAACAAAATCATCCAAGTATTCTTTGAGAATATCTTGCATAAGACGATTGAATGTCGCCGGGGCATTAGTCAATCCAAATGGCATGACTGTGAATTCATAATGCCCATAGCGAGTATTAAATGCTGTCTTTGGGATGTCCTGCTCCTTGATTCTGATCTGGTAGTACTGGAATTTGAGATCTATCTTTGTAAGCATTTTGGTACCACTTAACCTATCCAAAAGTTCATCAATCCTAGGAATAGGATACTTATTCTTAATTGTTAATTTATTCAGTCCTCTGTAGTCAATACAGAGTCTTAACGTTCTATCTTTCTTCTTTTGAAAAAGAACGGGCGCACTCCAAGGTGAGACGCTGGGTCTGAGGAATCCCTACTCTAACAGTTGTCTTAACTATTCCTTAAGTTCTATGGCTTCAAGGACTGGCATTTTGTATGTACACTGGGCTACTGGCTGAGCTCTGGGGGTTAATTCGATCTCATGATCTACTTCACGAGATGGAGGCATCTCAGTTAGCTCTTCAGGAAATACATCTGCATACTCACTTAACCACTCTGGTTCTTTAGCCTTGCATTTTATGTCTACCGGATTCATTTTAAGGATGAGGCTGGTCAAGACCTCGGCAAGCTTTGCCGCGGGCGACATCCCTTGACGACTCCCCGCCAGCTGTTCCAAACGAACCTCCTCTTAGAAAAACAAAAGCCAAATGCTTCCTCCAGTATTCTGGCGTAAAACAATCCTTTGAATGAAAAACAGAGTTTCCAATGCAAGTGAGATTTCAATTTGAGATCGGTTCCAAAGACTCTTTTTTCAATAATTCCCAGTTTCATAATGAGGATCCTTGATCTCTCATGAGGGTAATCTACCTGTCATTTTATCCATTTATCCAACTAGATTCTTAGTGAGATTGGTCAGGGAAAAACTAGATTAGTTCCGGTAGTCTATTCTTTGGATTTAACTGGAATTGGTCACAAAGTTTTTGACTGATTCAGTTGTTCGAGAGAAGGATAATTAGGTTTACTGTCTGACCTCACATAGTCTAACTAAATTCATTCAATTTAGTTCTACCAGGATTCCTTTTAACTAAACATCTAGTTTTGGGTAAATATCCATTTAGTGATTTTACCAATTCAAATATCCAAGATATTCTTTTTCCCACATAAATTCTCAACCTTAATTCATTAGGTAGAATTATGATGAAAATTCATCTTTTGACATTAGAATTTAATTCAAATCCATCTTTAGAATTTAATTCAAATTCATCTTTTCTCAAATATCATGGAAATTCATCTTTTAACTAAAATATCAATACCTATTTTTTTGAATAAACTTGAAATCCTTCTTTTTCTCATTTCAATGAGTGCAATCCAATTATCATGGGAATTCCTCTTTTCCATAAATTAAATCTATTAAAATTCTTCTTAAAATTACATAAAAATAACCATTAATTTCTTAAGCTAAAAATTCCACTTTTCTCATCTTAACATTTGAATTCCAATATAGTGGAAATTCCTCTTTTATCATTTAAACTTATCTATGAAAAAAGATAAATTTAACTAAATTTTTCTCTTAAAATTTAAATAAAAATCTTCATTAATTCCTTTGCACTAGGAATTATACTTTCCTTATTTAAATATTTGAATTTCAATATGGTGAAAATTCCTCTTTCATCTCATAAAAATTAATCTATACAAAAGGATAAATTTAACTAAAATCTTTCATAAAATATACATTATTTTAGCATTCTAATTTTTTTTCTCTAAATCATTGGAATACATGGATTTCCAATGTCATGGGGATTACTCTTTTAACATAAAAATAAATTACTAGAAATTCTTGTTTTTCCTAATTTACTAATTATGCATAAACATAAAAATCAATTTCTCCATTACTACAATGAGAATCATTCAATTAGTCTAGGATGATAATTCGTAGAATATGGTAGGAAGTCCTCTTTTAATATTATGAATGAAAATGTTTTATGTGTTTATTTTACAGAAATTTTTGCCATAGCTCCACTGCTATTAATGATAATTCTCAATTTAATTGAAAGAATAAAGTTTAATATCATTAATATGATTGGAATGACCACTAATTGGATCATTATCCAATTATAGATTTTCTCTATGAAATAAATATCATAAAAGCATTAAAAAGCCATTATTTTGGCCTCCAATTAGACAAGCATAGAAATTACTTTTGGATTAGAGAAATGCTTCATGAGAAGCTTCATTTGGATTGAGAATAGGTCATAGGAATGACATTTCTTAGAGAGAGAGAGAGAGAGAGAGAGAGAGAGAGAGAGATGCTTAAAAACCATTAAAATTAAGCATAAATGGAAATTTATGTGTTTCTTTATTACAATTCATAAAAGAACTTCAATAGTAATCAAAAGCCATTCAAATTAAAGCTTCCCTATCTTGAGAGGGGTTGAGAAGAGAAGCATTTGAAGTTTTAATAAGAAAAAGACAATAATCCACACTTTACCTCTTCTAATTTACTTGATTCTTTGATCAGAGTAGAGGCCCCCAACCAATCAATTGGTTTGGTATGTTGTAGAAGTCATCAAGGAAGATTGAAGAGAGAGAGAGAGAAGCTCCAATCTCTTCAATTTTGTAGAGGTTTTTAAAGGATAATAGAAATTAAGCTTAGTTTAGAGTAATACCGACATAGTTTAATTCATAGATAATAATACAAAGAAATGAGGGTCTATTTATAGAATAAGGAGGCCACTAACTGAGTCCAACTGAGTTCTAGAGTTTTCCAGCTTCAGTTTTGGCTGAATTTGGACAAGATTTGGACCACTTTGGCTCCCTTTTTTATTTGGTTTGATCCAGAAGAGAGGAGAGATAAAAATATCCTATTATTTTTTAGTTTTAGACTCATCCAAGCATGTGAAGTAGGCGCCTCCTTGAAGGTCTCCCTTTTCCTTACACATGTGTCAAAAATGAATGATTACTCCAAAATATCTCATTTTTTTTAATACTTCATAATTTTTAACTAATAAACCTAGTACTTGGTTAACTCTTCATCTTATGTGGGCATTTACTCATTCTTACGTATTTTCTTTTATTCTTTGGATTTATCTCGTCCCAACACTTGGATTAATCTTATTGGTCCATAGGAACCTTAATTGGACCATAATAAAAAAAATCAAAAATCTAGACCCTTAGGCTAAGGTCTTCTGAATCAATTTTAATTGATTCCAATTGCACCTTGGAAAATCTATTTTGATTTTCTGTTTTAGGAAAACATTATTTTGATATTTGTAGAATTTATTTATCCAAAAATATCCCAATATTAATTTACCACTCTCTAGAAATTTTTATCTCACTAGGCAAAACAAGGAAAAATGATATTTTCTTATATTCAGAAACATAGAATGATTACAAGGGATTGAAGTAGAAGCTTATTTGATATTCAGGCTGAGGAGGAATCTTACATCCTCTCCCACTTGAAAAACGCGAGATATCCTCATCTCACAAAGTGGGGGTAATCCTTCGCCAACTCTTCTTCTTTCTCCCAGGTGGCGTCTTCTAGAGGAAAGAACTTCTACTTTACTAAGGATTCTCTGAGGACTCTGCTTGTGAGGATCTTCTCCTGAACGTCAAGGATTTCCTCAGGTTGGAGTGCCATTTGACCTTGAGTCGAAGAGATCAATTGCTCAAGCACGTGATTCGGGCTAGGTACATACTTCTTAAGCAAACTGACATGGAATACATCATGTACCTTGAGATGGGGAGGTAGAAGAAGTTTGAAGGCTAGATCTCCCACTTTCTTTATGATGAGAGCATACGGCCCACAGTATCTGGGAGAGAGCTTCTTGTACTTCCCTACTACTAAGGATAAGGAACTTCTTTTTGGTCATACTACTAAGGATAAGGAACTTCTTTTTGGTCATACTCAAATGAAGACCATATCTGATTCTTCAAACTCTCTCTCAGATCTATTTTTATATGCATACTGCTTTTGCCTGTCTTGGGCTGCCTTTATATCTTTACGGATTGATTGCATCTGCTGGTCCATGTCATCAAGCATTTGTCTGGACATTTCGACTCTAATCAATGGGTCAGACCAAGTCAACGGTGTAAGGCAATCTTGTCCATACAAAGCTTTGAAAGGACTCATCCCAATGCTCCGATGTGATAAGAAGCATTGTAAGCAAATTTGACCAGATGCAAATGACTTAACCACTTATTGGGTTCCCTGCTACACAGCATGACCGAAGGATATCTTCAATTACTTGATTCACCCTTTTCGTCTGGCCATCTGTTTCGGGGTGATAAGCTGTGCTGAGATCCAAGAAAGCTCCTACTGCTTCAAAGAACGCAGTCCAGAATTTCGATGTGAATTTGGGATCTTGGTCACTTACTATCCTCCTGGGTAAACCATGCAATCTGAAGATCTCCTTAAGAAAAACTCTAGCAACATCCACTACGGAGTATGTTTCTTTCACTGGAATCAGATGGGCAACTTTGGTTAGCCTGTCAACTACCACAAAAATGGAGTAACCTGATTGCAATGAAGGTAATCCAGTGAGACAAAGTCCATACTGATGCATTCCCACTTCACCTGTGGAATGTCTAGAGGCTGCAGTTTCCCTGGCATCTTGACTCTCTCTGCCTTGATTCTTTGGCACATCAAGCATTTTCTTACATGATCAAGTACATCCTTTTTTTGAGTCCTGGGGCTAAGAAGCTTTTCTTCATAGACATATAGGCTTTTATAGACCCTGGATGCCCAGCTATCAGGCTATCATGGGCTTCTCTCAGAATTCTTCCCTTTATTCTCGCATCATTGGGGATACATAGCCCCCGATTATTAAAATACATACATCCTTCATCGAGTTTGTATCCAAGAACTCGACTCATTTCCTGAGGAGTCTTGCTTTCATGCATCATCAAAAGGGTAGCAATAGGGGCAAAGAATTTGTCCTGCATGATTTTCTCCTTTGCTTCATTGATCAATGGATTTGATACCACTGTAATTGCAAGCAAGGAGGCTTTTCTACTGAGCGCATCTGCAGCCACATTTTCTTTCCTCGGTCGATACTTTATTTCAAAATCAAACTCCTGCAGGGTCTGCATCCATCTCCTTTGACACATGTTGAGATCCCTTTGGGTGAAGATCCACTTCAGATTTGATGATCTGTCATCAAGGTGAATCTTTGTCCCAAAAGATAATGTCTCCACAACTTCACAGCATACACTACTGAGAGTAACTCCAAGTCATGGACGGCATAATTCCTCTCATGTGTTCTGAGTTTTCTAGATTCAAAGGCCACTGCATGACCTTCTTACATTAGAGCACCACCTAAGGCAAATCCACTAACTACCTCAAAGGGTTTGGTAAAATTTGGCAATTTAAGGAGAGGGTTGGTTACCAAGGCTATCTTCAGCTTGTCAAAGGCACTCTGACACATTGCACCACTGAAAAAGTGTACTTTTCTTGAGAAGGTTAGTTAAAGGGGATACTATATGAGCATACCTAGGTATAAAGATCCTATACCATCCGATTAACCCTAGGAATCCTCTGACTTTTTTTACTGACTTGGGGTCTGGCCATTCAACTGTGCTTAGATCTTTGCAGGGTTAGGAGAAATCCCATCCTTTGACACTATGAATCCCAAGTATTCAACCTGGTCAATAGAGAAGGAACACTTGCTCTTCTTCGCAAAGAGTTGGTGTTTCCTTAGGACTTCTAGGACTTTGCACACATGATCTTCATGATTTGCAGCATTCGTTGAGTATACTACTAACGGCCACGGTTTTCTCGTCTCATGATTCTGCCAAAAATTATATATTATTAAATTTTTATTTTGATATCGTCCACGAGATCCTAAGACTTAAGAGGTTCGAAAAACAATTTCTTAAACAAGACAATGATCTTATTGGAGATCTATGACATATGACTGATAAACAGATTTTTCTTTATCACTTCATCCATAAATAATCACTTATACAACAGGGAATTTTTCTCCAGAAAACATTTCTTTATTTATATAAAAGTTGCAATATGTACATAGAGCAGCTCGGCTCCAGAATTCAAAATCTCCTCAGGAGACGCATAAGACGACGGTACTGGGCCATAGCCATGCCCTGATACAAACGTTCACTTACTGACAAGGGAGCTATTATCTTCTCCTTTAGGAATAAAGCAACTAAGGAGTCTGTAGACTTGGCATGAAAGTCTGAAATTCCAAGGCACTGAATGATATAGAATGACACCATGTACCATTTTCAGCTTTAACAGAATCATTGCCAAATGAGAGGTTCTGCCTTAGCATTGCACGTCGGTTGCAATACTACCCTGCAAACCACTTATGCTGTCGTCTCTCCGCTGGGTCAGGAAAATATAAATCCTCGAAATGGCGTGCGAGTCTTGCTCAGCTTGTTCGAGTTGAAGCGAAAGAGATGAGATGCTCAAAGGCGAACGCAGTCATGTCTTGTGACTAGGTGAGGTCGGGAATACCAGATAAGTATGGAACTTCCATCTATAAAAAACAATTTCTTTGGTTAAAAATTCTTCGTTAAAGAAGCTTACGGAATGAAAGTACATTATGAAAAATGCTTTTTCTGAGTTTATTATTATCAATTTCCGTGATAAGAATTTGTTTATCCTTATTATCCTTCAACAATGCTAGCTGGTCCCTCCGAGACCGGGCCCAAAAGACTCCCCTCGCCCAGAAGACTCCCCTCGCCTGGAAGGCATGGGCGATTCCACCAGGAAGGGGAAAAATCTTTTAACTAGGAGATCACTCTAACGAGTCAAGTCTTGACTAAATTAAATCGAACTAACCGAACCTGAAGTCACATGATCAGATGAAGAAGAGACTTGCACTTGGTCCATGGAATCACCGCTTTTTTCCTCATTTTTGAGGCACAGCCGATGATCCCCTCCCACAGAACAAGGTCTTCTCATGATTTTTTCTCAGGAATCCTCCGCCTAGGCCCATGGGTTAGCCAACCACCCGACCACTGAATTGGTGGGATTCCTTTATAAATATTTGATTGGGTTTTTACCCGGGTACCGAGGAAAAGAGTTCCCAGGCCCCCTAGCCGCATGCAAAAATCAAATAGGCATACCACGTACACACCCAATATGAAATTGCCATTTATTAACAGATTAAACTGGCTTTAAGACAATCCTTGAATAAAATCATAATATTTCCGATCATCATTTTTCAAAATTCCAAGTCCATTGTATTACAAAAATGCATCCTCTAAACTCTCCTTTGAAGACCAGCTGGCCAACCAACGAGATCCAGTATCAAATTTTTGTTCACAAAAACTTTTCCTTTTTGTCCATCAGATATCTTCCTCGACGTACGCCTGGGTGTCCTAGCAACCGCGAGCCCGTGCATCGCCTGGTCAGAACCCTCTAGGATCCTCCTTAGGTGTCCTAGCACTTCACTCAGGGACCGCTTCGTCGGTCCTCGCCCATCGTATTGGAAGCGCACCGTTTTAATCGGAAGCGCATCGTTTTAACCATACCGAGGCTGGTCAAGACCTCGGCATGCTTTGCCGCCCGCAGGCGACGTTCCTTGACGACTCCCCGCCAGCTATTCCAACGAACCTCCTCTTAGAAAAACATAAGCCAAATGCTTCTCCCAGCATTCTAGCCGTAAAACAGTCCTTTGAATGAAAAACATAGTTTCCAATGCAAGTGAGATTCTAGTTTGAGATCAGTTCCAAAGACCCTTTTTCCAATAATTCCTAGTTTCATAATGAGGATCGTTGATCTCTCATGAGGGTAATCTACCCATCATTTTATCCATTTATCGAACTAGATTCTTGGTGAGATTGGTCGAGATTGGTCAGGGAAAAACTAGATTAATTTCGGTAGTCTATTCTTTGGATTTAGTAACTGGAATTGGTCACAAAGTTTTTGTCTGATTCGGTTCGAGAGAAGAACAATTAGGTTTACTGTCCGGCCTCACGTAGTCTAACTAAATTCATTCAATTTAGTTTTACCAGGATTCCTTTCAACTAAACATCTAGTTTTTGGGTAAATATCCATTTAGTGATTTTACCAATTCAAATATCCAAGGTATTCTTTTTCCCACATAAATTCTCAACCTTAATTCATTAGGTAGAATTATGATGGAAATTCATCTTTTGACATTAGAATTTAATTCAAATCCATCTTTTCTTAAATATCATGGAAATTCATCTTTTAACTAAAATATCAATACCTATTTTTTTGAATAAACTTGAAATCCTTCTTTTTCTCATTTCTATGAGTGCAATCCAATTATCATGGGAATTCCACTTTCCATAAATTAAATCTATTAAAATTCTTCTTAAAATTACATAAAAATAGCCATTAATTCCTTTAAGCTAAAAATTCCACTTTTCTCATCTAAACATTTGAATTCCAATATAGTGGGAATTCCTCTTTTATCATTTAAACTTATCTATGCAAAAAGATAAATTTAACTAAATTTTTCTCTTAAAATTTAAATAAAAATCTTCATTAATTCCTTTGCACTAGGAATTATACTTTCCTTATTTCAATATTTGAATTTCAATATGGTGGGAATTCCTCTTTCATCATAAAAATTTATCTATACAAAAAGATAAATTTAACTAAAATCTTTCATAAAATATACATTATTTTAGCATTCCAATTTTTTTTCTCTAAATCATTGGAATACATGGATTTCCAATGTCATGGGGATTACTCTTTTAACATAAAAATAAATTACTAGAAATTTCTCTTTTTTCTAATTTACTAATTATGCATAAACATAAAAATCAATTTCTCCATGATTACAAAATGAGAATCATTCAATTAGTCTAGGATAATAATTCGTACAATATGGTAGGAAGTTCTCTTTTCATATTATGAATGAAAATGTTTTATGTGTTTATTTTATAGAAATTTTGCCATAGCTCTGCTGCTATTACTGATAATTCTGAATTTAATTGAAAGAATGAAGTTTAATATCATTGATATGATTAGAATGACCACTAATTGGATGGATCATTATCCAATTATGGATTGATTCATAATGTCTCTATGAAATAAATATCATAAAAGCATTATGGATTGATTCATAATTTCTCTATGAAATAAATATCATAAAAGCATTAAAAAGCCATTATTTTGGCCTCCAATTAGACAAGCATAGAAATTACTTTTGGATTAGAGAAATGCTTCATGAGAAGCTTTATTTGGATTGAGAATAGGTCATAGGAATGGCCTTTCTTTGGGGAGGGAGAAAGAGAGAGAGAGTGTTAACCTATGACGACGGACATTGAGATGTACTATGTTTTACGTCATGTAATTAATTCAAGTATTCTGAGTCATGGGCCGGGCTTGTCGGCACCACATGTAAAGGATAAAGGGATTGGGTGATCGCCGATGAGAGGCGCACCTTGAATATCAGCAGGATAAGGGTTGGGATCGGTAGGCCATGTGTGGACGCCCATGTGTGAATGGCTAGGTTTCATATAAGAGTCAAATGTAACCCTAAAACTCTCATTCTCAATGTGTTGAATACAAGGAGTGCTCTTGCTTTATCTTCCCAGTCCCCTCCTCCTGCGTGTGTGTGTGTGTGAGAGAGAGAGAGAGAGCGATCGAGCACTGTGTGGCGGCACGGCGGTGGCGAGGCGGTAGAGCAGCGACCGGCGGCTCCTTCTTCACTGCGACGCGAGAATCCTTCACGACGGCGGTTTGAGCGGTGAGTGACACACCTTTGCTTCCTGTTTGAGCTTGCTAGTTCTGGTTGTATGCTTACAGCCATTCGTGGCTTGCATACGGTGCTCGACAAGTCCCCAGCTCCGACTCGTGTAGCAAAAGCGCACATTTTTGGCACCACTGCCGAGGAAATGCCCTGCACCAAGCTCCAGGTTGTAGCTCGGGCTTCTGCATGAAGTGAAATTTATACTATAGGAAAGGCGATTGTGTGTATGGTGTTGACAATTTTTCTTGTTTTCTGCAATTTGTTTTATGCAATTTTGGTTTTCGCGGTTATTTCTCTGTTTCGCGCCGCACAGTGTGTGCGCGCTTTGTTTTCTGGTTTTCTGCGATGTGCGCGTGTGCGTGAACACAAACGAGGAGAATTCTGATTCCTCAGTTCTGCGCCGTGTGCAAGCAGCAAGGCACTGCGGCCAAGCCCAAACCCTAGAAAACATTTTCTAAAGAAAAAAAAATGAAAAACGAAACCGCATGGAGAGAAAAGAAATTTTTTATTTGGAGAAAAAAATTTTGAAAAGAAAAAACCCCCAATTGACCCCGACCCCGCTCGGTCTTTTGATATATATATATATAGGAGAGTGAGCCTTCATAGCTTTCTTTCAAGTGAAAGCTCAAGGGAAGTGGAGCTCTATATGTAGTCCACCCCCCAAGGAGTGGAGTGAGCGTGTGGGATAAAGCCTTCACCTTTCCCCCACAAGCAAATAGAGTGTTCTGAGGACCACGGGAGCTCAGGATAGGCGAACACTGTGCTGTAAAGCATGCTAGGACCCCTTGAACGATACGCTCATCTTGAGCTATCACATGCCCTAGTCCAGGTTCATTGACCATAAGTAAGGGGGTAAAAAACGGGTTGAAAACAATACAAAAATAAGTAAAAACGGGGTGCGAAACACCTGAGAAACCACTTGGGTGGGCTTCAAGGGTAGTTACCGTAGGGTACCCACGTCACATGCACCTATGCTCTGGTCGGGTGCTAGAGTCTGAGCAACTAGAAAGCGTTTCAGTTTACGCAGGCTCACACCATCCCTCCATGTTAGCAACTTGGCCTTTAGCTGGAACCCAAGGAAGTGCAACCCAAGATCCATGAATAGCGGATAGTGACTCGTCCTTTGACTCGGAAGCCATGGAAGGGCACCCTACCAAGAACTCTGAGGAAGCAAGCCAAAACATGCCAGTTTGGGGCCCACAACCCGGATCTATCATGTTTAGTCGTCTAATAGAGACCTTTAGTAGAGCTACACGCTCTGAACATGCGACAAGTGAAGTAAACGAAGAAGGAGGGGTAGTAGATTCGCCATTCACATCTTATGTAGACCGTACCCTCCCAAAGAGTGTCCATGTGGATATTCTACCCACTTCGTTTAATGAAGGCCCTACTGAGCTACCACCTTCTGACGCTCTTCCTAAAGTAGAGGTCCCTAGAAGTCAATCCATAAGAAGTGACATTGCGTCCACTTCAAGAGAACCGTTTGGCATGCCAAGTCTAGATGGGATATTTCTCAATGAAAATTGGGAATATGATCTACACACGGAGACTCTGACTGACCTATACACGGGTTACACATACCATGTAGGCTGGTTGGAAGTCATACGATCTACATCTAGCGCCACTAATCTAGAGGAGCAACAACAAATGATATGTGAGGTTATTCATAGAATTATCCAATTTGAGAGGCAAAATCGGGGAGTGAACCTAGTTCCCACTGGCCCTATGAAATTTTTGGATACGGGCAAGGCCAAACAACCAACCCTGTCACAATTGGAGACTCCCTCAGTGAGTCCCATAGATCCTTCGTATGTTGTTTCGCTTGGAGTCTCAATGCAGGTTGAGCCCACGACCAGTAATGTTAGAGCTTTCCAGCCTTGGCTCAACTTTCCATTAGGGAATCCACAATGCCTACTCCGATGATGAGCATGACGGAAAGTGCACCCGTTACCACTGTAGTTAGTACAACACCGCTACCTACTCTAGTGATACAGTACCTACAACAGTGCGTACCAGTGCATATCGACCATATGTACCTATTGCTACTCATGCTCATGTAGCTCCCACGCCTCTTGTTATGCCAATGGCATGTGCTCCACGACCGCCTTATCACGACCCTTATCCAGAGGAGCTAGGCCTAGTCACATATCATATCCTACGTCAGCTGCATACATATCAAGACCAATGCCAACTCCTATCAACCAGGCTATCCCAGAAGTGCCTCCACCAGCTATGCCTGCTCACCTAGGTGATCTCGCAGTGTTTGCTCAGACGATCGGACGATCTATTGCGAAAAACATGCGGGGCCTGCCTGAGAGAGAGCCTAGAAGCAAGGCGGTACAAGTTGCTAAGCTCACTCAGAACTTCAATGGTAAACGAAGATGTTAGGAAGCACATTGAAGTTTTTGAACACGTGTGTGATTCCTTGGAAGAGCACAATGAGCTACATAAGTGTAAAGCCTTAGGCTTAACCTTGAGTGGAAAAGCCAGAGATTGGTATCGAACTTTAAGGGTTGAAGAGCGTACTCACTATCCCACTCTCAAGAGATTGTTCTTGAAAGAATACATACGTGAGGATGTGCTTTGGGGAGTAGCATCTCAACTCCAAAAAGCTGAACGCGAGGAAGGGGAGTCAGTGAGAGACTTTATTAGACGATTAAAGCATCTAAGTTCTCGCTACGCTCTCGATGAGCGCTTCAATAACAACCAACTGCTTGATAGATTCATCCGAGGATTGCGCCATGAGGACATATACAATGGCCTAGTCATTAGAGGTCTTACAACGTGGGAAGCAGTTCACTGCCAATGCAATCCAGTTAGAAGACAACTTGATGATTGCAGGTAAAAAGGTGTCTTCGGAGACAAAGTCTGTCAGTTCGCAAGTATCTGGGCACGAGCCAATGACTATAAAACCTATTGCCAAGGAGCCCAAGATATCTGAAATGTCTGTAGAGCTGACCTTACTAAGGCTCTCCAAGAATACTTTAGGGGTAATCGAGCTCCTCAAAATAGCCATATGTACCCCTAAGAAGAGAGCAACAATGGTGTTCAGTTTGCTTAGGACCACATAGCATGAGTGAATGTCCCACATTCAGAGTCAAATTCAATGGGAATCGCAATGCATGTGGTAAGTATGGCCATCAATCTAAGGATTGCCTAGTACTTAAGCATATGTTAGCAAATCAGGCACCACTAGCCTGGTCAAACACACCTCAAGTACCCACATTGATGCCTGCACCACCTGTCGAGCCACAACACATAGTTCCAAGGAACCCAAATGTAGGCCAGTCTGTGCCGTTACCACCGCCAGTGCTAGGACCACAACCTCCACATCCAAGGATTACCCCTATAAACCAGATGGGTTGTGAGTCACATAGTGTGTGTGGGGATTATGAAGAGGAGATAGACCCCACTGTTCAATATGGGATTGATATGTTTGAAATGACTCCCCAGTACTACATGGAGGATCATTTTGGGCAAGTCAAGCCTGTATATCAAGCTGCTGCTCTCACCACAAGAGGGAAAAACCTTAATACCTTGGCGAGGAGACCACCTCTTCAATGCTATGATTGTGGTGGACTGCATCGTGTAGCGGAATGCCCTAATAGGCTACAGAAGATCGCTACTCAAATGCAACCAAATCAAGGGAGCACATCGGGAATGCCGGTACTTACATGTAATCGTTGTGGCATAGATCATTTGATTGCTCAATGTCCACATAATCCTAGTGCACCCAAGATTACGCCATTGAATTTGGTTGAGGTCACCAATGAGGCACTAGAAACCACACCTGTTGTACCCACGAATGTAGTCACACGGTCAATGCTTCAAAATCAAAACTACATTCTTGAAGCGAGGGATACTGCATCAATTGCTCGAGCAAAGAAAAAGAAAACGCAACGGAAGAGATCGCTTAATGCCACGAGCTCCAAGCCTAGTTCAAAGACTAACATAGGAACAGGAGACGACCCCATGTATATGAATGATCCTGAAGATGATTCTGATTCAATAGAAACCATGGGGACCAAAGCCACTACCTTAAGGGAGGAACCCACTCGGGAGCGCAACGAAGGAGAATCAAGTGAATACATAAATCAGGGGAAACAAAGGGAAACTCCTCCGGCCCCACAACGAAGGAGAATCAAGCGAATACATAAATCAGGGGAAACAAAGGAAAACTCCTCCGGCCCCACAACCAAGTCAGCTAATGCCCTCTCGGCTACCCAGACTGACTGAGACTCCCAAAGACAAGCCACGTGGGCCAAAAACCCTCAAGAAAAAGATTGGAACTTACCCAAACCCAGTTGAGGAGATTGAACAAGTGCAACACTTAAGGGGTTTGGTGGAAGAAACACAAAGAGAACTGGAGCCAGCAGACCCTAGAAGAATCAAAATTCCACACACATTGTTTCCTACACAAGTTCAGCTTCACAGGAGCCATAAACCGTTAGCTATACCTAGTATCATTCGGGAAGAAAGTGAGGATAGGACATCAAGAAGTGGGAAAACACCCTTCTTGCTTGAAAGAATGTTTAGTGAGGGAATGCCTGACCCCATCGAAGAGGAAGTGATTCCATCTTCACCAGTCCCTAGCCAGGGGCCGATATCTCGAAAAGTACCGTTGAATGTGTCCAAGCTAATGGATTTCATGTCCTCTGAAATCAGAACCACGATCATATCCAAGTTATATGGAGATCCTGAGCTATTCTTAGCTCTTCGGGCATTTCTCAATGGAGAACTAAAGGCGGGGTTACCACAATTTGCAAATATGGATAGACCCGACACGCTTCAAATGAAGGGAAACATTGGGATCTATAACCCAACCTAGATGAAGACTCGGTCGTTGAAATACCTGTTAACAAGTTGGGACAGTACTTTGAAGGTGACGAATCTAATGCAACCCTCCCCATTACTACCAAGGGATTAACTCTAAAAGGAATCCTTGATGGTGGTGCTGGAGTGAGCATTGTGACTAAAAACTGTTGGGAATCTATGGGAAAACCTCACCTCAAAGTCACAAACATAGTGGTTAAGATGGCAAACGGAACTATTGCTAAACCTATTGGAATGTTAAGGGACCTTAAGATCAAGGTTCTGGGATACAAGGTAAGACATACCTTTATTGTAATGGATTTCTCCAAGCATCCTATGTCATATCAAATGATCTTAGGACGTCCTTTCATGAGGGAAGCACAAATGGTGCATGACTGGTCAAAAAACCATGTCTACCTACAATTCCAGGACTCTGTCATTCGAGTTGATCTTGAGAATGGTCGCGCGCATCCTTTAGGAAGCAAGGTTATCATCGATAATTGATCGGATACCACTATCCACTCAGCCCCATTAAAGTATTGTTATACATGCAAAAAAGAGACTGATGATAGGAAAGATTCTCCTTATATGGATGTCCTACCGGGTATGACTAAGTCGGATAACGTGGATTGGGTACACCTAGCGGCAACCATAGACACATGGGAAAATAGAGGCACAAGTTGGGTAACGTCTGAGGGGCAAGATATGCCACCATTAGTGCCAGTAAACATGATAGGTGTTATGCACTTGACTTCTGATGGCAAAAAAGTGGCAAACTCCCTTGACACAGAAAGGGAGCGAAGACTCTGACCAATGCAATTCTAAGTCTGAATCTCAAGAAGAAACTGACTCTAAGCCTGATGGAGGGGATGAATCAAATATTCACCCAAGTGTGGAAGCAAGGTGCTCAAAGCCTAGGACAGTGAGCTCCTGCAGTTCATCCGAGAGTGAGGGGGACACAAGTGAAGATCGACCAAGTGAGTCCGAATCTGATAGAAACAAAAATCAAAAACTTGGTAAGAAGAAAACGAGACATAAGCGACTATGCTATCGAGCTAATGTACGAACTACAATAAACAAAGAGAGATCCACTGCAGAATGGCTTAGTTATGTAGGAGCTATTGACGCTCATCGAAAGTTAGCGAATAATTGGGGACAATACCTCCAAAGTGTCATGTGGTGTATTCCGCAACTTCATGATGTCACCCAATTAGAAATCGAAGAGAAGCCAAAACTAAGTCGTACTGCGAGAAGGCGGCAAAACCAAGAGTTAGCTCAGCAACGACAAAAGGATGCGGAATTAAAAGAAAAAACATGGCACAACAAGAACCGGTAGACTTACACCCAGCACCCGAGCATTTCAAATCGTTTACCATGGGGGAATGTAAAGTTGTCTACACAAAAGCCCAACGAATGCCTACCAATGGGAGTAGCGGTGTCTACAATGGCCCCGCGATAGTTAAGGAGATAGAACTAGCAGATCTAGGTGAGGAGTCTAACCCAGTTTTTATTGCTCAAGACCTCACCCAGACGGAGGAAGCTACACTCAAGAGGCTTCTTAAGGAATTCAAAGACATATTTGCTTGGACATATCATGATATGAAGGGTGTTCCACCCTCTGTGGTGCAACACACAATTCCAATGATTAGCACTGCTAAACCAGTCCAGCAACATCCCTACCCAATGAATCCTAAGTATGCAAAGATTTTACAAGAGGAAATTGAAAAGCTTATAAAATGTGGATTCATATACCCTATTGAGCACTCAAAATGGGTTTCCCCGATAGTCATTGTACCAAAGAAGAATGGGAAACTCAGAGTGTGTGTTGATCTTAAAAAGGTTAATGCAGCCACCAGAAGGGATCATTACCCCTTGTCGTATTCTGAACATGTGCTTGAAAGAGTTGCAGGCAAGGAGGCATATAGCTTTTTAGATGGGTACTCTGGTTACAATCAGATCACAATTGCAGTAGAGGACCAAGCTAAAATAGCATTTATCATGGAGTTTGGAGTGTTTGCCTTTCGCGTCATGGCCTTTGGCTTGACCAATGCACCTGCAACATTCCAACGATTGATAAACACAGCCTTTAAGGAATGTCTAAGGGACTTTTGTGAAGCTTTCTTAGATGATCTTTGTGTTCATTCCTCTTGGGACGAGCACTTGGATGTGTTTACGAAAGATATTTGAAAGGTGTAGATTATATCACATCTCATTAAATCCTTTCAAATGCCAATTCTGGGTTAAACACGGAGTTATTCTAGGGCATATAGTGTCCAAAAATGGGATTTCCACCGACGAGAGTAAAATCAAGGTCATTCTGGAATTGCCCCCACCCACCAACTATAAGGGAGTCTAACGCTTTATGGGCCATGTTATTATCGAAGGTTTATTTTATTCTTTGCAGAGATAGCTCGGCCATTGTACAAGCTTCTCATCGAGTTTATTTGGACCGAAGATTGTGACTGTGCCTATGAGCTATTAAAGAAGGCCTTGGCGAGTGCTCCAATCTTGAGAATGCCTAACTGGGATTTAATCTTCCATGTGCATATTGATGCATCAAACTTTGCTATTGGGTGTGTGTTAACTCAACCTGGAGAACACAAACTAGACTACCCCATTAGCTTTGCCAGTCGTCGCGCGCCAGCAGTTGAACGATGCTGAGATGAACTACACCACTATGAAGCGAGAAGGGTTGGCAATGATATATGCAGTAAAGAAATTTTGTTATTACCTTCTTGCCACCAAGTTTGTTTTCTATGTGGATCATCAAGCATTGTTGTATCTAGTAAACAAACCATGCTCCACAGGAAGAATCACACGATGGCTACTGATTCTTCTTGAGTTTGATTTCACTGTTGTTGTGAGACCTGGCAAAAAACATGTCATGGCTGATCATTTGTCTTGCATACCTAATGGTGAAGCCCCTACGGGAGTTGATGATGATTTACCTGACACTTCTTTGTTCGTGGTGGAGACAATGCCTGAATGGAGTGAGAAGATTGTTAACTTTTTGGTTAATGGCTTTCCACCCAAGGAGCTTCGTAAAGATCTAGCTCGAAAGCTGATCAAGGAATGCGAACCCTATTGCCTGATAGCCGGGACTCTTTATAAAAGAGGAAAGGATGACGTTCTTAGGCGTTGTGCCCGAGAGGATGATTATCTATACATTTTGCAAGAGGCACATATGGGTGTAGCCGGTGGTCACTTCTCAGGAGACTTAACTGCGCGAAAGATCTTACAATCAGGGTATTGGTGGCCCACTATGTTCCAAGATGCATCACTTTTTGTAAAGGATTGCGATGAATGCCAATGATACAAGAAGCCCCAGCAGAAAGATCAGATGCCCCTACATCCAATTAAAGTAAACCAACCATTTGAAAAGTGGGGTTTAGACTTTGTAGGTCCAATTAGCCCAGCGGCCCGCAACACAAAATCTCGCTATATTATTGTGGCCACTAACTATATGACCAAATGGGCTGAAGTGAAAGCGACACGTAAGGCAAATGCGAGGACAACAGCCAAGTTCCTCTTTGAAAATATAATCACATGCTTCGGTTGTCCTTTTGAACTTGTGAGCGACAATGGTACGCATTTTATAAATGAAGTGATTAAGGAGCTCACAACAAATTTCATGATATCCCATCATAAATCTACTCCTTATTATCCACAAAAGCGAATGGCCAAGCCGAGAGTACCAACAAGACTTTAATCTCTGTTTTGACAAAGACCGTTGAAGCTCATCGCACGGATTGGGATCTAAAGCTTACGACAGCTTTATGGGCCTATCGTTCTGCGTACAAAGTGGCTATTAATTACACACCGTTCAAAATGGTATATGACCAAGAAGCAGTCATGCCGTGGGAATTTGTCATTCCTAGTCTTCGTATTGCTATTCAAGAGGGTTGGGATGGTAATCCCTTAGTAGAGCATCTGTATATCCTTGAGCGGCTAAACAAAGAAAGATAATTGGTGGTGTACAATGCCCTTGTGGAGAAGGATAGGAGGAAGAAATGGTTTGATCGCCACTTGAAAGACAAGGACATCAAAGTTGGGGATAAAGTCCTGATGTATGGAGTGTTAACGAAAACAAGAAGCTCAAATATACTGGTAAGGGACCGTATAGAGTATGTGAAATTACCCTGCAATCCGAGTGGAGACTCTCGACGGAGTTGAAACCATTGAATTCCTTAATGCGAGTAAATATGATGGTAAGGGACCGTATAGAGTATGTGAAATTACCCCGCAAGGTACCATCCGAGTGGAGACTCTCGACGGAGTTGAAACCATTGGATTCCTTAATGCGAGTGAATTCAAAAGATACTATGACCCCCTGAGCCAAGAGGAGTTACATGCAATCCATCAGAAGAAGGCAGCTAAAGAACAAGCTGAGCTTAAGAAGATACAAGCAAGAATTGAAGCCAAAGAACGTCAACAGCATGCTAGGCGCCAACGAGAATCCAACTTGGGGATTACGCAAGCATTTTTTGAGGAGGCAGAGGAGGATTCATTGGAATCTGACCCGCCTCTAAGATACCCAATTGAGTTACAGAGTCCTTACGGTGGGGAAGTGCTGTATAATGCATTATTGGATACAGGAGCTCAACACAATTTGCTATCATATGGAGTGTGGTGTCAACTTGGAAAACCACCTTTATCCAAGAGTGCTATCCAAGTTAAAGGAATCAACAAGAAGAAAACCCCTGTCTCAAGAATTCTACACACTCCGGTTGCCTATGACAAAGGGACCGTAATTCAAAGCTTTTTGGTTATGCCTGCTGGTACCATGGAGGGGACTGTAAACTTAGGGTGCAAATGGATGTTAGCCACCAAGTGCAATATTGATTGGGCAACCAGGCGAGTTACAATGCAAGAACCCGCTGATCGCTCAAAACCACTTCTTCCAGAGCTAGTTTGGATTCCCAAACGATATCGATCAATACCACTTAGCTCAGGAAGGGGGGAACCACATGAAGCTTCTAGCTCCTCATGCCAGGCACACGTTGATATAGAAGTTTCTTCATGCTCTACACCTACTCTTATCAACACCCAACAAGAGACCAATGAGTCTATGTCTCCCCTTGTAAAAGTATCGTCGAAAACCATTTCCTCCATTCGTTCATGGGAGCGTACACTACCATCTCTGCAATTTGATGTGGCAAGGGTCATAAAAAGCTATCTGCCTACATCACTACCTATGACCCGGTTATTTTATGTCATGTAATTAATTCAAGTATTCTGAGTCATGGGCCGGGCTTATCGGCACCACATGTAAAGGATAAAGGGATTGGGTAATCGCGATGAGAGGCGCACCTTGAATATCAGCAGGATAAGGGTTAGGATCGGCTGGCCATGTGTGGACGCCCATGTGTGAACGGCTAGGTTTCATATAAGAGTCAAATGTAACCCTAAAACTCTCATTCTCAATGTGTTGAATACAAGGAGTGCTCTTGCTTTATCTTCCCAGTCCCCTCCTCTTGCGTGTGTGTGTGTGTGTGTGTGTGTGTGAGAGAGAGAGAGAGAGAGAGAGAGAGAGAGAGAGATCGAGCACTGTGTGGCGGCACGACGGTTAGCGAGGCGGTAGAGCAGCGACGGTGGCTCCTTCTTCACTCCGATGCGAGAATCCTTCATGACGACGGCGGTTTAAGTGGTGAGTGACACACCTTTGCTTCCTGTTTGAGCTTGCTAGTTTCTGGTTATATGCTTGCAGCCATTCGTGGCTCGCATCATACGGTGTTCGGCAAGTCCCCATCGGCAAGTCCCCAGCTCCGACTCGTGCGGCAAAAGCGCAGAGAGAGAGAGAGAGAGAGAGAGAGAGAGAGAGAGAGAGAGAGAGAGAGAGAGAGAGAGAATGCTTAAAAACCATTAAAATTAAGCAAAAAAAAAAAATTATGTGTTTCTTTATTACAATTCATAAAAGAACTTCAATAGTAATCAAAAGCCATTCAAATTAAAGCTTCTCAAGCTTGAGAGGGGTTGAGAAGAGAAGCATTTGGAGTTTTAATAAGAAAAAGATAATAATCCACACTTTACCTTCTAATTTACTTGATTCTTTGATCATAGTAGAGGCCGCCAACCAATCAATTGAATTGGTATGTTATAGGAGTCACCAAGAAAGATTGAAGAGAGAGAGAAGCTTCAATCTCTTCAATTTTGTAGAGGTTTTTAGAGGATAATAGAAATTAAGCTTAG
The DNA here is from genome assembly GCF_041138505.1 of Cibotium barometz. Taxonomy (NCBI): domain Eukaryota; kingdom Viridiplantae; phylum Streptophyta; class Polypodiopsida; order Cyatheales; family Cibotiaceae; genus Cibotium; species Cibotium barometz. The sequence continues at coordinate 26,023,787 of NC_141055.1, read as the reverse complement.
TTTAGAGTAATACCGACATAGTTTAATTCACAGATAATAATACAAAGGCCACTAACTGAGTCCAACTGAGTTCTAGAATTTTTCAGCTTCAGTTTGGCTGAATTTGGACAAGATTTGGACCAGTTTGACTCCCTTTTTGATTTGGTTTGATCCAGGAGAGAGGAGAGATAAAAATATCCTATTATTTTTTAGTTTTAAACTCATCCAAGCATGTGAAGTAGGCGCCTCCTTGAAGGTCTCCCTTTTCCTTACACATGTGTAAAAAATGAATGATTACTCCAAAATATCTCATTTTTTAATTAATACTTTATAATTTTTAACTAATAAACCTAGTACTTGGTCAACTCTTCATCTTATGTGGGCATTTACTCATTTTTGGGTATTTTCTTTTATTCTTTGGATTTATCTTGTCCCAACACTTGGATTAATCTTATTGGTCTATAGGAACCTTAAGTGGACCATAGTAATAAAATTTTTGAAAATCTAAACCCTTAGGCTGTCTTCTGAATCAATTTTAATTGATTCCAATTGCACCTTGGAAAACCTATTTTGATTTTCTGTTTTAGGGAAACATTATTTTGATATTTGTAGAATTTATTTATCCAAAAATATCCCAATATTGATTTACCACTCTCTAAATTTTTATCTCACTAGGCAAAACAAGGAAAAATGATATTTTCTTGTATTCAGAAACATAGAATGATTACAAGGGATTGAAGTAGAGGCTTATTTGATATTCAGGCTGAGGAGGAATCTTACAGAACCTCCAAGAGAAATTGTACTCATCTTTTCATAGAGATCAACATCGTGTACAAAATGAAGAGGAGCCTTGGCCCTAAACTAACCTCTTGTAGAAAGGATTTTTGGTGCTACTTACCCATCATGCAAGCTTTACATACATATGGACTATGAAAAATTGGTAGCAAATGTTGACTGGCTTTCTTTTCTACATCTCTAAAAGAGTCTACATATTGGGATGCCCATATCTCTCATGCCAAAGTTTGTTGCTACTCAAGTTGATATAGACAACAAACTCCAAAAGTTCATACAAGTTATTCCTTTGATGGCCCTTTGCAATGACCTTATCATCTCTATCAAGAATGACTGCACCATTCTTGTTGAATTGAACCTACACAGGTCATGGTCCTTGATGGTCAAGATAGAAAGGAGGTTTCTATTCATATCTGGAACCCAATTAACATTTGAAAGACTTTTTGTACAACTTTCTTTAGACGTAGTACTTGAATCTTTTATTGAGAACTTTACATCATTTTCCATTTCCACCATGATGTCATCTTCCATAAACTTTAGGGAGGAATACCAATCCTTGTGTTTGGTCATGTTCTTAGAAGCCCCATTGTTGATGATGTAAGAATCATCATGTGTTGTGACATTATATGTCTCAATGCAGACTTTTTCAATGGTAACCAACAACTCTATTTTTGCAGCATGTGAGTGGATTCTTCTTTAGAGTGCATTCTTAGTACTTGCTTGATTTCTCCTACATTCTTTGGTATGTGCCCTTTCTTTTTTTAGTAAAAGAATTTGACCTTTTTCTTATGATTTAAAGAGTTAGAACCCTTACCCTTCTTCTTTATGTTAGCATACAAAGCCTAGTTGTGCCACCATTACAACTTTGCATCTTTATCTCCTCATCCGAAGTAATGAGCTAAACTCCTCAAATGTGAGAGGAGTAGGCTTGGCACCAACATTCAAAGAGTTAGAACCCTTACCCTTCTTCTTTGTGTTAGCATACAAAGCCTAGTTGTGCCACCATTACAACTTTGCATCCTTATCTCCTCATCCGAAGTAACGAGCCAAACTCCTCAAATGTGAGAGGAGTAGGCTTGGCACCAACATTCAAAGATGTAACAAAACTATCATACTTAGGTGGCAATACCCTTAGACAATAATGAGCGAGATCCTAGAAGAGCACCCTCATGCCAATTGTAGCCATCTGGTTATGAAGATCTTTAATTCTGGTGAAGAACACCTCCACTATTTCACCTTCATTTACCTTCTTGCTGTTGAAGTTGATTTTTGAGATTCTGAATCCTTAAGGGATTTTTGGTCTAATACTGGCTCTACAAAAAAGCCCATGCTTCTACAACTATGGAGATATGTTAAACCATGGTCAACACACTATATTCCATGCTAGTGATGTGACGATGGTTTTTTCTTGTAGAAGCCTTGAGGTTATAACACCTTGACAAGCGGATGATGATGGGGATAACGTTGAGGATGATAAATTTCCACTCATAAGTAGGCTTCTAGCCAAATGGTGTCTATCAGGTCTTTGCTTTGGGATGACATAATTTCCTTGGTGGCTAGCCATTGTACTCTTAGGTACTCATTCCTTCTTTATGACCTCCCTGAAGGGTTAACAGAGATTTTGGATCTTCATTATGTTTTGAGGTATATTTCTCCTTTCCCTTCCTCATGAGTTTGTCAATGATTTGTGCTTGTGCTCCCTTGAGCTTTTGTGAGGATGAAGCTTTGTATTGGTGTGTAGAGTCTTCTGAAGTAGCATCCTTTGGCAACATCCTTTGCGGCTTATTTCTTGCTTGTGTTGGCTTGTAAATCTTGTTAATGCATTCAAGAGAATCATTAGGAAAAATTTGGAGTAAAAAAGGCCCCTCTAAGAAGAGCCATGTCATCACTTTTCTAGGAAAAAAGAGACCATGGATCTTTACCGATATAACGATTGTCAAAGGTGGTAGATGTAGAATCTACTTTTGAAAGGGCTTTCCAACAGTATGTCACATGTGGGGGTGAACTTCTCTTGGGCCATACACAAAGAAATACCATATAACCTTTATTAAACTCTTGGGTAGTTTGCTTCAGATCAACATATTGCTTCTATCTATCACGAGCAACTTTGATGTGCTTCTTTATAGTTTGCATTTGACGATCCATTTTATCCACTCTGATCAGTGGAAGTGTCACTTGCTTTGACACTTCCACTCTAATCATTCTACATTTGGCAATCCATTTTATCCACTCTGATCACTGGCAATCTCACTTGCTTTAACACTTCCACTCTGATCAGTGGAAGTGGCTCAAACTAATTTAATGGCACTACACAATCTTGTCAATAAAAGTGACTTAAATAGACTTATCCCCATGCGTTGATGATGATATGCATTATAAGAAAATTCTACCAATCTTAGATAATTCGTCCATCTTTTGGGTTCTCACCCACAAAATGCTCAAAGGATATCTTCAAGCACCTGGTTTACCCTCTCTATCTAGCCATCAGTTTTTGGATGATAGGTACTATGGTCTAGAGAGGTACCCATAGCTTTCAAAGAAAGTGATCTAAAAGTGAGACGTGAATTTAACATCTCAATCTGGCTATATCCTTCTAAGCATCTAAATATTTTCTTTAAAAATACTTAAGCAACATCAAGAGTAGTATAAGCATTTTTCACTAGATTTAAATGCGCAACTTTTGCCAAGAAATCTACCACTATCAAGATGGAATCATATCGTGTATTAACTGAAGGTAATCCAGTAATAAAATCCATGATTATGTACTCCCAATTCATTTGTGAAATGTCTAAAGGATGCAACTTTCCTAGCATTTTATTGTTTTGGTCATAATCTTTTGGCAGACTAAGCATCCTTCTTAAGTCCAAGCCAAAAGCCATGAAAGTCTTTACATAGCCAAGATGTCTTGCTATAGGGATATCAATATGAGCTTCATTTAGAATCCTTAAACTTTCTTCATTTATTGGGACATCTTACTTTCCTACTTAAGTAAGGCAGTAAATAACAAGGGTAAAGAATTTATCTAACCCAATCTTCTCCTTAATCTCTATAGGTAAGGGATTTGAAATTACAGTTATCACAAGTAAGGAGGCTTTCCTGCTAAGTGCATCCACGTGACCACATCCTCTTTTCTTAACCTATTGACCTATACTTGATTTCGCCATAACTCTTGAAGCATTAAAATCGATATTCTTTGTCTTATGTTAAGATCATTTTGAGTGAAAATCCACTTTAAGCTCTTATGATTTGTAAAATTTGTATATTTTCTATTAGCAGGGTAGGTACATGATCATTGTCCTATATGTGGATGACCTCATTATGATGGGGAACCATGAAGAGGAAATCCAATATAGGAGATGTGAAGCTCAAAGTTTGATATGACAGACCTTAGGCTTATATATTTCTATTTGAGGATTAAGGTTTGGCAAGAACTAGATGAATCTTCCTTTCTCAACAAAAGTATATAGGAGAAATTTTGAAGGCATTTAGTATGGCTGAGTGCAAGTCAGTGTGGTTATTCCCATGGAGGTTGATACAAAGTCTTTTATGGACAATGCTTCTCCAATTGTGGATATGAGGGAGTGCAGAAAGTTAGTGGGGAGAGTTTGATCTTCTATGTCATACATGTTCTAACATCAGCTTTGCAGTTCTCAAATCAGCCCCGTAAAAACCACTAGAAGGCAAGGATGTGGGTGTTGAAATACATCAACCTTTATTTCAACATCAACCTCGCATTGAGTAGGAGATTGTGATAGCATAAAATCTATTTCTTGTAATTTTTTTCTTATTGGGTCTAGAATTACCTCTTGGATCAGCAAACAAGAAGCAACCAACAGCTATCACTTTCTTCTACTACAGAGACTGAGTATAAAGGTAGCATGCTTTACTTCATGTGAAGGAATTTGGTTGAGAAGAATCTTAGGAGACATCTATGTTTCTCAAAAGAGAGTGCTCAAAAGAGAGTGACAATGTTGTTGTTTGATAATCAAAGCTACATGGTGATTACCAAGAACTCGGTATTTCATGCTTGTACTAAGAACATTGAGATAGAGTATCATTGTGTGTGCAAGCTTATCATGGCTTCCACCCTTCTTAGGTGTTTTCTCATTTTTCCCCACTCTCCATATTTTTTTCCCATTTTTTCTATGGCTTGGGTGGCTGCCCTGTGCTGGTAGGATGCTCCAGGTTCAGGCCAACTATCACACGTGTGGATGTGACCTTTGATAGAGGTTGGCCGACTGGCTTATACAAGTCGTGTACCCCACTCATGTTGGCCGAGTGGATGACACCAGTCGTGAGGCACGGGTGCCTTCAGCCCTGGCCGACTGGGTATTTGGGGCCATATAAAATGGCCCCATAGCCCCCATGGCATTGTATCATTCATTCAGGACTCTTGTGTATATATAGAGTTCATACCCAGCCACTCTCTTGTTTGCATTTTTTCTCCTTCTGCTCCGAGTTCAGTTTGTTGTTTGCAGGCTGGCATTTGTCTTCTACGTGAGCCTCTGTTCAGCGTAGAGTCCTGCACATGTTTGCTCTCAGTTCTGTGTCTCATATTCCACTGCGCATTCCGACATGGTATCAGAGCACGAGGCTGCTTGAAGATCTTGGATACGTGGAGAACTTGCGGGACTGTTGAAGCCCTTGAAGACCTTGAAAGAGCTTGCAGGAGACTTGGAGATTCGGGACTGTTCGTGATTGGTGCTAATCGAAGGCATCGGTGGACTTGAAGCCCTTGAAGACCTTGAAAGAGCTTGCAGGAGACTTGGAGATTCGGGACTGTTCGTGATTGGTGCTAATCGAAGGCATCGGTGGACCGTGCGGGACGTGGAGAAGCGAGGAGTAAGCAGTTCAAGCCTCATCTTCATTGTGTTTCCCACGCACCCTCCCTTTAGAAGACCAAGTTCACCCCCCGGAGGAGCGGGACTGTTTGTGTTTTTAGTGCTGTTTGGGGACCCTTGTGGGCCGTTCAGGACGTGGCAAAGAAGGGAGCAGCAAGTGCAGCTTCGTCTTCAAGTTTTCCCACTCACCCTCTCCATTCACACGACTAAAGTTCATCACCCCCCGCAATGGCAGATTTACTTGAGATGGCTGAGAAGCATGTGAAGATCCCTACACTCCCCACGTTCCCGGTGGACCGTCAGTTGGATGGAAACAACTACGGCATATGGAAGGTTATGATGGAATCTATTTTAAAGTCTTATGACCTCGCTGATTTCATCGTTGTTGGGGTTCCACGGTCGGAAGTAGAGGAAGGGGAGTTACCATCGATCTCGTCGATCCAAAAGGACCGGGAGGCACAGGCACAGATGTGGGATCGTGTTAACGCCAGGGTCCATTTGTTTATCTTCCTAAACTGCACACCATAGGTAATCAATCACGTAAAGCATATGACGCTGGCCAGAGGTATATGGTAGCATTTGGCTTCTCTTTACAACAGGGTATCTCCCATGAAGAGGATTTCCTTGGAAGTACAGATGTGGGTTATGAGCCCTACAAAGTCGTTGACGATGCGGGAGCATATTAACAAGCTGCAAGCTCTTTAGCACACGAAGTTCTTCAGGCTGGGAAGGAGATATCGTCACAGAGGACATGGCCATAACATTGCTGTCGCATTTTCCCTCTCTGTACTCAACATTTCACTCATCTTTGATTACCAGTGGGTGGTAGGCTCAGCACACCATCATGTGGGAGGAGCTTGTGCCCATGGTCTTGGACCAAGAGGAACGATTCACGAACCCTCCTCAGGGTGGAGGTTCGGAGGCCTTAACTAGCCAACGGTCGAAAGGCCGTAACACGGGCAAAGGGAAGGCTTCATCATCGGAGAAGTCTTCTGAGAAGAAGTCCGTCGTCTTTCTCCTTGACCACGAGAAATTAAAGGCAGAGAGGACCTGTAATGATTGTGGCAAGAAAGGCCACTATTGGAGGCAATGTCCCAAGGCGAAAGACCGAGAAGGGTGAAGATTCCTCAGCATCAATCATGAAGACTCTGAATTTTGTGCACCTGGAGGTGATGGACGTCAATGTTCCATTTTCTTCAGGTAGGGAGGAGGTTAGAGGATTCTCTCCTACTACGGATACTCGGGAGTGGATTCTAGACAGTGGTGCTTCCAGGCACATGACTCCTTCCTATTCAGATCTACAAGATCTCTGCAGGTATTCTGGTCACATTCTTACTAGGGGAGACATCCACTATCCCAGTTCACAGTGAGGGGAGGTTGGAGATAGTTCCCGATGGCAGAGGGGGGAAGCATTCCTTAGGTGTTGTATGTTCTGTCACTTGGTTTTCATCTGTTGTCAGTGCATCAAGTTTGCAAGACTGGCATACGGGTGGAGTTTGATGAGCATTTTGTTGCTCTCCGGGACAAAGCACAGGCCAGGTGGTTTGGGAAGGCGGAGTGGAGACTGGAATTTACAAGCTTTCAGCACTCTCTCTCCCACAGGTCCTTAGTTTTGTGATGAGTGGCAGTCTGGTAATGACCACTTAAGTGTGGATATGCTGTAGGTGCAGGCTTTCCGAGAGACCAGATGGTGGATAGCTTGCCAGTTGATGGTAGCAGTTGGCAAGAACTTTCCAGTACTGATGTTGGTGGTTACCAGATGGTGGATAGCTTGCCAGTTGATGGTAGCAGTTGGCAAGAACTTTCCAATACTGATGTTGGTGGTTCTTGTGTTCGTCCAGTCAGAGGAAACTGAACAGGTAACTTATGCTCTAATGTCTCGTAGTATTCGGGACAAAGAAACTCCTATAGATGAGAATGTTCTTTCCACGGGGACCTTTTGGAAAGCCAGGCAGGTGCCAGTTGATTACTTGCAGAAGGAGGTGCATACTCTAGGCTTTGTGGTTCTGGATTCAGAGGGGGTGGTTGACAGGTTTCAGAAGGCCTTACGTGGTCTTCAGCAGGTTTCCAGGACTTGGCTTTGCACCGTAACAGGTATTGATCCTTGTGAGCAGTGTGATGCCTCTTTGACTCGGAAGCAAAATGGTTCATTGATTTGGTTGATGGACACTAGATTGGACGTGAGCTTCCGAATGAGGCAGTTGAGCTCATGGGCAGATGACTCTTTGGGAGGCACGATTGCGTATCCTGTGGTTTTGGTGGCATGCGAAGGATCATGGACTCTTTTACACACACAGGAGGGGGATTGATGGATGGAGTCCGACTCCACGGTTAGAGTGACTCAAATTGGGGAGGAGATTCAGACACTAGGAGATCTACTTTAGGCCCGGGAGCAGTTTTATGGAGCAGTAAGAGGCAGTCATCTTTTGCCTTGTTTTGTTGACAGAGGCAAAGTACCGGGCTGCTTATGATGCTCCTTGTGAGGTGGTGAGGTTGTAGAGGTTGCATTGCAGGATTGGGCTTCCACTGGAGGAACCCATGGTCAGAGGCACTTTGTTCGTGAACAGATCATTGTTGCTGATGACATCTTGCTAGAGTTCTGTTCAATGAAGGATAGTACGGTGGACCTCTTCACGAAGTCGCTATCTCAGGATTTGCTCAGGCGGCACCCCAGCTCCCTGTGGTTGGTTTCACAGCCTCAGGAGCTGAGAGGGGGTGTTAGAAGTCATCTCCTGTCTATACATAAACACCAGGGCCTCTGTTGTGGGTGTGCCCGCCCTTATTTTCCCCACTCTCCATGTTTTTTTCCCATTTTTTCCATGGCTTGGTGGGTGGCTGCCCTGTGCTGGTAGGATGCTCCAGGTTCAGGCCGACTATCACACGTGTGGATGTGACCTTTGATAGAGGTTGGCCGACTGGCTTATACAAGTTGTGTACCCCACTCATGTTGGCCGATTGGATGACACCAGTCGTGAGGCAGTCGGGTGCCTTCAGCCCTGGCCGACTGGGTATTTGGGGCCATATAAAATGGCCCCATAGCCCCCATGCCATTGTATCATTCATTTGGGATTCTTGTGTATATATAGAGTTCATACCCAGCCACTCTCTTATCTGTATTTTTTCTCCTTCTGCTCCCAGTTCAGTTTGTTGTTGCAGGCTGGCGTTTGTCTTCTACATGAGCCTCTGTTCAGCGTGGAGTCCTTCACGTGTTTGCTCTCAATTGTGTGTCTCATATTCCACTGTGCATTCTGACAGCAGGGTGGTAGAAGGAGTGCATTGGAAACATATTTTCTCAATGCTCTGTCGCCCTAGTGCTGTTAGTGGGTGATGGATGTGCTCTATTTTGTATGGCCCCCTTTATGAGGAGTAACCATTATGGTGAGCACCTGAGCACTTGATAGTTCTCAGTTTTTTAGACACTGGAAGGCCAAATGTGGCCATCCAGTTTCTAGATACTGGATAGCCCAATGGCTAGGAGACAGCTTATATAGACCTGGCACTCTACCAACTAGGTTACATGCTTATGCAAGCTATGTGAGCACATTAGTGAGTGGTGTTGAAATCAAGGACACATTGTTCTCAGGTTACAGGGGCCCTTTGAGGGTCTAGACGGTCTCAGATGGGCGTGGGAGTGAAGGAGTGCCCTTATAAAAATTTGCTATAGTCTAATATTGTCCTAATTAGATGATACGGTTAGTTGGTCATTTTGGACCAAGTTGTGTGGGTTTATAGACTAGTTTGGTAGCCTTAGTTCATCATCAAGCTCATTGTGTTTAAGCACTCTTGTAAGAAAGACATCCTTTGTCCAAAGTCTATCTAGATTGCCATCAAAGCTCCTTACCTAGAGCAGACGGGTGGGCGGTTCGCCACACCATCAGTTTTTGTAATATTGTATGCTTTCCAATGCTTTCTATAATTCAATGCTTTGTATTATGTTGATACTTCTTCTACTATTTTGTATTCTTATAGAATCTCCCATAGGCATGTTTCTAATATGGAGCATTAGAACACATGGCCAAGGATTTCCCTCATCTTTAAAGAGTGAAACCACCTAGATTGAAGCCTCCTCTAGAGAATACCTAGGGTGAAGAGATAATGGGCTGATAAACTACACCATATGAATGAAAAAACATCAAATTGAAAGGTTTATTAACCAACTAGAAGAAGTTTCGAAAGAAGCAGAAAACAACAAAGAATGGCCCTCTATTAAGGAATTGGGGGGAGGAGAAAGCATCTCAAGTCCTATTCGGACACTAGTGATACAAACATGAGGAGATAAGAATGGCCCTCTATTAAGGAACTGGGGGGAGGAGAAACCTTGGAATGCTAATCATTGGCATTAGCTCTTTCTTCATCAAGCTAGTGGAAATCTTAAAGAAATGGTCTAAATGTCATCTTGATGTTAATGGCTATTGGTCTCCCTCTATCATCCTTTAGATAAGTGTTCGGCAAGGATGTTCTTTTTCACCTTTCATCAAGCTAGTGAAAACGGTCTAAATCTCATATTAACATTAATGGGTGTTGTTGGTCTCCCTCTATCATCCTTTACAGAAGTTATCTAATAGGGATGTTTTCTTTCTCTCCTTCATTTGATTTTTCAAATGAATGCCTTAGTTGGGACCTTCAGAATAAGGTAGATCATGGAATTATTGATGGCATCATACTATACTGAACCAACATTAATTTTTAGAATAATTTGCAAATGATACTACCCTATTAGTTGGGTCACAAATCTTGGAAATCAGTTATACTGATTTTCGTTTAGTGTTGGGGTATGTTGTAAAAATAGAAAAGACCTTCGTTTGGGTTATAAGCTATCAAATTAAAGCTTTTTGTGGAGATAAACTCAAAAAGTTCAATGAGGAATAAGTGGGCAGAATTATAGTCATCCCTTGAGGGGATAAAGGTTGCCCCTAAATTCAGTTGGGATTGGGCTATTCAAGAAGTCATTAAGAAATGTAACAAATGTTACATTTTATCCTTAAGCTTGGAAGGAAAGGTTATTCTCTTGAATAGAATTCTCATTGTGCCAACATGGTTTAGTTTTTGTTATTGGAGACCTCATATCAAAAAACTAGAGAGAGCATCCTTAAAGGGATGTCCTTTGGGGAAAACAAAACAAAAAAGAGAAAAATGGCAAAAGCTAAATGGGTCCTGATCATGCCTTCCCAAGCAAGGGAACGGTATGGGTTTAGGGGTGGACATTAGATCCCTTGCTGATAGGCTAGACGCTAAATGGATCAACAAAGTCCATCCATAATCAAGATGAAGCATGGGATTTTCTTTTATGTATAATACAAATTAGATCATCCCCCCAAGAACTATACAAGATGGAAAAATATCCCATAGATGTTGATCCTTTTGCAACTTTTGAGACCCACAATAAGGGCTCACAGTTGTGGAAAGTCTTTGGGTCTGTTGGTGGACATTAGTTCCCTTGCTGATAGGTTAGGGGCTAAATAGATCAACAAAGGCCATCCATAATCAAGATGAAGCATGGGATTTTCTTTTATGTATAATACAAATTAGATCATCCCCCCAAGAACTATACATAACTAGGACTCGATATGATTCTCTCCTTGTAACTCAAAGGTTTAAATCTTAAATTAACTTTTCTCTTTCGAAAAACAAGAGTACAAGTTTAGGGAGACCTTTGTGATTTTATTAAGTGTCAATGGAAGCTTGAGGAGTTCACCTAAAAATATGTAAGTATAGCACGTGACTTCAAATGAAGGGGTTTTTTTATCCAAATTTTTAAAATAAATTTACAAAAATACATTTATAGAAGGGTTTTTTAAATCAATTTTGATATTAAAAAATACTTGTATGTCCATAAAGAAAAAGGGGTCATTTTATTCATGAAAAATTTACAGGTAAGGGGTTTTTTTAATACCCCTTGAACGTACATGATACGTAGGGTTTTTGAGTAGTACACCCCCCAAGAATGGAAGTCATGGAGAAAAAGTCAATTGGAATTTAGACTAAAAACCATTGACAAGCATTTAATTATGGCTTAAATCAACAACTAGGAGGAGGGAAAAGAACGTGCCATTCAAAATAGAGATGTTGATTGGTGCAAAGAGTGGAGGTAGAGGGAAGCTAAGCTTACAAACATTCCTAAACCAAGAAAGAAGAGTATGCATGATTATCTAGTTAATAGACGATAAAAAATGGAGACCTCGTATGCCACTTTTATATGGAGTAAACTTTACAGTGGCCCATGGCAAACATCCCTTACTCCCAAGCTTAAAAGCTCTAGGTGGCTTCTTAGGTGGCTTCTTAGGTGTGGAGCCACAAGATGAAACACCTCTAGTTTGTCTTTCCCTCTCGACAATATAAGAATGGAAACAATTATGCATCTTTTTTTGTCTTGTGAGTCATGGATTGTGAGTTTGGTTTGCCTCTGCTTTTGCCTCTGCTTCAACAAGAAGTGGGGATGAAAACTAGCTATTCTTAGGGAAGTGGATAATGAGGTCTAATTGATAATTAGCAATATTTCTTATTATACTCATTGGATATGTAGAAATTCTATAAAATTGTTTATTAGCACTATTGTCTATTGTGCTCATTGGATATATAGAAATTCTATGGTCTTTAAAAAAGATTAGTACAATTGTTGAATTTAGAGTGTGTGGGCATAATGTTTTACACCCAAACCATGGTCTTTAAAAAATACTAGTAGATGGAAAGGTGCCATACCCTCCAATAGTTGTTGAATTTAGAGTGTGTGGCCATAATGTTTTACACCCATACCATGGTCTTTAAAAAAGACTAGTAGATGGAAAGGTGCTAGACCTTCCAATAGTTGTTGAATTTAGAGTGCGTGGGCATAATGTTTGACACCCGTACCATGACTAAAATGGCTCATGCTAGCACATATTTGATCTTTTGGACTAAGGTGGTCCACGGATGACTAGGAGTACAAAATTATCCAACTTGCTCGTCTGTCAACACATGAGATCCTCAAGGAAAAAGACTCCAATTTTAATTAAGTCAAATATCAAGCTCAACATATTTATAGTGAGAATGAATGTGCATTTATTAGGGTTAAAAATGACTTATATACAAATGATCAGCTTTCACACTAGGCTGGAAAAAACCTAAAAGAGGTCCATGGTTACTAGTTCTAGTCTTTTAAAAAGTATGTATATGAGGTTTGTGACTTCTGATGTGAGTTGATGCACCCACATTGGGAAGTTGCTTATATAGCCTCAAGGCAAGATCCAATGACATATGCTTTGGCAAGGCTAAGTTAAGCTCTTAACAAGATATTACCTTGGCCTTGCCTAAGAATGTGTCGTTGGGTCTTGCCTTCAAGTTGCAAATGTAACTTCCCAATGTGGGTGCTCTAACTCGTCATCACGCCCCGCTGCATCGTCACATCGGAATTCTCCTTGCTAAAGGGGTGAAGGGAAAGATCTCAATGCCTGGATGGAAGCAAGAAGATATTCCTCTCTGTGTGGCGGTTCTCTCTCACAAAGGACGGGGGAAGAACAAGAAGCTATTGCAAGAAGAAAACCTACAGTCAAACCTATTTAGCATGCATCCATCAAGCAAGAAAGATTTAATAGCATGGAAGCAAGCAAGAAGAGGGAATAAGAAGAGCTCATAAGAAAACTATTGTAAGGGAATGATTGGGTATTTCTTGTTGTCAAAAATGAGTTATACACAATTGACTAGTTTTCACACTAGGCCAACCAAACTTAAAAATGGTTCGGTCTCTATTACTAGTCTTAACCAATTATGTACACCAGAATTTCTCTATTTGACAAGCTACTTTAAGGGAATGATTATGTGTTGCTTATTGTCAAAAATGAGTTATGTACAAATGACTAGTTTTTACACTAGGCCGACCAAACTTAAAAAAAGGTCCAGACTCTATTACTAGTCTTAACCAAGCATGTACACCAGACTTTCCCTATTCGACAAGCTACTTTATATATTCCACTGCCATCTTACAAAAGTTAAGTGCCCGTAATATTACAAATCACCTTAAAGTAGGTTGGGTGGGGTCAAAACCATGTTGAGTAACCAATGGAGTAGTTAACATATCCCCCATCCTAACAGTGATTGTGTCCTCGCATCACCCCAGTCAGTCAGTGAAGCTACTACCAAGAAGTGGATAGTCCAGGATATGCCATGAAGGTGGTGGCTAGGGTTAAGTAATATAGTTTAGGATTGATCCACAGCCAAATGTATGGCAAAGTCGTAGGATGCTTTAGGTAGCCCTGCATGTAGGAAGCTTGTCGAGGTAACATGTAAAGTGATAGACAATGTAGAGGTTCTTAATGCCAGGCCCCCATTTCGTTGTGGCAATGGCGTGGATCCTTCATTATATGAGTTAGTTGGTAGAAGAGGTCCGACTGGTGGAATGAGTGTCTGGACCCCATGGAATTATTAGCATAGGTATATGGCGTTCTAGGATGTCTTAACGTGATAGGGTATTACACCTGGTTCACATAATGTAATGCTTAGAAATCGTTCTTCTTTGTCCAAGAATGTGTCGCCCAATGTGAGATTGTGTTAGAGTTGAAGCAGAGGTTACATTCATGGAATCTTGTTTTGTAAGGTCAAGGGTTCTAGGCAATGGGGCTAGGTTTTCACCCTCCATCATGGTCCCTCCATACAGAAATATACTTGGAGGGTTGGCATTGACAAGGTTACTTCATGGAATCTTGTTAAAGGTACTTATAAGGTCAAGGGTTCTAGGCAATGGGGCTAGGTTTGCACCCTTCGTCATAGTCCCTCCATACATAGATGTACTTGGAGGGTTGGCATTGACAAGGTTAGTTGCACCTATGTGCATGTGTTTGTGTGTGCTTTTGAGATGGGAGAAGTGAAAAATTTGTGATGCCCATAGTGAAATATATAGGTGACGTGTATGGGCAATGGGCAGAAGGTGTGCCCATGTGTGCACACTTCTCTAAAGAAAGACTTCTCCAACTTAACTGCTTTCTTCAACTCTCATTGTTAAGAAAGACTTCTCTAAAAAAAACTTCTTTAACTAAATTGCTTTCTTCAACTCTCTTTATTACTTTCTTTGGCATCATTTACTTAACCTCCCTTTTCTTGGGGATTCAAGATAATATATTCTATTGTTTGGGGCATTGTTGTGGACTTGTGTGTATGACTTTACCCATAGCTGCAAATGGAGCTAGGCAGGCTCAGTGGCTTGATGGATTTGGTGTTATCAAGCACTTGGGATAGAGGCAGTGTGGATCGATTGGGTGGTGTGGTCGAGGCCACATAAGGTTCCTACTGATTTGAGGAAGGTCCTCGTACTATGGGCCAGGTTTATGCTCACCTAGTCCCTCCATCTAGAAATGTACCTAGATAGAGGTCGATGATGAGGCTCAACATAGGTTCATGAAAGAACAGTGCCTATGTATCTATTACATACAAAGCCCATGGGTATATTGTAGGTAATATGAGCATTGGTGGGCACATAGAAGTTTCTTCCGGTGAAAACTCCAACATTCTTTTTTCTTTAACAAATTTTTGTCTACTTTCTTTAACTCTTACACATGGATTGAGATAGGGAATTGGTTGTTAGTGTGTAGTAACTCAAAGCTGGCCGCTGCTGATAAGGCGGGTATGACCTAGTCCCCCCATCCAGAAATGTATCTGCATGGCAGTCTATGATGAGGCTCAACACAAGTTTGTGAAAGAATTGTGAAAGAATAATACCCATGTGTCTATTACATGTAGAGCTTGTGAATATATTGCAGGTGGTGTGCATGGGCATTCAACAAAAGGTGGGCTCGTGTAGAAGTTTCTTCCGGTGAAAACTCCAACACGTTGCGTTCTTCAACACTTTTCTATATGCTTTCTTTAACTCTTACACATGGATTGAGATAGGGAATTGGTCGATGATGTGTACGAGGTTGGCTAATAAGGCAGGTGTGAATGAGGTTGGGTTGTCTAGGAGAATGGAAGAATTTAGAACGCCCAATCTAGGAAGTACATTGGTGAAATGTGGACCATGTGGCGGGCTTGTTGGACATGGCCGAATGGATCCGGGTACTTTTTGAACCTCTTTTTGAAGTGTTAGTGGCTCTTTGCCCTAGTGCTTGTATGGCGATGTCGGTGGCGGAAAGAAGTGAAGCATTACTGAGCTTTCGTAGCTTGGGGATAAAATTTTAGAGAGTTAGAGCACCCTGGGTGGATCAAAAATCAAAACGAACTCGGGATTAATTTTGGCATCTACATGTGGGGGTTCTCTTTGTAGAATCATTGTGCTTCTAGCAATTTTGTCGGGATCCAATAAAGTGTCAAATTCTGAGGTGATACTGGGTACTGGGGCCGTTACGTGGATCCTTTTGACTTCCATGGTTTTGCAGAAGGTGAGGTTTTTGGGGCTTAGATGGAGGGGTTCCCATCGTAGAAACCTTGGGCTTCTAGCACCTTGATGGGGACTCAACGGGATTGGGGATTTGGGCTGAACACTATTGCATGGGGATCCCACTTGGCAGATGTCCGCTCATAGTTGGGCTTTGAGCCAAATGGTAGCTGTCAAGTCCTTGCATGGGCATTATACTTCTCTTAGCTAGCCAATTGACTCTTGGGTACCCATTCTTTCTTGGTAACCTCTCCTAGAGCTTGCTGAGGTTAACATTTGGGGGTGGTCTTTGTCTTCACCGAACAAGGTTTAGGATCTCCATAATGGTTTGACCAAAACGTGAATCCAATCCTTAGACTTGGCAGGCTCAAGAGAGGCTCATATTCTTGGTCCTCATCTTTAACATCCAACAACATCTTGTTACAAGCTGTAAAGATATCAACAACTGGCGTGGTGTGAGCTTCTATGTTGCATGCTTTACAAATATCAATTGAAGCGGTCCAAGCAGTTGAGTCAAACTCATTGGTGATAATGCCTCTCGACCCATGGGATAAGTTTTCCATGTTTTCAAGTTTACTCTCAAGGACTAGTTACCCTTGTGTATGTAAATGTGATTGGTTTCCCAATCATGAATCAGCCTTACGTCTCTCATGTAAGGCCTTTCGAAGATCATGGTGTATGGTCCCCTCTTCTCTGAAAATCCTCACCATGAATGTGTAGTGGATCCAAGCTTAGCCTGAAGGTCTTAATTTTTGCATCTTACAGGATGCCTAGTAAGAGTTTGGTTGTGTTCTCATTGGCAAGCTTGACCACCATGAGTCTTGTGCCTCTGAGTGGTGGGCTTGGCCTCCCAGGAATCCCGGTGTGATTATGTTGACACCAACACCACCATCCAAGATTACGGAGACCATCATTTCTTTATAAAGGATAGGTAACAAGATGTTCATTTCATCGCTTTCAAAGTAGTGTTCCAGCTTGTTCTTGGGCACTTTTGGTGTCCTTTGTCTTAAGTATGGAAGGAGGGCACTCATTATGGCACGACTCATCCTCCTCCTCTTCAAGTTTAGGTCAAGTATGTGGGCTCTTAAATTCCCATTCATCCAATCAATTAAGTCCTTCCAAAGTATGTGGGCTCTTAAATTCCCATTCATCCAATCAATTAAGTCCTTCCAAAGTTGAAAATTTCCTTGTAAAAGAGAACTTATCTCGAGACTCAGACTTCTGAGGATAAGAAGGTTGTGAGGCATTTATGTCTTTCATGGATACTCATGCTCACTTACCTCATACTCACTTGGAGGTGGGCTTGGACTTGCCAATTGTGTAAGGGATATGCACTAATCCCTTCCTAGGAGGTGCTAGCTCTAATGGGGTCAAAATGAAGCCATCACCTATCACATCTGAGAAAATATTGTGGTGACTATGATGACCCATGGAAGGCCGACTTTCACCTCCCATCGAGTCCTCCTTCACTGCATCTAACGATACAAAATCTGATCAGATTGGTTCCAGAGGAAAAGGCTCTAGAACTGGCTCTTTTTGTGGGCTCTTAAGAATGGTTACAATTTTGATCAAAACCTTTGGCAGAGGCATTGAGGTTTCCTTATTGGTTCTATGATTGGCTCTAGGAAGGGGTCTAGAATTAGCTCAAACAGAAGGTCCAAGTTTCAAAATGGTTTCAAACATGCTGACATCTCTAGGCTAACATCTCTAGGTTCACGCATCTCCAGGCTTATATATGAAGGCTTGTGTGTCCAGTTCATATATGCAAGTTCACGTCTCTAGACTCACGTCTACAGGCTCACGTCAATTCTGTATGAACTCGTCTCACATACTTTCCTTGTATGAAATGAACCTACCTAGGGACATGACAAACTAAGAACTAGGCTGGGTTGGTGTGCAATTACTAAGGAATAAGTATACTTAATTCTCAATTAATTACAAAGTACAAGAATTTAGAATTTATAGCTCTGGTTCAAATTGTATAACAAGAAAATCCTCCAAGGACATAGGTGGATGTGTCCGTGTACGAGTCCTTATGGTAGTAATAATTGGTCTGTACTATATTGGCTATACCTACCTCCAAAATCACGTCTCCAAGCTCATGTCTATCGGTTCACGTATCCAAGTTTACGGGTCACATGTCTAGACTCACATATGTAGGCTCACATGTACAAACTCATGTCTTTTTGCACGGGGCTAGGAGGCTCACATGTCCCCTACCCAAGAGCTCATTTGACCTTGTTTTTTATGATTTTTGTGATTTTTTGGACTTGGTGAAGTGTGATTAATGATCCTTATCCTAGTAAATGGTTGTGATACAACTAATTAAGTGTTTTATAATTATTTTTTAATGATTTAACATGCTTTTAATCTACCAATTCCAACAATGCATGGAAAAAATATGACATGCATGAACAAAAATTGACAATCCCGCTCTAAACCTCATGTTTTTAGAGTGGATTCCACTCCTAATCACAATTGCTAATCTAATTCTTGGATTAATTGCTAAGCTAATCCTTGGATCAAAGCAATGAAATCTAAGCCTCTTAGGGTCCAATTTTATGCAAATTACAAAGACCCAAAGTTTTGCCCTACCGATAAATGGAAATAGAATGCCCTAAATGTAAAATAAACTTCAAATCAAAATCACACACAATCAAACACATCCAATGCTCCAAAACCATATATTTTTGGAGTATAACCTCCTAATCAACACCGAACAATATTGAATGATCCCAATACTTGAAATGAATAGAGAAATGGAGCTAACCCTAATCTAATCCCCGACATCATTGACGCGAAATATATTCAAGTCAAGAGCTTACCTTAGTCTTGCCAAAGTATATATCATTGGATCTTTGCCTTCGAGCCATAAATGCAACTTTCCAATGTGGATGCTCTAACTCATCCATCGCGTTCTCACTCCATTATTACATTAGAATTGCCAAAAGAGTAAAGAGAGAGCTCTCAATGCTTAGATGGAGACAAGAAGAGATCCACATTCGCAAACGATTCTCTCTCACAAGCGGCAGAAAAAGAAGAAACTATTACGAGAAGAAAACTTACAATTGAACTCTCGCTCTCTCTGGCTCTTTTTTCTTTTTCCTCACTAAAACAAAACAAAAAACATTTTGTTTAAACTAATTCTACTCTTGCATGCATCCATCAAGCAAGCAATAATCAATAGTATACAAGCAAGCAAGAAGAGAGCTCACAAGAAAACTATTATAAGGAAATAATTGTGTATTGCTTATCGTCAAAAATGACTTGTATACAAATCACTAGTTTTCACACTAAGCCAACCAAACTTAAAAATGATCCAGCCTCTATTACTAGTCTTAGATCAAGTCCTTAAACTTACATTAAGCACATGGTAAGGCTACTTTATATGTTCGAGCACCATTTTACAAAAGTCAAGTATTAGTTTACACAATAAAATATCAACACGCTTTACGATATGTCAGGTGACAGAAACCATTTTGACCAACGGAACGGTTAACATTGATAAATGTGGAGAGTTGGACCAACAACTTTAAGGTGAATGAAGTTATTTTGCAAGAAGTTTATTCTCAACACGTCCACATGCACAAGTATCCAAATCAAAGCCACATCAAACATTCAAAGAATCAATGTATATTAGGAAGACTTGTCATTGTATTTATATCATATCTAGCATTTAGGAATAATCTCAAGCCCGTACTTTGGTTTTATAGTTTTATGCCCGTCAATGACAACATTAACATATTTCAATTCAAAAACAATGGGGGAGAGAGAGAGAGGTTGATTTACTTCAAATTAGTGCTTCGGAATCACAAGGACAAAATCAAGATAAGCTCCTTAAAAAAACAACACATCCTTCTACTCCAAAAACCACTACAATTTTGTTATTCTAAACGTGTATATCCTTTCCTAAATCTATGGTTCGTGTACCATAGATTAGGAATTGGGAGTAATCCTCTAAATGCATAACATTGTAGTAAGAGCTCAGGCCCTTACTTTGGTTTTATAGTTTTATGCCCGTTAATGACAACATTAACATATTTCGATTCAAAAAAAAATGGGGAGAGAGAGAGAGAGAGAGAGAGAGAGAGAGAGAGAGAGAGGTTGATTTGCTTCAAATTAGTGCTTCAAAATCACAAGGACAAAATCAAGATAAGCTCCTTGTCATTGTATTTCTATCATATTTAGCAATTGGGAATAATCCTCTAAATGATAACATAAGAGCTCATGCCCTTACTTTGGTTTTATAGTTTTATGCCCGTCAATGACAACATTAACATATTTCGATTCAAAAAAAAAAAAGGGAGAGAGAGAGAGAGAGAGGTTGATTTGCTCCAAATTAGTGCTTCGGAATCACAAGGACAAAATCAAGATAAGCTCTTTAAAAAAACAACACATCCTTCTACTCCGAAAACCACTACAATTTTGTTATTCTAAACATGTGTATATATCCTTTCCTGAATCTATGGTTCGTGTACCAATTTGGAAAGGATACAAATGTATCGATTTTCAACAAAGAAGTCACATCTACCCTTGCCCTTCCCTAAATTGATGCATGTGTACCCACTTCAAGGAAGGGCACAAATGTAATGACTCGGGGAAGGGTACACACATAGCAATTCAAAGAAGGGTACATATAACCCAATTCAAGGAAGGACTCACATGTACGGACTCAAGGAAAGGTACACATGTACTAATTCAGCAAATAATTCACATGTACGACTCAAGGAAGGGTACACACACACACCGATTCAAGGATGGGCACATATAAACCAATTCAAGCACATGTACTGATTCGCGGAAGGCTACACATGTATTGATTCAGAGAATGATTCACAACTACACTTCCCTAATTGGTACATGTAAACCCTTACTTGAATCAGTACGTATACCCATTTCACAAAAGTACACATGTACTTCAAGGCATGGGTTCTTGAAGTACATGGGTTCATATGTTCCGATTCAAAGAAGGGTTAACATATACCCTTTCTTGAACCAGTGCATGTGTACCCTTTTGTGAATCGATGCACCCTTTAGTGAATCGATGCATGCATGCCCTTCCTTGAAAGTGGGTTTACATGTCCCAATCATTCTCATTCTCATTTACGGTATACTTGAGGGTAAATGAGAAGGAAAGTGATACTATTTTTTTGAGAAATGTGGTTAGATCAAATCAACTAAGAGTGCGCTCAGAAAAAATAGCTCGGCACTTCTTACTCAGTAAATTTATGTGTTTGAGACGGGGGTACCTATTTATAGGACCCCGAGGGGCTGGTCAGCCTATTTGCAAGGGCAGCTTCCCCTGACGTGCAATACCTGACCCCGACAGGTGCCCATGCTGTTGCATTCTCACCCAGCTTACCCAGGCACTCCCTGCTGGCCATCCTGGCCACCCATGTGGCTGCTCAGCTAGTCAATCTAGTGGAGGTGAGTCAAAAAACCTTTTGCTCTTTAAGAGAAAAATTACATGCCAATTAGCTAAATGCATCGGTTCTGGAACTTAAATAACATGGCAAAGAAGCTCATAAACAGAGCACACAACCAAACTCACAAAGTACCAAAAACTCATAATAGTTTTGATGCTTCACCATTAAATGGTGGCACAGAAAGCCAAAATGATTAAGCTAGTGAACACTTAAGAGACTTGAAGTAACAGATCAAGAAAAGCAAAATTTAAGTTCATGTCAGCATTCAGGTATAAACCAACCATGTAGTTGGGGCCTTCTTATTCAAGAAATAGATACAGCCATAGTCAAACAAAACTAAGTCACTAAATCACCTCAACACATATATTTATGTTGATAACATCCCCAGTCATGGACATAATCCTCCTCTAGAAAGCGTGCACCTCAACTTTGGTGCATTGCAAACAGTCCTATATTAAAGCATGCACTCAAAACTTTCTTACCAAATCCTCTCCAGCTATTGTTGTGCATCCCCCCAACTTTGGCACCTGGAAAGTGGTTTACATAAAAACATACTTTCCAGAATGAATACATGTATAGAAAGACATGAAAGGGGGGCCAAACAGACTCACAATGGGCAAAGTTTGAAGACATTAGCTTTACTTTGTTATTTATTTCCATACCTGGTCATCGCAATTAGAAGCATTAATAGCACATCAAGAATGCCTTGTCCCACCAATGCAAATGAAAGACCCTGGCTTATTGATCTGATAACGATATCCATGCCACAGCCTTCCCACTTTAAAGACTATGCATAAAGTCATCATCGCTCAGACTAGGAGAAGGAACTCGAAGCTCATTGGCAGGTACTGCAAGGGGTTCCACATGGAAAAACGCATGTTCCAAGGCATCAACAGCACTCAGACGGGAAGCAGGATCGTAACTAATAAGTCTTCTTAATAATTCATGTGCTTCTTCCGAGCCTTCTTTTATATGCTGATGCAGAGAAAAGCAATTCCCATCATCAGCAAAAGAGATTTTCCCATAATCAGGTAGTTTAGAAACACCAGGCCAACGCTCCTCATTTGGATTGCCTAGCACTTTTACAATCCTGCTGAGTTGGTCAATATCAGAACAGCCAGGAAAAACAGGCTGCCCTAGCAGCAACTCACCAAACATGCAACCAACAGCCCACATATCCACACCGGTACCATAGCTTGTGGCACCATAAAGAAGCTCTGGAGCCCTGTACCATCTTGTCCCAACACAACCTGTATATTCAGAGCCCACTTCTTCCTTGTAAAACCCAACCTCACTGCCAAAAAGTTCCATACTCCTTTCAGACACTCTTTCATCAACATCATGCAGCCTTTGATCGTGATCACCTCGTGAATCCCACTCGGACCTGGTAATAAAGTTACCTGTCCAGCTCTGATCTGCATCCGATTCTACCCAAGTTTCACAAGCTGGCTGCCCAAAATCATCCTCTTCTGCCAATTCAAAAGAATGTCTGCCCTCAAGCACGTCTGTGCCAGCATAATATTGTTGAGACATGGCAATCTCATTATCGGTGGCATTGTGTATGCAAGTTACTTTATCCATCACAATCAAATCATTGGATGTGAGCTCGCATGCCAGATCTTCTGCCATCTCAAGGTTTCCTTGCCCTTTTATTGGCATGTTTCTCTCCATGGTTGTCATTCTCAAATCCTCATCTGTGATGCTTTTGTATTTGAGAGAGACAAAATTCAGCATTGGTGACTTGGGATTCTTCTTGGCATCCTCATTGGTGCGGTTTACTGCCAGCAAGTTTCCCTGACCTGGAGCCACACGCGGTAAAACATGCTCTTTGTGAAAGACTCGCTTGCATACAGGTGGCATGCACATGCACAATAATAATCCACATTAGATCAAAACTCTGCTGATAAGAGGGCCCCTAGCAGTTTAAAGAATGTACCCACGTTAACAATGAATGAGACATGAGGAAAAAAAGCAGCCAAGGAAAACCCTCATCTCACCCTGCATCTCTGGATTGCCTTCGATAAGTGGTGGTGATGGGAGTAGTTGATCATCCTCGTTGTCCATGCCTGCACCCACGGTTCCTGTGTGGAACGTGGCTACTACGGATGCAATCGTCCTTCCGTCGTCTCGCTCTTCCAGTGGCAAAGGCTGGCTGATTCCCTCTTCATTGGTGACCAAGGATGGATACGCTTCCCCCTCACTCACGGGAGGCTCCAGAATGCGGGCTTGGCCGAAATCAGCCAGCTTCAGGATCCCCGACGCCGAGATGAGCATGTTGGAGGGCTTCAGATCACGGTGCAGCACACCTGCGGCATGGCAGGCGGACACTCCCTGCAGCAGCTGCACCAACCACCCTTTGGCCTCCGCCTCTGCGGCCGCCATGGCTACCTGACCGTGCTGCCGCCCGCGCCGGCGGATCACTGCCGCCAAGTCGGAGGGGAGGTACTCGAGCACCAGAACGGCGGCGTCATCGGCAAGCCAGAGGTAATCGAGGAGCTGGACGACGTGAGGGTGGTCTCGGAGGCGGAGGAGGGCGTGGATCTCCCGGCAGGCGCTCTGATAATCGTGAACCTCCTTGAGCGCCACCACCACGTCGTCCGCCTTCCGCCGCCCCCGGTAAACATCGGCGTAAGATCCAGACCCTATGTGCCCCAAAATCTGGTACTTGGAAGACACCTCCCTGTTCTCGTGGATGCTCCAGCTCCCCATCGCTGAGCAGGCAGCGCTTGGAGGAGTCGGCCTTTTATTTTATGTGTTGATCATCAACGGTTTCCCACTGGCACCCCAAATTAAAGGACCACCATACCGTCTCACATCAATTTGAGATGGATGGCTTGATGAAACTCAAGCAACGGGGAAATCTCAACCATCTAAGAATGTGTAATCACCCTTGAGAGGGCTCAATATAGAAGTACTTCCATGCTCTGCCCATCACCACTCTCACCGACCCGACCATCAGATTCTATATTGAGAGGGCTCAATATAGAAGTACTTCCATGCTCTGCCCATCACCACTCTCACCGACCCGACCATCAGATCCTTGCCCAAGACTTCTCTCTAAGAACCATCTATCCTGAATGGAGTTGACAAAACGGTACATCATCCTTCTTGGGTTTTATGTTGTGTATGCACCAGGGGAGTGCTAGTGATCAACAGTAGGTTACTAGGGAACTTTTTACTTCAGTTAGTGGAGGTTTTTTTCCCCAGTTTAGCTTAGTTTCACTTATAAAGGTTTATAAGTGGTTTTGGTCCACCTGGCACTATTTATGGCCGGACCATGTGAACACACTATTAGGTCACATCTTTATGTGGCTATTGTACTTCATTTTATCACAATCAATATATGAGCAGTCGTGTTCCTCTCTCTTACTCTCACGCCTCCTATTGAAGTGCCTTCCAAAACCCTAACCCTAAAGCTCATTCCCTACATTTGGTATCAGAGCAGGTTCGCCTAGCTGTTCGTACAGGCCATAGCCATCAGTTCGCCTGCTTTCAGTTCAGCTGTGCAGCCACTCTCAGTGCCCGTACAGGCCATCGCCATCATCTGTCGCCATCAACTGTCTGTACAGGCCATCGCCATCAGCTGTCCGTACAACCAGTTCGCCACCACCAGCTGTCCGTGCAGGTTCGCCACCAGCTGTCCGTACAGGTGCGCCACCAGCTGTCCATACAGGCCATAAGCTGCCCTTACTGGCTCGCCTGCTCTGTCCATACTGGTTCGCCATCAGACTGCCCTGCTCCGTACAGACGCATGCTCTGCTCCGTACAACAGACAGCAGGCGACCAGCACCTGCTGTGTGTACCTGCAGCTCCGTACCCGTACAGTACCTGCAGCTATGTACAGTCGACCAATACTCTGCTCTGGACAGTCTGCTCTGGACAGTCGACCAGTACCTACTACTGTTCCGTACAGCATACAGCCGAGTGTACCTGCAAAATCACATTTTGGTAAGCCTTACATGTTTTGAAATTTGGGCATTTTCTCTGTGAAAGTTTTCTGGCAAATACAGGGAGGTTTTCTTGTAAAGAAATCTCTACAGGCTTTTGCAAGGCTTTGGGTGCATAAATTTTGGGCATTTTTGAGCATTTTGGCACTGTGTGAGCCACTTTTGTTGCTCTACTCAGTCAGTGGTGCATTGTGTTGCACATTCAGAGGATTGAGAGTGCAGGCATATTTGGGTCAACTGTATTCAGTGGAGTACAGT
The DNA here is from genome assembly GCF_041138505.1 of Cibotium barometz. NCBI lineage: Eukaryota > Viridiplantae > Streptophyta > Polypodiopsida > Cyatheales > Cibotiaceae > Cibotium > Cibotium barometz. The sequence goes on along the minus strand of NC_141055.1, from coordinate 25,998,205 downwards.
TGCTTTTGGGTTTTTTGATACACAGGTACAGCATTGTGCACTGGCATAATGGCAAATCAACAGCAAAGTGATGTGTTCACGTACTTGTCTAAGGAAGACAAGTTGGATGGCATGAATTACTCCTTGTGGAGTTTTATGCTGAGAAATGTGCTCGTGGCAAAAGGTCTTTGGGATTTTGTTAGTGGTGATGAACCACGTCCAGGTCCATTGGCTCCAGAGACCTCTCCCCAAGGGGGTGCTCGTGGACGAGGACAACAGGCACAGGCACCAGGTCAGCCACTACCTGTTCAAAGAACAAATGCTCATAAGACATGGGATGCCAAAGATGCACAAGCCTTATCACTTATTGCATTGTCAGTACAAAGGTCTATTATACCTCATATTCGTTCAGTTGGCTCTTCACGGAATGCATGGGTTACTTTGGAGCAAATGTATGCTGCTCGTAATGAGGCACGGATCTCATTTTTGAAAAGAGAGCTGGAAAATCAGAAGATGCATGAAGGAGATGATATGTCTAGCCACTTGAACAAGCTGCAAGATTTGAGAGAGCAACTCATCAATGTGGATGAGATTATTCCTGAGACACAGCTTGTATCCACCATCTTAAACTCTTTGCCAAGATCCTACTTGGCTTTTCATACCTCTAAAGTATGAGGAATGATATTGAACCCCTAAAGTATCAGGTGTTACCATATTATAGTAGTGATGTGTGTGAACACACTTAGGACCGCCGGGGCACTTTTTCCCTCACTAGGAGGTTTTTTCCCCCGTGCATTGTATATACGCCCATTATCTTCTAGGGCTAGTAATCTTTCATTTTTGGCACTCATAATACACTACTGTGTTGTGCTCAAGCTTCCTCATCTTCTTGAAGTTGTGTGTGCATTCCTGCAACCCTAATTCCAACAATTGGTATCAGAGCAGGCTTCCTCCTCCCGGGCAGCATCACCGGCACCTGCCGCTTCATCTCCTCCGATTGCAACGAGGTTTCACGAGCGTCTGCAGGTTAGTATATGCCGTGGGTAAGCCCGTAGGGCTTGTTCGTTTCAGAATTTTGATCTGAAGTCATTTCGCCCTCCGTTTTTGCATTCCAAGTACTGCGCAGGCAAAATCGTCCTACTGTGCAGATTTTCTGTCAAGATTAAAATCTGCAGGACAGGTGCCCATTCGTCTGTTTTGGGCTGTGCTACATAGCACAGGTCGATTTTATACAGGTTTACCTCTTACAGACAGCATTTACATCTAGTAGTACAGTCATTGGCCATGGCTGACAACAATGATGTATTCCGCATGTTGGCTGCTGAGGATAAGTTGGATGGCACCAACTATCCATTGTGGGCATATATGATGCGACATGTATTGGTAGCAAAGGGGTTATGGAACATTGTGCAGGGTATTGATGCACGTCCTATTGTGGCTGGGAATGCTGCAAACACATCAGAAACAGGTACTGTTGATGATGGTGCAGGCACAAGTGCTGTAGCAGCTGTTCGAGAACCACCACTTTCAGCAGAGCAGATTCGTTGGGATGGTAGAGATGCGCAGGCTCATGCCTTGATTGCGCTGTCTGTCAAACGTACCATTATCCCACATATTCGCTCCTGCAGGACTTCTAAGGATGCTTGGGATGTACTTGCCACATTGTATCAGGCAAGAAATGAGGCTCGTGTTGCTTATCTCCGAAAACAGTTGGAGAGTGAGCATATGAACGAAGGTGATTCTATGGATAGCTTTTTGACAAAGATCAAGGATTTCAAAGAGCAGCTCATTTCTGCAGATGAAATCCTGTCAGACAGTTCACTTGTGCAGACTGTTTTGAATGGTCTACCAGATTCTTATCAGGGTTTTGCTTCCACTCTTCGCTTGATGATGAAAGGCAATCCCAACGCCTTATCATTTGAGGAGTTAGTTTCTGTTTTGCTGCAAGAAGACCAGTCAAGGCAAAACAGGAATATTATGCGTGTCGCAGATCAAGCTTTCGTTGCTAGTCAGAGAAGCGGGAAAGGTAAAGCTGGCTTTTCTTCTAGTAAGCAGAAATCTGCAAATGCTGCGCAACCAAAGAAGGAAGACAAAGATGAGAAGAAGGGTGACAAACAGAAGACATTTTGCAAGTACTGTAAGGGAAATGATCATGTCATCAAAGCGTGTCCTAAGCTGGCTGCGAAAGAGGCTAAGAAGAAAGAGGCTGGTATGGCTATTGCAGATGCCTCTCCTTCTAACAATGAATCTGCTAATGTTGTGCTAGATACAGAATGGGCATTCAATGCGCAGTGCAGTTATGACCCATCTTTGCATGACACATGTATGTCTGCAGTAGATTCAGATGTATGGTACTTTGACAGTGGTGCCACTAAGCATATCACCTCGCAGCGCAGTTTATTCACTTTCCTTGAGTCTGCTCCCACAGGGAATACTGTCACTTGTGCCAATAACTCCTCTTATCCCGTTAAAGGAGTTGGACAGATTGTGCTGAATGTTGCAAATTGCAACACCTTTACACTTTTTGATGCATTGTATGTGCCAGGGATCAAAAAGAATCTGCTATCAGTCTCCGCATTTGCCAAAACAGGTTTGGTTATAAAATTTGTGGATGACAGATGTACTGTTCATGATCTCTCTTGTGGTGACATCATTGTAGCATCTGGTTCACTATGTCAAGGGCTGTATAAGCTCAATATGGATGGCAAATGTGTAGAGGATTCATCATGTGCTATTATGGATACGCAGGCTATTTCAGATGCAAAACTGTGGCATGCACGTTTTGGTCATCTGAATTTTGCAAGTTTGCTGCGCCTGCAGAAATCTGAAATGGTGTCTTCTTTGCCTAAGCTTGAGGCACCTGTCAAGCATGTTTGTGAGGGCTGCATATTGGGTAAAATGCAGCGTGCTTCCTTTCCCAAAGATGGATCAGTGAGAGCTGAACGCAGATTGCAGCTTGTTCACAGTGATGTTTGTGGTCCCATGCAAACTCCATCATTTGGAAACTACCTTTACTTCGTGACTTTCATTGATGATTTTACCAGGCATGCATGGGTATATCCTTTGAAGGCAAAGTCCGAAGTGTTTTTGTGCTTCAAACAGTTTTTGGTTATGGCTGAAAATGTGTCAGAAAGTAAGATGGGCACCCTCCGTTCAGATCGAGGGGGGGAGTATATGTCTTCAGAATTTAATGCATTTCTGGCTAAGCGTGGGATAAAACACCAATGTACAGTGCCGTATACACCACAGCAAAATGGTGTGGCTGAGAGAAAAAACAGGTCTCTCATGGAAATGGCAAGATGTATGGTTAAGAGTCAAAGTCTACCACATGGTTTTTGGCTTGAGGCTGTCATGTGTGCCACTTATGTACTAAACAGGTGTCCCACCAAAGCATTACAGGTTGTCACTCCATATGAGGCTTGGCATGGCCGCAAGCCATCTGTTGGCCATTTACGTGTTTTTGGTTGCCTGGCATATGCATTAGTGCCTGTGCAACATCGCAGAAAATTGGATGACAAAGCTGTCAAATGTATTTTTGTTGGATATAGTGCTGAGAGCAAAGGCTATCGTTTGTATCATCCACAGACAAAGCGCATTTTGGTTAGCCGTGATGTTGTATTTGTGGAAGATGCAGTTCAGCCCTTGGTTTCATGTACTAAGGAGACAGATATCAGCTCACGTGATGTCTATGATACATTGTTGCCTCTTTTCAGTGGTGCACAGTCAAGTGCAATACCTCATGAGGCAGTTTTTCAGCCTATGCAGGTTTTAAATGATGGCACAGATCAGCCTATATCTGATGCAGATGTGCATGATGCACTTGAGGATGAGAGACAAGAGATTGAGGGCTCTAGGAATATGCCTAGATGGCTGGTGCAGACTTTGCGTGACAGCAAGTTGGATGCCCCTTTGTCTAGTCGCACTCGTTCTGGCTCTCATGGTGCCTCTTATGCGTCAGATTGTTATGCATTGGCTGTTTCTAGTATGTGCGATGAAAGTGAGCCTGTTTCATTTGATGAGGCACAAAGTTCAAAAAATTGGATGGCTGCTATGCAAGCAGAATACGATGCTATTATGAAGAATGGTACATGGTCTTTATGTGACTTGCCCCCTGGCAAGAAGGCCATTGGCACTAAGTGGGTATACAAATTGAAGCGTAAGCCTGATGGCACAGTGGATCGCCATAAGGCTAGGCTTGTTGCAAAAGGTTATGCTCAAGAGAAGGGCATTGATTTTGATGAGACTTTTGCTCCCACATGTCGTATGACCACTGTTCGTAGCATCTGTGCATTAGCAGCTCATAATGGTTGGAATGTACATCAGCTGGACATAAAGACTGCGTTCTTAAATGGAGATTTGCATGAGGAGGTGTATGTATCGCAGCCTCGTGGTTTTGTTCAAAGAGGGCAGGAAAACAAAGTGTGCAGGTTAAAAAAGGCTTTATATGGTTTAAAGCAAGCTCCACGAGCTTGGTATGAAAAAATACATGCATATTTGACTGCACATGGGTTTCAGAATAGTCCAACAGAAAGCACTTTGTATGTTAAACGTGTGGATGGTGTACATCTAATCATTGCTCTCTATGTCGATGACATGCTGCTCACAGGACCAAATAAGAGTCATATTGCTGATTTTAAGGCTGATTTGAATGCCTCTTTTGAGATGTCAGATTTGGGGCATTTGCATCATTATTTGGGGATACAATTTAAGCAGTGTGATGGAGGTATTGCTTTGTGTCAGACAAAGTATATTGAAACATTGTTGCGGAGATTTGGCCTTGAAGACTGCAAGCCTATTGCTACTCCAATGGAGACAGGTTTGAAGTTGAGTCTTCATGATGCTGGAGATCACTTTGATGTCACACTCTATCAGACAGCTGTTGGTTGCCTCATTTATGTATGCATTACGAGGCCAGACATTCAGTTTGCAGTCTCACAGGTGAGCAGATTTATGCATAGCCCAGGCATTAAGCATTGGCAGGCAGTGAAGCGTATCTTTCGCTATTTGAGTGGTACTCGGCATCTTGGGTTGTTTTATCCCAAGGGGGGATCATTGCCGCCAGATTTACATGTTTTTTCAGATTCTGACTGGGCTGGTTGTTATGACACACGCGTGTCCACGAGTGGTTTTTGCTTCATGCTTGGAAGCTCATGCATATCATGGTTGAGCAAGAAGCAGCCTACTGTGGCCACTTCTAGTTGTGAAGCTGAGTACAGGGCAGCTTTCACAGCTACGGTTGAGTGTGTGTGGCTCAGACGCCTTATGGCTGATTTGGGTGTTGGGCAGCCATCTGCCACCACCATCTTCACTGACAGTCAGAGCGCATTGGCAGTTGCGCGGAACCCAGTGTTCCATGCTCGTACGAAGCACATTGAGGTGCACTACCATTATGTCAGGGAGAGACTCTCTGCAGGAGAGATCAGTTTGGCTTATGTGCCAACACAGGATAACCTTGCAGACCTTTTCACAAAGGCTCTGCCTCGTGAGAAGTTCGAAGCTTTTCGCAAAGCTTTGGGCTTACTCCCTTTTGTGGATTCGTCCACATAGCTAGACACTTCCCTATACATGAGTGCTAGCTCTTGTTCACCGCATCACTCCAGGGGGGATTTGTTACCATATTATAGTAGTGATGTGTGTGAACACACTTAGGACCGCCGGGGCACTTTTTCCCTCACTAGGAGGTTTTTTCCCCCGTGCATTGTATATACGCCCATTATCTTCTAGGGCTAGTAATCTTTCATTTTTGGCACTCATAATACACTACTGTGTTGTGCTCAAGCTTCCTCATCTTCTTGAAGTTGTGTGTGCATTCCTGCAACCCTAATTCCAACATCAGGAATGAGGAATGATATTGAACCCCTCATCCTACTTGGCTTTTCATACCTCTAAAGTATGAGGAATGATATTGAACCCCTAAAGTATCAGGAACTTGTTGCTCTCTTGTTACAGGAAGAGCAAATCAGGAAGAACATGAACATGAACACAAGTGCTGAACAAGCATTTGTGAGACAGGTCAAAAAGGGAAAGGCAAAGTTCAGCCAAAGAGTTCAAATCAGAATTCAGGTGATGGTGGTTCATCTCAGGATACCAAGAAAGGTGATGGACAACCCAAGAAGAAGGGCAAATGCCATTACTGTAAGAAGCTAGGTCACTACATCACAGAGTGTAGGAAGAGGATTGCCAAAGAGAAGGAGAAGGAATCTGGGATGTCTGTAAACGATGCCTCTCGGAGATTGCTTCCTTTGTTGAAGACAGGGATTACTGTTTCTACACATGCAGTTATGATGCCTCTTGGTCTTCACAGGCACTCAGTGTGACTGAGCATGCATGTACTTGGTATTTTGATAGTGGTGCTTCAAAGCATATCACATCTCGCAGGGATTTGTTTTGTAATGTATGCCCTGCCCCTGTTGGCAAAACTGTTCAGTGTGCCAATAATGCTTCATATCCAGTTTGTGGCATTGGGAAGATTTAGCTCACAGCCATTGATGGCTCTATTCTTCGCCTTACAGATGCCTTATATGTACCAAGGATAAAGAAGAATCTGTTGTCCATTTCTTCTTTAGCACAGTGTGGTATGCAAGTCAACTTTGATGATGACAAATGCATAGTCAGAGACAAAGCTAATGCCTTGACCTTGATGCTTACTGGTACATTATGTCATGGACTCTATCAGTTGGATGCATTTCAGCCAGTGGATCAGTCTGCTTATAATGCATTCACTCTTACTCCAGCTATGGTTGATGCGGAGTTATGGCATGCTCGCATGGGGCCTGTAAATTTTGGTAGTCTTATGCTTATGCAGTGACATAACATGTTGACAAACCTACCTCTTATGGAGAAGCCTCCATATCACATATGTGAAGGATGTATTTTGGGAAAAATGCATCGGTTTTCCTTTCCACATGATCAGGCTCTACGAGCAACTGCAAAGTTGCAGCTTATACACAGTGATCTTTGTGGTCCCATGCAAATGAAGTCATTAGGAGGTTGCTTCTATTTTACTACATTTATTGATGACCTCTCGTATATGCTGGGTCTATCCGTTGACACAGAAATCACAGTATATGATGCATTTTTGGCCTTTGTAGCACTTGCTGAAACAGAGTCAGGATGCAAGGTTAAGACTCTCTGTTCTGACCGAGGGGGGGAATATGTGTCACAGATGTTGAATTCCTTTCTTGAGAGTAGAGGTATCAAGCATCGATTTACTACTCCTTATACTCCACAACAAAATGGGGTTGCAGAAAGGAAGAATCGGTCACTCATGGAGATGGCCAGATGTATGTTAAAGGCAAAGAAGCTACCACATGTCTTTTGGGTGGAAGCTGTTATGTGTGCTTGTCATATTTTGGATCGATGTCCCACAAAGGCATTGGTTTCCATTACTCCTTTTGAGGCTTGGCATGGCCACAAGCCTTCGGTATCACATTTTCGTACTTTTGGGTGTCTAGCATATGCACACATTTTCGTACTTTTGGGTGTCTAGCATATGCACACATACCCAAAGAGTTGAGGAGGAAGTTGGATGATAAAGCCACAAAATGTATTTTTATTGGGTATAGCCGTGAGAGCAAGGGCTACCGGTTATATGACCCACTGTCTAAGAAGATATTCACTAGTCGGGATGTCATTTTTTATGAAAAATCAGAATTATCCATGGCTAGTTATGATGCAAATCAGGCTGAAAATGACGTGTTTGAAGGTCTACTACCTATGGAGTTTCATTCCACAGTTGGTGATCCAACCCATGAGGGTGCAGGACAGCCAGTCAATCATGAAGGTGGTGCAGAAATTCAGCAGCAAATTGAGCCAGAAGTTGAGCCACATATGGGGCAACAGGCTCCACAGGTCAGACATATACCTAGATGGTATTTGAGGACATTACAGGACAACCATCTAGAGACTCCTCTTGCTGGCCGTACTCGTAGGGAGACATGGACCAATGAGCATGCACACATCATGGATTTAAATATGGTTATGGCAACCAGTTTACAGGATGATGATGAGCCTAATTCATTTGTGGATGCACGAGACAATGTGCATTGGAACAAAGCCATGCAGGATGAACTTGATTCTATTAAAAAGAATCAAACATGGGATTTGGTTGATCTTCCCAAAGGCAAGAAAGCCATTGGTACTAAGTGGGTCTATAAGTTGAAAAGACATGCAGATGGATCCATTGACAGGTACAAAGCCCGTCTAGTTGCAAAGGGCTATGCACAGAAGAAGGGCATTGATTATGAGGAGACATTTGCTCCTACATCCCGTATGTCGACACTTAGGAGTGTCATTGCATTGGCTGCACATCGTGGTTGGGTTGTTCATCAGTTGGACATCAAGATTGCTTTCCTACATGGGGACCTCGAGGAGGAAGTTTATGTACATCAGCCCATAGGTTTTGAAGAACATGGTCATGAAGGGAAAGTATGCAAGCTGAAAAAGGCCTTGTATGGTTTGAAACAAGCTCCACGAGCTTGGTATGCAAAGATAGATGCTTTCCTGCTCACTCAAGGCTTTGTGACGTTCATCAGAAGCCACTTTGTATGTAAAGAAAGAAGAGAAAGATCTGCTGGTCATCAGTTGTTATGTAGATGATCTTTTACTCATGGGATCAAATGATGACAAAATTGCAGCTTTTAAAGAGATACTGCGACAGACATTTGACATGTCTGATTTGGGGCTCGTACTCTACTACTTGGGCATACAGTTTGTGCAGGATAACAGAGGCATTGGGTTGTTGCAATCTCGGTATGTTGCTAAACTTCTGGAGAAGTTTAAATTTCAGGATTGCAAGCCTATTAGCACTCCAATGGAGCCTGGGATGAAACTGTCACTACAAGATGACAGTATTTTATTTGATGCCACTATATATGCTCAGGCTGTTGGGTGCCTTATTTACTTGTGTACTACACGGCCAGATATTCAGTATGACGTATCTCAGTTGAGCAGATTCATGCACAGCCCGCGATTGTCACATTGGCAAGCTGTGAAGCGTGTATTTCGGTATTTGCAGGGTACCTTGTCTCTTGGATTACTTTATCATGAGGGGGGTGACATGCAGCTATATGCTTACAGCGATTCAGATTGGGCTGGAGATTTTGATACCAGACATTCCACTAGTGGAAATTGTTTCTTTCTTGGCTCTTCATGTATTTCTTGGCTAAGCAAGAAACAGACCACAGTGGCCACTTCATCTTGTGAGGCAGAGTACAGAGCAGCCTACACTACTACCGTTGAGTGTGTCTGGCTGCGTCGTCTTATGAACTGATATGGATATTTCAGTGGAGGAGCCTACACCTATCTATACTAATAGTCAGAGTGCCATTGCCGTGGCCAGGAATCCTGTGTTTCATGCTCGCACGAAACACATTGAGATTCACTATCACTTTGTTCGGGAGAGACTCCAGGCAAGTGATATCAGTCTGATTTACTGCCCTACATATCAGAATGTGGCAGACATCTTCACCAAGGCACTACCATGTCCGAAATTCGAAGCATTCCGCACTGCTTTGAATTTGTTTCCTTTTGGTGGATGATGTACAGTGATCACATATCACTCCAGGGGGGTTTGTTGGGTTTTACGTTGTGTATGCACCCAGGGGAGTGCTAGTGATCATCAGTAGGTTACTGGGGCACTTTTTACTTCAATTAGTGGAGGTTTTTTCCCCCAGTTTAGCTTAGTTTCACTTATAAAGGTTTATAAGTGGTTTTGGTCCACCTGGCACTATTTATGGCCGGACCATGTGAACACACTATTAGGTCACATCTTTATGTGGCTATTGTACTTCATTTTATCACAATCAATATATGAGCAGTCGTGTTCCTCTCTCTTACTCTCATGCCTCCTGTTGAAGTGCCTTCCAAAACCCAAACCCTAACAGCTCATTCCCGACAATCCTCACCTAAAGTGGGAAGGCACATGACCTAAAGGGGTACCCCTGTCCTTGAAAACACCCCAAACCATGAGTGATGAGGCCCTTCCATGAAGTTCCATGTGATCTAGTGGTTGGCCCATGGCTACATCAATCTACATAATCCTCAGACTAGTGCCCCTCAAGTGTTGTGTGTGCGTGACGCATTCTCTCATCCTCCGTGAGGCCCTTAAGTGTCTTTCAATCCAACACGGTGGAGAAAAGAGTCACCCAGGCAGCCCACTGGATTTGTGTGGCTGCCCCAAGAGGTCTACCGTACTCATCCAAAATCAAGTCATTTCACACAATGGGCTGCCTGTTAGCCTCCTCAACTGAATGCGGGAGGTATATGAACCAAGAAACTCCTTATGCAATCGCAGGCTCGCATAGAAGAGATCTCACCCAACTTATGCCCCTTCTATATAACCATAATCCATTATACTTTAGAAGGTACGAGAACACCATCACTAATAACAGGAGGCAAAAGTGATGTTGACATCATGACTGATAACATGAGGCAAAAGTGATGTCAACATTGAAATGTACACCCCACCTTTGGTCCCCTGTACACAAGACCAAAAAGTACGTCCAGAAAGGATCTTACTAGTTTTATCACACTCATACATATCCAATTTGTGCTCTTGTAGGAGCAACACATACATAGGTCCACTTGTAATGGCAGGGTGGAGCTAATCCTTAACAAGGTGCTTCTTGCGAGACTGGGAAGCCTCCCTAGACCTTGCACATTCCATGAGACAATCCTAACTTGAGCAACCACTTGGCCGAAGTCTGGCCGAAGTCTAAACCCACCTCCCATAATGCTAGAGGAGGGGGTGATCCTTGGAGCAAAGTCCACTGTCATTCACTATATTCTAGACTCTCTGCATGCGTGCATAATGCATGGGCGCCTTGTAAGGAGGCATCTGGCATACATTGTGATGTGCATCCTACAAGGCCTTATGAGATGGCAATGTGTTATGTGCATCCATACCAAGTGCATCCAACATATTTTGTCCATCCCAAGCAAGGAGGATTAAACAGTCATTCTGCCCTTATGCAACATCCTTATGCAAGGATGACTCTACAAACTCATCACTCCGACCTGATACATCTCGTCACTCTGTACATTGTCTTTGGGAGAGGCATTATCCTATGCCCCAGTGTTCCCACTTGGAGGGTGACCATGAGAGGCAGCCTGCATCCTACAAGGCCTTATGAGATGGCAATGTGTTATGTGCATCCATATTTTGTCCATCCCAAGCAAGGAGGATTGAACATAGTCATTCTACCCTTATGCAACATCCTTATGCAAGGATGTTATGAGATGGCAATGTGTTATGTGCATCCATATTTTGTCCAAGTGCATCCAACATATTTTGTCCATCCCAAGCAAGGAGGATTGAACATAGTCATTCTGCCCTTATGCAACATCCTTATGCAAGGATGACTCTACAAACTCATCACTCTGACCTACTACATCTCATCACTCTGTACATTGTCTTTGGGAGAGGCATTATCCTATGCCCCCCAATGTTCCCACTTGGAGGGTGACCATGAGAGACAGCCTGCCACTCCTTACAAAAATTTGGCTGAGGGCAGAGCATTAGGTTGTGTCACTTGAGGAGCGCATTTATGCTGCCTCCTATGACACCTAGCGAAATCTCACATAAATTGGCCCATCTAGTGAGAGACCCTACCTAATGTCTCCATACGTTACTTAGGTCCCAGAAGAAGCACAAAATCCTCAAAAGACTCACTATCACGAGTCAACACAACAACCCTGGAAACATCAACCAAGGTCATGACTACTTGGGCAAAAGAAGTGGGAAAAGTAGGGATGGTTGTGGGCACCTGTAGGACCAAGCCAAGGGATATTTCTCGGCAGTAGAAGTGGCTATCCCAAAGGCTAGTCTTGGGCAGTAGAAGTGGGAAAGTAGGGATAGTGGTGGACTAACCCAAAGGCTGGTCCTAGTAGTAGAAGTGGGTAAAGCAATGAAGGTGGTGGACCAACAAAAAGGCTACCCTAATGGCCTCCAATAAGCATGAGGAAGACTTGGGAATCTGAGTGTAATAGGGTAGCAGTAGTTTCGATCTTCTTCGGCAGGGTCGAAGTAGCTAGTGTAGGAGGGTAGCATGAAAATCTTCCTTGGTCCCAAAGGAAAAGGACTACCCTTAAGCACACCCTTGAGCAGCACTTCTGTGTGAGCACTTCTGAGGCAACATCACTAGTACCCAATCATGAGCTTGTATACGGGAAAGGTGAGTGCCAAATATTTTTCTAATTAGCATTGGCATGGAGTCTTTCTTAGTTTTGGCAAAGAGAGTCCCAATCTCGTCTTGTGAAGACTGGCTGGAGGGGATTGATTAGCCATGATGCTAGTCAAAAAATAAGGTTGACTTAAACCCTATTTTAGTGAACCAAGTTTTGGCAAAGAGAGTCCCAATCTCGTCTTGTGAAGACTGGCTGGAGGGGATTGATTAGCCATGATGCTAATCAAAAAATAAGGTTGACTTAAACCCTATTTTAGTGAACCAAGTTTCAGTGTATTCCATTCTTAAGGCTAAAAAAGGGGAAAAAATGTCACCTAAGGTGAAACAAGCGGAGGAAGGGGAGGCAATGCAAAGGAGGGGCAACTCAAAGGGGGCAAGGAGGCAGAGGAGGGGAGGTAGCGAAGAAAAGGGAGGAGGAAAAGGAGTAAGCATGGAGACAGAGGGGTGGTCAAAGAAGAAGAGAGAGGAGGAGGGTTAAGCAAGAAGGCAGAGCAAAGGACAATGAATAGGAGTTAGGCGAAGGGATGAGGAGGTAGCCAGAGGGATGAGCAAGTACGTGGAGGAAAAGGTAATGAAGAGGAGGGAGGTGGAAGGGTGAGTAGGTAGGTGGATGAAAGGGCAGTGAAGGACAAGGGAGGGGTGCATGAATAGTAGGTAGGGGGAAGGAGGGATGACCATGTAGGCAAAGGAAGGGGTAGCGGAGAGGAGGGAAGGAGAGGTGCACGATAAGAAAGCAGGGGTAGGTAGGCAAAGGAGAGGGTAGCGAGGTCTAGGAAGGGTGCAAGTTATGGGTGCAGCCGAGGAGTGTTGAGTACGGGGAACATCAATCAACTTGCCAAACTCTGCCCCTCTCATTTTTTGATCGCTTCTTCTTCATCTCTTCCTAATAGCTCAAGCTCTCCCTAATTATGAGTAATCCCTCTTTACAATAGTGTAGTGGTGATCGGCGGTCATTGGTGCTAATCTAGCTTGTCCGAGATGTGCAGGAGCTTTAGAGACAGTCTACCATTGCTTATGGGAGTGTAGAGAGGCATAGAGGATTTGGATTGCGATAGCACACCTTTTTGTTGAAAGGATTCTGAGGGATGCCTACATTTTTTTGGTGCTATTGTTTAGTTGACACAGTTGGGCCCACAAATCAGGTTAAAAGGAATGACAAAGATATGGTCATGTGGATTACGCAGGAAGTGGGTCAGTGGTGCCATCTTCAAGACATGCCAAAGTCAGGCTACATACCTCTAGCAAGAGATCGGATACTGCATGAGAGATCATTGCTAGCATCACAACCTAGCACATCTGGAAGGCTAAATGCACTGAGGCCATGGAGGGCACTTTGGTTTATGGTACATAGTGCGTTTGGTGTGCTGGATCTGGTGTGATATTGTCCACTATCCCCACACTCATGGCCACTTGGGCCAAGATTTAGGGATCTTCGAGGGCTATAGAGAGAAAACATGGCCAATTTCTGAGAGAATGGGGTCATGGCATCTTTTTCCCTCTCTCTTTCATATGGGACCTTGCTAGTAGCACAAGGCACCAGATTGGTTGAGATTTCCACCTTGCTTGGTCTGAAATATCCCTTCTTGTAAAAAAATTTCATACTTAATAGAAGTTTCTTTTTCGAGAGAGAGAGAAAAAATAGTTTAGTTTCTTCCCTCTTCCCCCATGCTTAATCAAGTGCCCTCTTGTGTGCATTGGAGTGGTCTATGGGTTGGTATTGATAGATCCATATGGGTACTTAATCCTTGGCTTGTAGTCCATTGGACTCCCTAAATGGATGGGAGAAGCTCCCAAAAATGACTATTTTTCTCTATTTTTATCTTAGACTTACATCTTATGCTAATCATGGTTAAGTGGTTTATTAGGTGAATATTCATCATGTTTGGTCTATTGATGTGAGGTTAGGCTTATAAAGCAAGCCAATGATGACCCTCCCCCTAAGGTGTGGAAGTAGATTAACAAGATTCAAATCATTCATTTCCTTAAGCTTGATTAGTGAAGGATTAATCTAATTTAATGATTATTCATGTGATTTCTTGTATTGCGTAAAGCGTGGGCTTAATTTAAATAAAATATTTTGATTAGAGAAGCTTTAATGATGCTTGATCTCTTTTATTAGTGAAAAGAACATACAGGGTTAAGATTGATTAAGATTAATCATTCTGTTTAATACTAATCATTTACTTAAAGCATGCTTAATTAAAGCTTATGTCTTGTTTATAGATTAATCTTATGTCTTGATCATGGATTAAGCATATGTCTTGATCATGGGTTAAGCATATGTCTTGTTTATGGATTAAGCTTAAGTCTTGTTTGTTTATTCTAGTTTGTATCTTGTTCTTAGCTTTATCACTAAGTTTCTTAATCATCAAAATCTCATCAATAACTAATAGACAATGACTTACCATTGATTCATAGATGGTGGTGCATATTGTTTCTTGCAATGTTGGATGGAAGTAACTTTTGGTATTGGATTGGCCTTGCTTATACAAGGCATGAATAACTTGTATCTAATCAAGTTCATGATGTTAAAAGTAAGGTTAAGACTTGAAGTGCATTCACTATTAGTTACAAAGATATGTAAGCTTGTTTATTGATGAAGTATTAAGCTTGTGTTAGATCCATTGTTGTTTAAGAAGATATGTAAGCTCATTCTAAGTATCTCACTTTAAGTATGAGTGGGTCTCGAGAGTGTTGACTAACACTCATAGGTAAGTACTAATGCTTGGTTTTTCTCCACAAGGATACATGAATGCTTAAAGGTATGTCTTAGTCTAGAAGTTGGTTAATTCAAGATAGTTCAAAAGCTCTCCCTTTTTGTAAATAGAGGCAAGCATCAAGTAAGACTCTCTCCCATAAACTAACTTGGGTCAAAAGGTTTCATGGCTAAGTTTAACTTTGATGACATTGGATGTTTTGGCACTGCTGTTAGATTTTTAGACATTATGTTTAATGTTTAGACACTTGATTTGATGGTTAGATACACTTTTTATTTTTAGACACTCTATTAGATTTTTAGACACTCTATTTGATGTTTAGATACACTTTTGCTATTGGGTGTCACATATGATACTTAACTTCAATGTTGCTTTACTCCATAAGGATACATTTGGTTTTTGCATCCACTATTAGTTATACAAAGATATGTAGGCTTTTTTATTGATGAAGTATTAAGCTTGGGTTATATCCATTGTTGTTTAAGAAGATATATAAGCTCGTTATAAGTATCTCATTCTAAGTATGAGTGGGTCTCGAGAGTGTTGACTAACGTGTAGCCACCACTGATGACCGACCATGCCAAATGCCTTTAGAATTTCTCCTGCATACTTTTGCCATACCTCAATGAAGATTCCATCTTACTCTTGCCATACCTCAATCCCCAAACAAAAATGTATAAGCCAAAGGCTTATCCTATCAAACTTTGAACTCAACATCTCCTGTGTTTGCTAGATACTCAAAGAAAATATACAAATTTGCATCTGATGAGCTTTTCCAAAAGATTAATACTTACAAAGGAAGAATCTATCCATGGGTACCATGCTGAGGGGGGCCTATTTTTCAACCCATACAATGCCTTCCGGACTTTGCGCACTTTCTTTTCTGAACCAAGTATCTCAAACCCAGCTGAACCAAGTATCTCAAACCCCGGTGGCTATACCCGCATAAACCTCCTCCTTGAGATGGCCATTCAAAACTGTTGACTTCACATCCATTTGTAATATCGACCACTTCCCATAAGCGGCCAAGGCTAGTACTGTGCAAATAGGGTTAATCTAGCTGTGGGGGGTGAATGTCTCTTGAAAGTCAAACCCTTCAACCTGGGGTGCAAAACCCTTCGCCACAACCTTGCTTGTACTATAAGACTTGTACCTAAGCTTCCAAGCCCACTTGCTGCTAATAACCATATGTTTTTAAGACGAACCACCGTAAGATCCCAAGTTTGGTTTCTCAAAATTGAGTCATACTACTTTGACTCCATGGCGCCCTTCCAATTTAGATCTACTAATGCTTCCTCCAAGTTGGCTAGCTCCTATACTTCCATTATCTGAGCCCCATCAAGGCCACATTGACAATGTGATATTCCTCTATTCTCGTGGATCTACAAATAGCTTGCTAGCTCTTCTATGATTGCTGGTGGTGCAGCTTTCCCATCTAAAAGCTGCTTCACCCATTTAGGAGATGGCCCCTTCTATGGTGTTAGAGGCTTCTTTTCTTCATCATCTAATGAATCCACCTCTCGTGGACTTGTTACTATCATTGGTGGTTATGTTTATTAGGCTACTTCTTCAAAGATAGTGTGGACAAAGTTTTCTCCTCTACCTGATGAGGAAAAAGTGAATGGAAGAAGAAAACAAAGGTTAAAAAGGACCACCATAACCCAGAGACCTAGTGGTGGGGCAAGCCTCAATTCTTGAGTAATCAAAGCTGAGATCTTCTTCGTAAGAGACCTCAATCCAATTCTATTATAGCCCCTAAGGCCTCTGTGAAGGGGTCATGTTACAAATTTCATAGACCAGAACACTTTGATTATGCTTGTCGTATGAACACCAAATTTTGTGGTGGTGGTAGCAAGACAATGTAGCCACAAGTTTATGCATGCTTAATTATGGTTGTCCTATGAACACGAAGGTGGTGGTGAAGTGGTGGCAAGACAATGTAACCACAAGTTCATACACATATATAAATCATTGTTAACATAAAGTTATGGATTCGATTTTAAATGGGTGTTGCCTTTCTTCTTGAGCATTTAGTTATGGATTTGATTTTAAATGGGGGAAAATGGGTGTTGCCTTTCTCCTTGAGCATTTAGTTAGTATCAACAAGTTGGTCTGAGTTCTCATGCCATGAATTTGGCAGGTATGAGAAGGGTGTTGACCTTAGGGGTGCAAATTCTTTAGAGGACCAACTCTAAAGAAGGGTGTTGACCTTAGGGGTGCAAATTCTTTAGAGGACCAACTCTTTGTGAGATTATGTTTGAGCATTCATATGTGTTTTTAAAGAAACCACCATATGGTTTACCTCCAAATAGGGGTGCTTGAGTATTCAAATGTGCTTTCAAAGAAACTACCATACGGTTTACCTTGTGTAGACCATAAGATTGAGCTTATACGTGGGAAAAATAAGTGGTAATCCTATAAATTGAGTCAATCTAAGGACAATGAAGTTTCTAGACAGTCACATGTGAGTCTTAATAAATCATCTTGGGGAGCAACAGTTCTCTTGGTGGACAAGAAAGATAAAACAAAAAAGAATATGTATATGATTACAAGGATTTTTTATTATGTTGGCATGATAGCTGACTATTATGTTTCCTCTTGTATTACACGAGGGTCCTTAACAGCTTTAAATGTTAAGATTTTGTGCAAGAGTGTTGCTTTAATAATTTAATGTCTACATTGAGTTTTGGCATTTTATACTGATGGTATGGGACACCAGGTCACTTTTGCTAAATCATAATGATTGTTATTATATTTTGGAAGTAATGGGGATAATAACATATGTACAGTACTGCTTTAACAATTTAATGCATGCATTGAGTTTTGGCATTCTATAGTGATGGTATGGGATATTAGGTCACATTTGCCAAATCATAATGATTGTTATTTTATGTTGGAAGTAACGGACATGCAAGAATAAACTCTATGCTTACAATTTATGCATAGAAAAAACTCTATGCTTCTATGCATAGAAAAAACTCTATGCTTCTATGCATAGAAAAAATGTGGAAACATTAATTATATGGCTCTACTTTTTGTGGTCTATGTGGAGCTCTTTTGTTGATTAGAGCTTATGCAAGATTTTGAATTTTTAAGAAAGGTTATTAATAATAATTCACCAAGTGGAAGATGCCTTGAGTAGAATTCTATAAGTGAATGAGCTTTCGTTTTTGCTGAAATTCAATCTGATGACTCTCAAGGCTTGAGTCCTAGATTATTGTCCAAGTTGTCTAGTCTAGGATGACCCCTATAATAAGTGTTGATTATGAGATTATTCTATTTAAAATAGTCTAGGCTAGGAAGACCCTTATAGGATTATGGGATATAGTCCAAGATAGGGACGACCCCTATAGCGATTATGAAAATATTCTATTCAAAATAATATAGGCTAGGACAACCCTTATAGGATTATGGGATATAGTCCAAGATAGGGACGACCCCTATAGCGATTATGAAAATATTCTATTCAAAATAATATAGGCTAGGACAACCCTTATAGGATTATGGGATATAGTCCAGGCTAGGGATGACCCCTATAAATGTTGATTATGAGAGGATGGGATATAGTTCAGGCTAGGACGACCCCTGTAATATAGTCCAGGCTAGGATGACCCCTATAAGTGTTGATTATGAGAGTATTCTATACTCTCATATTCAACACTTATTGCAAGTACTATTCTATTGGAAATAGATTTCTCTTCCAAAATGGGAAGGTTCGTGTACCGACATGGATGGTGCAATGAGTTGCATCTTGTTTGTGTGTCATAACACACCCTTTTTGGGCATCATGGGTACTAAAGATTGAGCATTCGAAGAGATTTATTTTGGCAAATTTATTTCAAACAATATGTTCAAAATTATTAACAATGCCAAGTTAATAAAGCTGAATGCTTTAGACATAATGACCACCTATATTGCATTGAAATACCTGAAAAGAAATCACAAAGTATTTCTATGGATTTTAGTGGTTGGATTACCATGAGCTTTGAGATTGAATAATACCATTTGGGTGATCCTTGACTGACTCATCAAGTTGGCAAGATTTATTCCAAACCAAAGAGTAAATCTCAGCTATGCAACTTGCTTAATGTTTATTTGGAATTTGTTTAGCCTTTATGGCTTGCAAGTTGACATTTACAATGACCATTATTTTAATTTCACCGACACATTTATGGTGTAAGGTGTTCAAGAAACCAGACACTAAGTGAAGTATAAGCTCATTCGATTATTTTGAGTCTGGTGGATAGACAAAAAGCGTGTCAATTAGACAATGGAGTTGCATGCGTATGTCTCCATGAGACAGTTTGATTGAGAAGAGTACCTTCCATTAGTAGAGTTTGCTTACAATGGAGTTGCATGCGTATGTCTCCATGAGACAGTTTGATTGAGAAGAGTACCTTCCATTAGTAGAGTTTGCTTACAATAGTGCTAAGCATTTTGCTACTAAGATGAGCCCTTTTTTACGCTACTGTATGGCTATCAGCCTAAAGCCTCAATTAGACAATGGAGTTGCATGCGTATGTCTCCATGAGACAGTTTGATTAAGAAGAGTACCTTCCATTAGTAGAGTTTGCTTACAATAGTGCTAAGCATTTTGCTACTAAGATGAACCCTTTTTTACGCTAATGTATGGCTATCAGCCTAAAGCCTCATGGATGATTGGCTTAGAGAAAGTTAAAGTTGAAATTATGGTTGAGATCTTAAAAGCATGGCTATATGGATATTAGCCTAAAGCATCATGGATGTGGTTGGCCTAGAGAAAGTTAAAGTTGAAATTATGGTTGACATCTTGAAACATCAAGAGATGTTGTAGTTTGTGAGAGTGTGCTTATTGTTTAGAGATGTTGCAGTTTGCAAGAGTGTGCAAGATAGAGCTCAATTATATGAAACTGTGGTTGAAATCTTTAAACAATAGCAAGAGATATTGCAGTTTGTAAAAGAGAGCATACAAAGAGTGTGCAAGATAGAGCACAATTCTAGGTAACCAACAACAATTAGCTAGATTCCTAGAAGAAGGCAAATGGTTTACTTGAGAGTAAAGATTCTCACGTAATGAGAATTGAAAAAGTCTATAAATTGAGGTATTCTAAACCTTATTTGATCTTGGAAAAGATTGATGTAGTTGTGTCTCTCTTGAATGGACAGGAAATAGTTTGATGTTCGACCAAGAGTTTGCAAGACTTAAGGGTTTATCAATTTGTATTCTCCATGAGCCGGTTTCAATTTTAATAATAGGGAACGAATCCTTAGAAAGTGGTGATGTCTTGAGTGGTTGATTAAATGGAAAGATCATGAGAATGAAGACAACAGAGGGAGCATATTGCTTCATTTTAGAGCCAATTTCTAGATTTACTCCCCTACTCAACGTTATATTTCATGTTCGGACATAACAAGGTTAGTAGTAATCAAGGTAAACTAACAAGGATGCCTAGAGAGTTCATTATAGTGTGAACTAGATCATGGGTTATAAGTTGGGATTTTTACTCATCATTTTGTGAGAGAGTTCCTTGGTCGGACTCTAAACTTGGGAGAGGGCCCTCCTAAGGACCTAGCTACTAGATAGTCGCACCAATGATAGTCATAATAAGGATTGGGGATACGTGGTATGGGACATGCATGTCTCGAGGGTGCATGCCCTCCTAATGACCTAGCTACTCGCTAGTCTAGTGGGGCTAGCCCCACTAGACTAGCTAATGACCTAGCTACTCGAGGGTGCATGCCCTCCTAAATGACTAGCTACTCGCTAGTCTAGTGGGGCTAGCTGCTAATGGTAGCTATAAGGATTGCAGGTACGCGGTATGGGACATGCATGCCTTGAGGCTACGGGCTACGTTGGGGTTGCATTCTAGCTTGGGGGGGGGGGCGGTGGGATGGGGTTGGCTTACCATTACATTTTGTTTGGAGCCTCTTGTTAGGTGGTGAGTGCTAGTTGAATCATCCTTATGATGGTATTTATTATTTATGTGTACATAACCATGGAATGTAGATGCTTGTATATGCTTTAGGTAGGTTTATGCATGTTTGGATCTTGGGTGGATCTTGGGTGAACCCACACGTAAGTGGACTTCTTACTTGGGATGTTTCACGTTCCATCCTTACTTGAGTGATGGAGGCTACGCATGGGTATGGGGAAAGTGTGGCCTTGACCTAGGGGGTGGTGTTTTTTTTTGGGGGGGGGGGATTGTTTAGGGTCAAGGTTAGGGTAAGTGAGTTAGAGTTCACTCTTTGGGTGGGGTTAGGGCTTATTCAGTGAAGATATTGTTAGCTTATATCTTCTTTATTACTTTAGCATATATCCACTATTCTGGTGTACAAGTGATTCTCCCTACTTTCCTGTTGGCATGGGCTACTATTACTATACTTTGTAATAGGAGATGTGGAGCATTTCTAAGAGGTATAACAACAAAGAAACTCACCTTAGTATTAATGAAATGACAATGATGGTGAGTGAAAATGAATGCCACCAAAATGAGTGGAAGGGTACATAGGAAGAATCAAGATATCTTCTGACTTCATGAAAGACACTCGGTTTGTGAATCAAAATAGCTTTGAATGACAAAATATTAGGCTAGTAGTAGCACGTTCTTCACCAAAACCCACCTACCCTTAAACATGGGCCTTTACCCTACCTAGATAGGCCCACGTGCCCTTTAGGGGCCTTTATCCTAGCTAGGTCTTTGAGCGAGTAACATGCAACTATGTAGGAATCCTATCTAGATCTCTAAGTGATTGTGTAGTAATTTGCCCTAGAGTAAAGGGTCCAAATGCTTGACACCCATCAAGGCAACATACTTGACCGCCCACTAGTATAGAGGTGGGTGATTTAAAGGCAACATACTTGACTTCCCCACCATTATAGAGGTAGGTGTTTAAACTAGAAAGTTGTATGCCCATAAAAAAATTTGATTAAATGGATCACTCTCAATTTTGTTCCTCCATTGGAGTGTGAGTGCCACTACCTAATCCTTAACTTCCACTCAATACTTTCTTCTATTAAGTTGTTTGCCCATAAATAAATGGACCACTCTCAATTTTGTTCCTCCACACATACCCGATCCTTAACTTCCACTAAATACTTTCTTCTCTTTCGAGCCATATTTTCTCAAGCTTTACTTTCTTCTCTTCGAACCAAAATTTCTCAAGCTTTGTGGGATTTTAAAAATTGGACTGGTCTCTTCTATTGCCTCTCTTATAACTAGTTGGGAACCCGTGCTTTGCACATCTTTTGAGGCTTCCAAAATCAAATTCTACCCAAACCTCCTCCTCTTCTTCCCCGAACCTCCAAATTCTTGCAACGTGACAGCTTTGTGAAACTCCTCCTTAAGATAATATAGAGATCTCAGATGTGAGGTCTCTTCTCTTGCCTCTCTTATAAGTGAGAATTCTTCGAGCTTTTCTTGAGCTTTGTGGGAATTTTTTTTGGTAAGGTTTTGCTTAAAATGTGATTTTTTTTTCTAAAAAGTGGAAGATTTCTAATTAAAAAATATTTCTCGGGGGTAACATAAGCAATTATATACTTTTAGGGTACTAAAATCATTTCAGTTACAAGGAACTCTTATAGCAAATATATATATTATATACATATTTAGGGTATTAAACATTATTTATGTTTGGGCAATACAACGCATTATAATCCTTAGCAGTTGATATTATCTCATCAATTTGGGGAGCTATTTGCATGCTGCTAGACATGGTGGCAAGACTGTAGAGAGGAGAAAGAGAGACAGGACTGTAGGGGAGAAAGAAAGACAGAGGTAAAGGCAAAGCTTTATTTCCGAGGCTTTTCAGTTCCGTAATGTTTATGTTATTAAAGAAAAAAACAAAATTCTCTTTCTGAAGCGCACCATGAAAGCAGGGCCTTCGATGTATGCGTGATTTTGTCTGTGAGCAGATGGAGAATCCTGCTGCTGACTTCGTTGACATCGCCACAGTGCGGTTTCTGGACCTCCGCTCGCTCGGGCAGGATGAGATCCAGAGCGTGGCGAGGCTCTGCGGGGATGTGCCCGCCAGGCTGCAGGACCTCGTCAACGTCATGGTGGACAAATCCATCTTCAACGAGAGCGCCGGAAGCCGTCGGCAGACCTACGACAGGGAACGCGTGCCCCGCAACAAAGATCGCCGCCTCTCCGCCGCCTCTGCCTCCGCTCAGCTCCACCTGGCCGTGGAAGCCGCGGGGCGGTCCCATCGGGACCTCATTGTGCACCTGTGTCGGCAGCTGCACATCGCCGAGAAGGGGGATGGTGCCCTCTACCAATCTTGTACAGAACCGGCTGTGGGGGACGGAAACCGGGCAGTCCGCTTGAAGAGAATGGGGAGAGTCCCTTTCACGGGCGGTCAAGATCCGTCCATGGGAGCAGCAGCAGCCAACGGGAAGGCCGTGGCTGCGGAGGTCTCCCACAGGTCAAGTAAGAAGATGAAGACCAAGGAAGAAGCCCGGAGAAGGTCTGCCATGGTTACCACAGAGTCTCAAGCTGAAGCAGTGGCACGCGATGGTTCAGAGTTGCAACAACAAGAGGAAAAGCAGGCGATCCAAGTCGTAAAGCACATCGGGTATGTCATGTACCAACACTTTCCTTTCTGGTATGCTTAGAGGTTTCTGAACCATCACAGCCGGCATATAATCATATATTCTCACCTTAGGCATATAACCATATTATTTTCACGTTAGGCATATAAATTATATACCGTGCTGCAACGCTGTTTTTTCTTTCTCTGAGAGTAGAATTATATTACTTTTAGGTGTTGGGTTGCCGCCTAGTAGTAGCCACAATCAAATTTTTTATGAGTGTCATCTTTGTCCACAAATTTATTTGCTAAGGTGGTTCCCCCTCGGAGTAATTGAAGTGCTTGAGTAGTTTTACTTGCTAAGGTTACTCTCTTTTAGAAAAATTATTGTGTTTACTTGTCCACATGCCACATGTATGTGACCTAAGTATAGATGGGGTTTGTGCATTCAAGCCATACATGTGCGTGTACATGCAAGTCAAAGCATGTAATGTATGTGCTTGTAGACGCGCTACATACCCTTAAATATGTAGTGCACACATATTCATGGACATACTTATTAGGCATGGAATCTTCTTTTCCCACCACTAACACTAATTTGTGTATCCAAATGTGATCACATTCGTGCCATGTGTTTCACTGATGCTTAATTACATTAATACACAAGTGTGTGCGTGCACACATAAGATCTCTCTCTCTCTCTCTCTCTCTCTCTCTCTCTCTCTCACACACACACACACACACACACACACACACACACACCCACCCACAAATTAACATGTGCCACAAATGTGCCCACCCTTATGTATATATACACAATAGTGCATACACGTGCCATTGCACTCGCAACATTTTTTAAAATGCATGAAAACTTCATGTATGACGTGTACTTTATTCGTTGATCTATTTGAATTTTTGTAATATTCGTTGATCTATTTGAATTTTTGTAATATTCGTTGATCTATAGCCTTTTGGTTATTTTAGGTTAAAAATGTCCTATAAATGGCCCTCTGCTTTTTCATAAAGGTCACTTGTAAAAGCTAAGTCTTATGTACTTGATGCTAACCATAGGGTTAGGTGACTTAATTTGGGTGTTAGGCATATAAATGGCCCTCTGCTTTTTCATTAAAGTCACTTGTAAAAGCTAAGACTTATGTACTTGATGCTAACCAGAGGGTTAGGTGACTTAATTCATAATTCAATGCTCTTTTTTGTAAAAGTGGCTTAAGAGTAGGGTTTGTTGTTTTAATTTAGAGTAGGCCTTCGTTAATCTTTTCTTTCTTGCTCTAGCTTAATATAGACTTAGTTTGGTTCTTTCCTATGTTTTGTAATTGTTTGTTGTTATACCTTAGAGCAGACTTTGAGTGCTAGTCTCTATCATGGTTGAGTATGCCCATCACCTCCAGAGAGTGATAGAAACTCAGTTTGTTGGTTTCATAAAGCATGTTCTTTTGGACTAACCTTATACAAACTTGCATCTACTCTTGGGCACTGATGACGTGAGTAGGGATGTCATAGCTTATTGTCCACGCTATGCATGATAGAGCATGATAGAGTTGATGAACCTACACTTCATGTTCGAACAGACATTGGAGTTAATGGTTGCACTTTTGAGTCGAAGTCTTTTTTAAAAGTTTAGCTTAATGTTTGGTTCTAGCTCTTAGTGCTTTAGGTCTAGAGTTTACAGTTCTCTGTTTCGCTATTTTGTTTTTTTAAAATTTTAATTTTTGTTTTGTTTTTTGTTTGTTTGTTTGTTTGTTTGTTTTTGTTTTTGTTTTTTCTTTTGTTAATGTCTTAATTAAAAGTCTTCGTTTGATAGTATCTTTTGATTTCATCTCCTTAGTAGCTAGGTTTGTTAGTTTATTTATTTTTGATCTTTCAAATGCTTTGTTTTTGTCTTTGTCCTTCTTCACTATTATTTCTTTCTCAAATCTCTCAATTCGTAAGTTCAGATTTTTCTGACCTTATGAAGGTATATATATTGAATTTTTCTAAGTATATATGTTTATGACTGACAATCACAAACATCTAACGATGGGATGTGACTAGGTATATCTGGTGAATTATCACAAATATTTTTGGTTTCGAAGTGACTTAGTTGTCTTGTTTTTACATGTTTTGATCAATGTGCTATTTATTTAATGTTATATGAGTATGCACATGCACATGGAATCAATATACATTAATATTATTTGTAGCCATATTTGTTTACATAAATTCATGTATGCACTCACACATGCACGTTTATGAATAAGCTACACAGATATCCTTTACCATGGGCTTTATTCATGGCTAAACATGTACATACATGAAGCATTTGCAAATGCATACATATATTTATGTATGTGTAGATATTCATTTGCATGTGTAGACATGCATATGTTTATGTGTGTAGATATTCATTTGCATGCGTAGGCATGCATGGGCTTATTTGTGTTTCGATATGTATAATGATGCATAAGTGAGACATGAAGATACACAAGCACATGCACACATCCACAATTTTTACTTATACAAGTATAACTATGTATACATGTCCATACCTATGTCTGGGGCATAAGTGTGTGCATCATAGTTATGGAATGAAACGACACTCCTATATGTAGGAAATTGTTGAGATTCGTGGCTTAGTAGGTGTGAACACCCCCTATGTGTGCGGATAAGATGGTGTGCCATGTGTCATTAGTTCGATGTGTGATTTCTATGGGTGAAAAGATAAGGTTTCAACCCTACAAAAGCATGTACTTGATGAAGGTTCAACACATCAATCAAATCATCATTGAGTCGTGCAATCTAGCTCTCATTCTATAGCTTTGTCATCTCTCTCTCTCTCTCTCTCTCTCTCTCGCGATCCTGCACCTCGCCTCCCCATGTGTCTCATCCGTCACATCTTCTCATCACCAACAAGGATTACCACCCAACCATCTCCGACCGTCATGATCTGCCCGTTGTCACATCTCTCTACACACCCTACTAGCACATAACCTTGTTGCTTTTGCTCCTATTAGTGCATTACTTGCTTTTGTCCATCGCCATCAACATACTGTTGCGAGCCATGCTTTCCAAGTTGACACCAAAAACCCATCTCAAATATCTGTAGATCGTCGCTAGCAACATCACGATCCCATCATCCCACTAGTAGTAGTTTGACGTTCGTGAGACAGTGCACAACGCTGTCCATTAGGTAGGAGCGCCAACCGTCATTGTTAGTTTTGCAGCTTGTACTTGCAATGCCACGTTAGCTAATTTGGGGATTCTCAAAAAGGTGAGTTGTGGAGACCAAGAGATGCAACATTGCATTGGAGAAATTCAATGGCTCACTTTCGTACTTGGCAGACAAAGATGAGGCTTCTCTTGATGAGAGACGGACTGTGGAATGTCGTCAAGGGCATTAACAGGTAACTTGCAGTAGATTAAGGTGCTGAGAAGATTCGTGTCTGGCAAGGCAAGAATAACAAAGATCTTGCACTCATTGGACTTAGTCTTGCAAATAGTCTCATTCATTATGTGGACTTCGACAAATGAGCAGAGGAGGTATGGGACAAGCTAGAGATTCTCTTTGGCAACAAGATTAATAGTTCAAAGGTAGTTTTGAAGCAAAAGTTCTTTAATATGAAAATGAAAGAGAGTAATATCCTAGGAGAACATTTGAGCAACATAGGCTCTATTCTTCAGCAACTTGGTAGTCTAAAAGCAAATGTTGATGAAGATGGTATGAAAATAAATTTTTTATCTAGTATAGAAGGGTGTTAACCGCATCGTAGGTTAATATGGTTTCACCCTCCTAACCTACTGGAAGGTGCTTTGCCATCTTATCTACTCGAATGGGAACCTATCTTTTATAAGACGGTGTTGGAACATATAAAGCGGCCTTACCATGAGCTTAATATCAAATAGGAAAAGGCTGAGGACTTCATGTACATATTTGCTTAAGACTTGTAATAGTGGCCATATCATTTTTAAGTTTTGGTTGGCCTAGTTTGAAACTAGTCAAAGTAGATAAGCCATATCATTTTAAAGTTTTGGCTGATCGACGCTTGAACATATAAAGTGGCCTTACCATGAGCTTAATATCAAATAAGGAAAGTATAAGGAATTCATGTACATATTTGCTTAAGACTAGTAATAGTGGCCATATCATTTTAAAGTTTTGTCTGGTCGGCGCTGGAACATATAAAGCGGCCTTACCATGAGCTTAATATCAAATAGGGAAAGTCTAAGGAATTCATGTATATATTTGCTTAAGACTAGTACTAGTGGCCATATCATTTTTAAGTTTTGGCTGGTCTAGTTTGAAACTAGTCACTTGAATATAAGTCAATTTTGACACGAAGTAATATACATTCATTCCCTTGCAATATAATACTTATTGTGAGCTCTTCTTCTTCTTCCTACCCGCTTGCTTGTGTTCTCTTGAATCTTACTTGCTTAAGGGATGCATGCTAGATAGGTTTGTTTGTAGGCTTCTCTCTCTTATTATCTTCTTCTCCACCCACCTTTTGTGTACAAGAACCATCACGAAGGCTATCTTCTTCTTGTCTCCATCTAGGCAAAGGAAGCTCTATCTTCACCCCCTTAGCAAAGGAGCATTCCGGTGTGATAATAGAGTGAGGACACGATGGAGCGAGAAAACTTACTTCGAGGAGCAAATGGCACAACTCTGGGCAGAGTTGTGGGAAGAGACCCAACTTTTGCAGGATCAGGTGGTTTTACTTCAACGGGTGGTGATTGGTGCAACGGCTCCGGTAGGTCTGGCAACAATAGCTCCTTCCTTTGCACATGAGGCTTTTGCGGGTGAGACAAAGGAGAGAACCTAGGAGGTGGTTGACTCTTGGCTAAACTGCTGGAACGTACACTTCGAATTTCATCCATTCTCAAAAGCTCAAAAGATTCAGATGGTCAGGGGTCTCTTGAAGGGGAAAGTCCTGACATGGTGGAGATTACTAGGAGAGGGTTTGCCTGCGGAGTGGACGATGCACACCATTGTGCCGATCCACAAAGCAGGGGATATGCTCGATCCGAGCAACTACAGGACGGTTATGGTTGGCCACGTGTTGGCCAAACTCTATGGTGCAGTGTTGGAGCAAGAGCTTAGCTTATATGCTGAGCGAGCAGGTTTACGCTCATCAGGGCAGGCAGGCTTCAGGAGAGCTTTCTCTACCACTGACCATGTATTCACTTTGAGATGTATGATTGATTAGGCCAGAGTGAGGAAGAGAAAGCTCTATTGCTGCTTTGTGGATTTCCGCAAGGCATTTGACACAGTACCACGAGAGAGGCTCTTTCAGCGCCTGCAGTCTCTTGGCATACCAGTAGATATGACATGGGGCATCTATGCATTATATGAGCAGGTTTTTGGGCGAGTCAGATGCCTAGGAGAGGTATGTCCGAGACTATTGCTAGCACCATTGGTGTGAAGCAAGGATGCCCACTTTCCCCCACGCTATTTGGGTTATACATTGATGAGGTGGCTGACTTCATTAAACGGGGAGGCGGAGATGGAGTTGATTTAGCAGGTACCTCAGTACATATTATGCTTTATGTTGATGATATTGTATTAGTGTCTGAGTCTCCAGGAGGTCTACAGCAGCATCTACATGCACCCGATGATTTCTGCACACAGAGGGGTCTTACTTGAACCTTGCGAAAACCAAGGTTATGGTCTTTCATACATCGAGACAGGGCAGGAGTCAGCTGACATTCTTTCTCGTAGGACGCCAAGTGGAGGTGGTGACATCATACGTGTACCTAGGGGTTACCTTCTCTGTAGCAGCAGCCACGCCTTTCACCATCATGGGTTCAATAGCCAGAGCTAGATTGACACGGGGATATGCAGCATTGGCTATGCTAGAGAGACAGTGCCACCAGGCGCATTTTCAGAAGCCCCGGACGAAGGGGTGGCTATTTGACACATTAGTCACACCGGCACTGATGTATGGAGCAGCGGTATGGGCGCCAGGCCTTGCTACCCATTGGTGGACACAGATAGAGAGACCACAGTTCCTCATGATGGCACGCATGATACGCAACAAACCGTTAGTACCTCATGACATTATCCGAGCAGAGTTTGCTGCGCCATCCTATGATGGTAGAGGCCATATTCCAGACTATATGCCTGCCAGACAGATTCAAAGAGATGCCACAGGACAGATTGTCATACAGAGCTTTTGAGGCATCTAGACAGCTGGCTGAGGGAGGAGACAGAGGATCATGGTATGCACAGGTCACACATTGGTTCTCACAGCATGGCCTAGACATGGATCATCTACCACCATTCCAGTATGATAGGGATGCACCACATAGCCGTCTCTCTCATAGTGAGAGGAACAGAGTATTGAGACAGGACCTATGGCAACTCTATACACGAGAGACATGGATATCGCCTACATAGCCTCTTCCACCGAAGATGCTATACTATAGAGATCACTTCATGAGTATCACTGATGATGGATTTATAGAGAGGCCTAGATACATGGAGGGCTTTTTACCACACGGCTCCCGAGTGGCTATTGGTCAGCTTAGAGTTTCATCACATCGATTGGAGATCGAGACTGGCAGAGCAGCACGGATCCCCCGAGAGGAGAGGGTATGCAGATTGTGCAGAGAGGAGGTGGAGAGTGAGGAGCATTATGTATGCAGATGAAGAGCATATACAGCCATGAGAGAGAGAGATCCCATTTTATTCAGAGAGCCATATTTCCTACGCTGGATCTTTGAGGCAGCAGACGAGCGCATACGGGGGAGATTCATTCTAGACATACAGCGTCACAGAGAGACATCATTATAGGCTCAGACAGCTCCAGGGGGGGACGACAGACACAGACTACTACATTTTTTCAGAGATCCATCCCACTCCCAGCCCCTACCCAGCAGGGAATTACTCTTCAGAGAGCAGAGACACTCAGAGCCTGCAGGAGACAGAGGACACGTGGCTTTCGGACACCACGCCTATACCAGAGAGAGATGACAGAGCTCAGTTTCACAGAGAGGGTGCGGAGCGACTGGCTCGCTTCAGAGCAGACCCAGGCATGTTCTTCAGGGAGCTATGGACAGCCCCTTCATTGATGTATACCATTTTATACCCCCAATACGGTACAAGATGGAGCCAGCTAGGTTGCATATCATGATTGTATACTCCATGTATATAGCTTTGCATTCTCCTAGTAGTAGAGCTCCATCCCCTCCCCCGCTCATTGTACTTATTGCACACCCAAATTCAGCTTTTTAGTTTAGTACTTTTTCATTTTGTTGGGATGACAGAGGATACCCCACACAGGCACACTGATTTGTCTCATAGGCCGAGTTCGGTCTTTTGGAAGACGTTAATAAAATCTTTCTTTCTTTCTTTCTTTCTAGGTGAAGGATGAGTTTGATATTGTGGCCAAGTTTATGGACTTGGACATGAAATCTTTTGACACGTACCTATAGAGATTTAGAGAGTTGCAGTCCCGAGCGGCACACATGGATGCCACAACGTTGTGTGGGTTTTTTATTTGTGGGTTGGCATGGGAACACAATCTCCAAGTATAGAACAATAATAGCAAGACACTAGAGGATGCCATTTGGTATGCTAGGATTTATGAAGAGACAATGGCCAGCCAGTCTCAGAGGAACGTCTTTGAGAAACCTCAAACCACAGAAACCTCTGAGCAAGCTTCCAAGCGTAAACAAAAGTTTAAGTCTGAGAAGGCTCCACAAAACCCAATCTGAAGAAGCATCAAGAGCATCAAGAGATCCTCCATAACATTAGGGAGGGCAGATATTTCTCTTGCGGTCAAAAGGACATATGAAGGCGATTTATCCGAAGGCAAAGACCAAGGCAACTCATTTGACCAAAGTAACATGTAACCCTCAAATTTCTTCCGTGAATATTATTGTTTTAGGTCAGAGTGCTTGCATGGAATGTGTTTTCAGCATGGCAATCTTTGGTCATAACGGCTTGATACGTATGTATGGGTCGGTGTTAGGGGAGTGTGCACATTCTTTTTACCTTTGTAGCACTCACAACTTCGTTAGTGCTAAACTTGTGCAGAAGTTGGGAGTGACATAACCAAGTGATCACGCGTATTGTGTGAACCTGGCGGCGGGACATGGACAGATTTGGGACTAGTGTGTGTGAGAGTTGGAAGGGTCATGTTTTGTCCTTTGTAATGGAAGATGCTCCAATATGTTGAAGGGTGATTTTGCGGTCCCATCCTCTATTTTTACGAACTCAATAGAACTTCGGAAATAATGTATATTTGTTATGAAGTGTTTAAATGTGTTGGTACCGTTTCATTTGATGTTAATTGTAGTTATAATGGTTAAGTTAGAAACTGGTTTAGGAAGCATTAGTGCTAGTTTTCTTGAGTTATGTTGTGGTCTTCTAGCTAGACAGTTGGTTGATCACAAGATTGTTTGGATTCCATGGTCTCAGCCTCTTAGGATGAGCTAGCGAGGGGAGGATGAGATTGCCTACCAGTAGTCGGAAAATCTCAAGATTGGGACAAATTGCATGGTATATTTCCTTGTGGGAGCTCCATTAGGATGAGAGCTATAAGATGTGTGGACATGTGTGAATTATTTCACTGTTATTTCAATGGTTTACTTGAAAGGCAGACCATGGCATGGGGTGGAGGTGTAGTTTACCAAGACTTAGTTAGGAAAGGATTGATCACCTTGACTCAGCTTTAAAAGTCTTGAGGAAATTTTATATGGTGTGTATCCTAGTGGTATGGGACGCTAGGATATGCAGCATGTAGAGTTTTTGGGTGTGTCTATATTTTCTCCTTGCTATGTTATATCTTTATGGGGGAGGAAATCGGAAGGGTAATTTGGATGGGGTTTGAAGGATTCAGTGGGTGAATCTTTTACCAGTTTTGTGCTGACCTATATGATTCCTTGAGGGAGCTATGTCGGGCCGATAGGCATTTCATTTGATAGTGGTAGTAGGTCCAAGCGAAAAGCTCCATTGATTTAGATCAGGACTCAGGGATCATTCCACTTGTTAGGGTGGACGATAGTCATTACTTTTATTTGGAACGAGCTGTTGTTCTGGGGTGAAGAGTTTGTGTGCCGGATTGTGTTGGGATTAGGAGAGGAATTTCTTATGATTATCGGAATGCTCTTATTAGCAGGTCCTTCGGAGATTCGATAGACGTGTTTTTTTGATCATCCTCAGTCCGACGTTATGGAGATTATGCTTTGTGCATAATCTCCATACGGGTGACGAAGAGGGTGGAACAAGGTTTTGGAGATTATGCTTTGTGCATACGGCTCCACGTGACTGTTTTATTGGGAGAGCAACCCTATGGTCAAGTTTGCCTATGATACTGTTGAGCATATAGTTCTGGCAATAGCTAGGTTATGTTTGATAGGAGTTGGATCAAAACCTAGATTCAGTGAGTCTTTGATAGCTTGAAGGAGACATAGTTGTGGTGCCTGATAGTTTTAGGAGTTTTTGAGAGGGAGGAATGATACCCCCTAGGTACAAGGAGTTTACTAGATTATGAAAAGAATGGGTATGATGTTGCAGCTAGTAGATATTTGTCTCAACGATTTTAGGTTCCAATTCCATGAGGAGTTGGAGGATTGAAGAATGGTTTACGTTCTTCAAGGACCTGAGAAGATTATTATTTTTTGTCTTGTTTCCACGGTCACATGTTGGAGAAATGATAGCTTTAGTTGAGTTGGTTCCTTGATATGTGGCTATGTGGATTTTATGGATAGGTATAAACCTGATTTGCTAGATTCTCCTTCATTTATTTTCAAGAGTGGAAATGTCCTAAGTGGGGAGGAATGTTATGTACCTAACCCTAACCCTTGGGGTTAGGGACTAATCCATCAGGGCTAGGAGAGCCGTGGGATTAGGAAAAGCAAATAGATTGAGGTGGCTAGGGTTCACATTTAATAAATCCAAGGTTGTTGGCTATTTATGATTGGACTGTTATTTATAGCAGCAATAAACACTATATAAGTGAGTCTTGGGTTATTATTGATTCATTGTGGTCTGGACCTGGACCAAGAGGCTTAGTCTTGCCATGGACATGGTAGATCATGGGTAGTCTTGCCAAGGACCCCTGTGGGCAAGCACTAGTGGTATGGGACACCATGACTGACTGGCATGGACTCGTAGGAGTGGAACCTTAGCCCTTGGCTCGGGGGAGGTTTGCAGACGCGAACCTATGGCTGGGTGATGCTTGCACCCCTTTTATTTCGTTTCTCTAATCTTGCGTATGCCTGTGTATTAGGCGATCTTTGGGAGGAGTCCCTTACACGTGGTGGGGACCCTTTAGAGAGTATTTCGGACCCAAGGTTGTGTAATTATTTCTCCTCTCTCTCTCCAGTCTTATCTTCTCTACATTGTGCTATTCATCGTAAAGAACAAAGGGCTGAAATTATTTATCAAAGTATAATCCTTTTCTGTAAGCTTTGGCATGTCTCACCTTGAGCTAGAATTCCCTCCTAGTTGCGTGGGCAGCCTTGGTTGACATCCAAGCTAGTCACGGTGTTTTGTCATGGGAGGCATGGACCTCATTAGGCCACACCCTCCTCACACCATCTGGAGCTACCCTTACTCTGGTTAACAATTCCCAATCCTTAATTGCCGGTTGTTTTGAAGCGGAGTTTTTTATTGGAACTAAAGTTGCCTCTTGCAAGTTTTATGTGACTCCCGTAGGTACCATGAAAGAGAGCATCATCCTCAAAAGGGCATGGATTGTGGCCACTGACTGGGTTGTCAGCCGTCGAAAGCGAACCGTGACACTTGAGGTACCCCACATAATGGTTACCATACCCGTGATAGACGAGAACACCCCAATCCTTCAATATCCGTAGCCTCGTTGTCAATTTACAAGCCATCACTTTAGGTAACCCCTCACACTCAACTGTACTCTTGCCTCGATGTGTCGGCCACCCCCTCCAACCATTATGGAGATCCAAAACCTCGTCGATAGAGAGGAAGACCACCCCCAAAGGACAACCTCAACAAACCTTTGGGAAGGTCACCAAAAAAGAGTGCATACCCCTGAGTACCTTGGCTAGTCAAGGAAGCTACGATGCCAAAGCCAAGTCTTGGCAGCCACCTTTTGGCCAAAAGCCTAGCTATGAGCACAATTTTGCCTAGCGGGAGTCTCACGCAAAGGAGTTTTACCCACAACCCGAGCCTTGCTGGTTTGGATGTCCATCAAGGTATTAGAAGCTCAAGCCTTCTACAAGGGGAATTGTTTGTTTGGGTCCCAAAAACCTCTCTGTCTGCACCACAATCCCCTAAGCCAAAGAGAGCCAAGCAACGGCACTAACACCCAATTCCATCCCAACAATCAACACCACTATGGATCCCGACAAAGCTGCTAGAAGCTCAAGGCTTCTACAAAGGGAACGTTCCAAGGTCAAAGAAACCCATGCCACAAGCGTCTACCAACACCCCATCAAATGTCAAATCCAAGATGTAGTGGAGACCCAAAGCCGTGCCTCCAACGCCACGCCAAAGTCTAAGTAGGAGTGGAGAGCAGTAGCTGCCACCTTGGTCCTCGACTGATGTGCCGACACCACCATTAAAGCAATTGGAAGAGTCCATGGATGGATCACCATGTCCATGTGCGGTGGTCGTATCCCTGTCAGTTCAAATGGAAGAAGAACCGACCATGGTGCAAGAGTCCGTGGATGGATCACCAAGCCCATGTACCCCCATTAGTTCAAATAGAAGAAAACCCAACCACGATGCCAAAACTCTAAGAGAGCCTTGCACACACCCCCTTTGCTTTGCGCCAAGCAATTTGAAGGCTCAAAGGAATCACCACAATCCCACAACAACCCCGTGCCTTATGCCGTAACACCAACTTGTCAACTAGAAAGCTAAAATTCAATCAGGCCCACTAGCAAGGCTAGTGGCAGTAGCGTCCAAGCTTTTGTCGTGGTTGGGGCCTAGGCAAGCGGTTTTCTACCTTCGTTCATTGAGGCTTATGGTAAGATGAAAACCTTAATTCCCTGTTGTACATACATCACATAGCACACCCTATCAACCGCACACACATGTACTTAGGAATGATAAAAAACTTAAAAAAAAAAAAACAAAAACATCCGCACGTACACACAAAGTGCATACACGTGCCCAATCACACAGCTGCACGTGCACCACACATCCCCACGAAAAACACACATCCGCATGCACACCATCACAATGCACACACCAGCATGTGCACAAACAATAAACACACTTGCACGTGCACAGACACAAAACACACCCGCACATGCACAGAGACAAAGCGCACACACCTGCACGTGCACATCCACAATGCACCACCCCCCCAACCCGCCTCCCCCCAGCGCGTGCGCACACGCACGCACGCACGCACAACCCCCCCTCCCCAAACACACACCACACAAAACCTAGAAAAATTACTACCCCCCCCCCCGTCCCCAACACACACACACACACACACACACACACACACACACACACACACACACACACACACACACACACACACACACACACACACATGCACGCACGCACACAAACCCATAAAAAATACCAAAAAATACTTTTTTTCTTAAAAAAGGACCTATAATATGTAAATTTTGCATATTTACAAAAAACCCCCCTTAACATTATTTTTTTCCAAAAATAAAAAATGTATTTTACATTAAAAAAATTGTTGCACAACGCCTCATGTGGCCGGTTGGCCACCCGACCACTTGCATGGCCACACATGAGGGGGGGGGGCCGTGGTGCTTGGTTGCCGATACGGACGGGGAACGTGGCCCCTGTCTGCTACATCACCTATGTGCCACGTCGCCCCAAACCTTCACGCCCCTCGACCAATGTTTGCACATGACAAACGGCCATGATCCACGCCTTGGACTGCGCCTGCGCCTTGCTTTGCGGCACCTCCATGCCTTGCATCGCGCTTGCCACCCACGCCTTGCATTAGTTGCTTGCGGCCCACTCCATTGCTCATGCCATCGTCTTTAGCAACCCCGTGCTATGTCCTTGGCAAGGTCCCCTCCCGCCACGACAGCCTCATGTTGGACCACCCCCTCATCTGAACCTTGCCAAGTATTTGAGAGAAGAAGAAGATATATTAACGTCTCGCAAAAGACCCAACGGGTCTATGAGACAAAAGGTGTACAATGTGTCCATGGAATCTCATCATGGAAAAATAGACACCATAACAAAAAGAACTAACACTAATCCCTAGGTAAATGTAGATCATCATTGTCATCCTCATCATGGAAGATCACCATCCTCATCATCGTGGATACAAAATGGGTGGAGAGGATATGGGGGTGCGAGGGTGGAGAGGGAGCTATCCATTGATGTGTGGTAGGGTTCCATAAAGGATGTCCAACATCAGCGAGGGGGTGAGGAGGGCACCTAGATCTACACGGCCGAGGTAGCTCTATATATATATATATATATATATATATATATATATATATATAGATAGATAGATAGATAGATAGATAGATAGATAGATAGATAGATAGATAGATAAGAGAGAGAGAGAGAGAGAGAGAGAGAGAGAGAGAGAGAGAGCTGTATTAATGTCTACTAGAGGCCGAACTCGACCTATGAGACAAATCAATGTACAACTGTCAATGTCTTCTGGATGCCGAGAAAAAAAAGGAAAAAATGAACATGAAACAAAATATGAAAGTACTGAGCTAGTGGGGGGTGTGATGGATGGAGCACTACTGCTAGAGGCTCAGTATGCAACCTATATGCGCAGGGTATACAAGAATGCAATGCAGATTTGTCTAGCTCCACCAGTACCATAACGGGGGTGTAATATGAGAGAGAGAGAGAGAGAGAGAGAGAGAGAGAGAGAGAGAGAGAGAGAGATATCAACATCTACATAAGGCCAAAATAACCTATGCGACCAAAAGGATTACATCATGTCCATGGAATACATCATCATGGGTACTTAAATGAAAGAAAATCTCCCCAACATTCCTTGAATATTCACCACTTGTGTCTGATGCAAGGCATCAAGAATAATGGTGTCAAATTTGACTCAATGTACCAAGCTTAGTGCCTGCCGGCAAGGGGTACTTATGTTCCTTACCCACCAAAGGTCTCAGGATTGGCATGGGAGAGTGCCGCTCACCATTCTGGCCAAACTCCATGAAGGCACCACAGCAAATTGGGCCGATATTTTCACTACGGAACTTTGTGGTGTTTGCAAGTCTGATGTCGGCAAGATCAATTGTGCCTACATGCTCACTAAGGTCTTATACCATGCCATCGGCAAAGAGCCTCCACCACAGGTACCCAGCATGACATAATCCACCTCGACAAGCTTTAACTCTTCAACAAACTTGACTTGACCCCCCCCCCCCCCCCCCCCCCCCCCCCCCCCCCCCCCAAGAAGTAGAAGCTTGAGATGACCCACAACCCTTCAGAACCTCGCCCACGGCTGCTCTTGGGAGCTTCATTTAACCCAACCCCATTACCCATGGTCCACCCTCGCCTCCCCGTGAACCCTGGCACCCTTGAGCCTCCACAATAGAATGATCATGGAAAACGGGCTCGGCTGCCCATCCACTTCAAGAAGAGAACCTTTTTTGCTCCGGAGATGATCTCTGTGAGCGGCATTAGTTCTTCACATGGGATGTCCCCCAGGATGAGGTGCATAATGCTAGTACCGACAAAGGTCAAGCCGCCCACCAAGTACTTCAACAACCAACACATGGGTTGGCTTCACTCAATGCTTTTGAAATCATACCTAGAGCCACAAGTTGACACTCAACAATGGGTCACCCTCATCGGCCATGTCGCGGAATCTTCCAAAAGACACATGCCCCACAACAAGAGAAATTCTAGTGCCATGACAAGCTCATCCAAGAGGCGATCACCAAGCATAACCTCTCCCGTTAGCAACTTCATGAAGCTTAGGAGAAAGTGGTAATGTTAGAAGCCAAGCTCAAAAAGGCCAAAGAAGAAGTCCGCAAGCTTGAGCATGAGCTCGTTTTGGCCGAGGCTACATAGGAAGAACTCCTCAACACTCATAAGCATGCCATGGAGGTCCTCCAAGTTCAGAATAACGATTTGAATAAGACCTTGAGCACGTAAGCCAACGCTCACGCAACAAAATTAGAAATCCCCAAAGCTGAGCTTACAGAGGCCAATGGTGAGAGACTTGATCGAATTAAGGTTAGGGTTTAAATAAGTGCACCTAAGTTTATGCGTAAGGTGGATGGAAGATATCCATGGTGTGTGCTGAGAGAGAAAGAGAGAGAGCTAGAGAGAGAAAGACATTGCTCAGAGTGTTGCATGACTCAATGATAGATAGATTAGGTAGGCCCAAACTCAGCAATGAGGCGAACCGTTCTTGGAAGTAGGGAGACCTTGCTACATTGAATGCAGTATAATCATGGTAAAAAAACCTTGCAACAGCTGCATCCACTGCTTCTCTTTTGCATGGATCCCAAGAGGTAGCAAGAATGCATTGGGTGGCTCTTGGGGGTGGAAGAGGATCCAATCGATGCAGAGAAGTTCATGGGTTGAGAGGGATTGGAAGGAGCTGTAAAGAGTGAAGGGTTTACAGCCATAGACCTTGGAGGGGGAGCATGAAAAAGGACAGCATTATGCTTGGCGTTAAGCTCCCTTTTTTTTTCCGGTAGGGATAGCTCCACAAGGCTGGCCAGCTTCATGAAGAAGATGTCCTCGTACCTAGTTGGCTCTCGTGAATTCGGTAATGTTGCAATAGCGACATTTCCATCTCCTAGCTCCCCCTCCAACACCCTGTTCAAGGACATCCACTTCATCCCACACCATGACCAAGAGTTTACCTTCTTAGCTCTTTTGGTACCTTTGGGAGGCATTATGAGAGAGAGCTCAGAGAGAGAATGGAAATTTGATATATATATATATATATATATATATATATAGAGAGAGAGAGAGAGAGAGAGAGAGAGAGAGAGAGAGAGAGAGAGAGAGAGAGTCTAGACTCTAAACTCTAAAGAGTAGAGTGAGTGAGTAGAGGGAGAGAGATTGCAAGACAGAAAAGGATGACATTTTGTAACTTCATACTCATAGCTATAGGAAGACAAAAAGAAGGCTTCAAAATCTAGACTTTCCTTATGCATTGCACAAGGCAAGGTTAGAGAGAGAGAGAGAGAGAGAGAGAGAGAGAGAGAGAGAGAGAGAGAGAGAGAGAGAGAGAGAGGTCGTTATGCAAGGTGGCAAGACGTTTTTTTTTTTTCCGAGAAAAGATCCTTTCATTAGTTATGTAAAAAACGCCCGTAGGGCTACAAAAGAGATCTCTCCTGCTCCTAAAAGAGAGAAGAGCAGTGAATACATCATGGCAGCCCGGGAGACTCTCCCTAGGTGCTGCAAAATACAAGCATTAGTCTAAAGAACTGAGCGGCTAAATCATACAATAGGGGGGGGGAAGAGCCAAGCAGGTGGCCTGTAGTGCCAACGGGGGGATCCCGTGTGTAGGGTGTAGAACGGGCCGCAGCGCCAAGTGGTGTGGAAGGCCTGGCGCCGTAAGATCGCCTCATCCGAGTCTCCCCGGATGCGGTCGTACTGTCCTCGCAGGGTGTGGATCAACTCCTGCCAAATCCCCCGAACAGTCTCTGCTGGTGGCTCTAATCTCCCCTCAAAGGCCGAAAAGCACCGAGCCCTCCAGGTGAACCAGATGGTGAGGCTGCTGAGGAGCTCCCATCGTAAATCCCTCTCCTGTGTCCAGCTGGCGGACGAGAAATCCGGTGCCGGAACCAGGCGAGGCTGGCCCCTAATAAATCTGATGGCCTGACTGCCCTGCTCCATCTCATAGCCCATAGCAGGCCCTGACGAAGTCGACCAAGCAGCGGCACCCCACGTAAACATACCCTCTGGAGAGAGGGGGGCCAGAATACGCAGCATCCGCAGCCAAATCTGCTGTGC
The DNA here is from genome assembly GCF_041138505.1 of Cibotium barometz. NCBI lineage: Eukaryota > Viridiplantae > Streptophyta > Polypodiopsida > Cyatheales > Cibotiaceae > Cibotium > Cibotium barometz. Next base: position 25,957,946 of record NC_141055.1, on the reverse strand, counting down.
CTGAGGGCAGTCCCAAAGGCAATGTCTCTGTGTCTCCATAGGGTGGCCGCATCGGACGCAGGCCGCCGGAAGACCGCTGTAAACAAGCCAAGTGCCAACTGCTGAGCCCTTGTGGGTGACCAGCCACTGAAAAGCCGAGATCCTGCGGGCCTGTCGACTAGCCCAGAGCCGAGCCCAGAAATCCTCCAGGAACTCCTGTGATAGTCCCTGCAATCGCCAATGCCCCGCTGCCGCTGGAGAAACCGTCCTCCTCGCCGTCAAAATATGCCGTCCCAGCCGAACAGTATACTGGAAAAAAGTGATCTCTGTGGCCTCAAGGGATGCATAAGGATCATGCCACTCGTACTCCCCGGGGTCCCACTGTAGCCGGGCCAAGGGGCGCGCTGCATATGCCCATATGCGCCAATCCGGGAGCACGTCAGCAGGGTCGGGGTCAATATGCCACTTCCGAGAAGCGGCAGCCACTACCCGAATCCTCTGAAAGGTGCACTCTGCAACCAAAGGCGACTCCACCTCCACTCTCTGGAGTCTGCCCTCATCCTGAATCTCATAATAGAGGCATCTGCCATCCTCAGTGCTAGCTCTGACAGCAATCAGGATCTCCAACTGTGTAAAGGCTCCCATCCACCGTGGGGCCACTGGCTCGAGAGGTGTGAACCACTCCTCTGTAAGTGCCTCCTGAATATCATCCCGCATAATCAACCCCCCTCTGAAGTGACTCAGCCTCTCCACCTGGGTCTCCTCTGGTAGACTGCAGAAAGCCTGCCAGTCTCCAAAACTACGAGCTGGGCCTGCCGCTAAAGGTCCCCAGGCTAGACGAGGCCGAGAACCCAGCATATGACCCTGCTCTGTACGAACCGCTGGGCTCCAGATGAGCGGCTGCCTGGCCCGCTCCTCAACACAAGAAGGAGGCCGCTGGGAGAGCCCCGGTCTCAGCAGCTCCCAAGCCCTCAGGATACTCAAAGCAAATCTGTCCTCCCATCCTCTACTGAGGCCTGTCCTCCTCATCTCTATGAAGATCCAGCGAATCTCTGGTGCCCAGGTACCCCCTGCAGGAGGCGCCCGGGCCTGCAGTCGCTGCAAGAGGAGCTCTTTCCAAGGCTCAGCGCTTGGAAGCAACCCCCGAACAATAAGCTTCCCCAATAAGGCTCTACTCTGATCGACTGGATCTATAATGCCCAAACCGCCCTGAGCCAGCGGAAGTGTAATAACTGCCCATGCAACCTTTGCCCGAGCTGGCTGACCGTCCCGCCCAGACCACAGAAAGTTCCTGATCAGCCTCTGTACCTGGCTGATGCAAGAGCTCGAGAAAATCCAGCAAGACGTAATGTACCACACAGTCGCTAACAGCACCTGATTTGCCACCACCACCCTCCTAGCCAAGGATAGTCGAGCTGTACTCCAATACAATAGCTTCTTCCGAATGCTCAGAAGAAGCGGGGCAATCTGCTGCTCAGGTGACAAATCAAGGCCAATCTGGCATCCCAAATACCGCACTGCTGTGCCTGGAGGAATCCATCTTAAACCGGGGTCCGGGCTCCATGCCGGAGTGGGAGCACTACTGATCCAAAAGGCCACTGTCTTGCGCCAATTGATCAATGCTCCCGAAGCTGCACTAAAAACCTGGAGCGACTGCTCTGCCCGAATAAGATTGGCCTCTTGGCCATGCAAAAATAAGCCCGTGTCGTCTGCAAACTCAGCATCAAGCAAATCCTCCCCCCGGACTGGGAGCTGAAGTCCTCTCAAACCAACCTCCTCTGCCGTCAAATACATACTCATAGCCTCCGCAAAGAAGAGAAAAAGGAAAGGGGCGAGAGGACACCCCTGACGGACTGATCTGGTCAGCTCAAAACTCGGCCCCCGACCTCCTGCAATCAGCACCTGGCTGCGAGCTGTGGAATACAAAGCTGCCACCCCTCTGATCCATCCTGGCTCAAAGCCCAGGCGTAGCATAGTGCCCTCTAAGAATCCCCAATCAACTCTATCGTATGCCTTCTCAAAATCGAGAAGCATCACGACCAAGTCCTCGCCAAGAAACCTAGCTCGGGCCGTCGCCTCCTAGAAAGTAAAGATGTTGTCAAGGATACTGCGCTCCTTGACAAATCCTGTCTGAGTAGCATGAATCAACTCCCCCAGGAAGGGCTGGATCCTCAAACTCAAGGCCTTTGCTAAGACCTTGTAGACAGTATTGAGGATCGTAATAGGCCTCCAATGCCGAATGTCATCCGATACTCCCTCCCCCTTGGGGATAAGATAGATCAAGCCCTCTGAAAAGCTCTGCGGCATCACCCCAGTATCCAAAACATGCTGAAAGCCCCTGCGGAGGCCTGGCCCCAAAAGGTCCCAATAGCGCATAAAAAAGGCCGGCGTCAGTCCGTCCTCCCCTGGGCAACTATGTCGCGGCAGGACCCTCAAGGCCTCAGCAAGCTCAATCTCTGACAGAGGCGCACCTAGAACTGTGCGCATATGGTCTGTAACCCTCCTCTGCACATGGGCCCACACTCCTGCTCGCGCATGACGGGGTCCAATGATCTCAAAAAACTCCCCAGTCACTCTATCACCAAGCTGCGTCCACTGAGAGGCCTGACGACGATAGTAAAACTCATGTCTCTGCTCCTCTACCTCTCTAACCTCCTGGCGTGCCTGGCTCAGCTGGGACGCCACCCACTCACATGCAGGCTGCTGCTCCTGAAGGCGCTGTAGCGAAGCAAGGCTGCGTCTCAGCCGTTGCTCTCGCTCGCGAATCTCTCCCAGTCGTGTCAAAGCTGCAGCGTGTAGAAAAGAGCTAAGATCAATGAGTCCCTGGGCACACTGGCCCGCTGCATCCTGGTCAGAGCACTGACTATCATGCCAGATCTTCTCAATGTCCTCAGCGAGACTGGGATCTGCAAGTACCCTCTCTGGGATCCTCAACTGCAAGCTGGGCTCCCGTGTCCCCTCCTCCAATGTCAATATAACTGGCGCATGATCTGAAAATGAGGTGCCAGCAAGAATGCCGACGGAGCCCCCTCGCTCCCCTAACCAATCGCCCACATAAAAGCGATCAATCCGAGATAGATTAGTCCCTCCCTGCCGGCGATCCGACCGAGAGAAACTAAGACTGTCCTGAGACCGGGAGAAAGCCCCATGCTGCCATGCATCAGTGATCCTCAGTGACATGCAAAACCGGTCCCAAGCTGCAAGCTCCGTGCCGTGCACTGTAACATGACTGCCTCCCACCCTATCTGCCGGGTCCTCAAGCATGTTGAAGTCTCCCCCAACACACCAATGTGCGGCCTCTGGCAATGCATCTGTAACCTGAGTCCAGAACTCTGCTCTGGCACTAGCATGATTGGGCGCATAGATGTTGAGCACACCCAATAGCTCATCATGCATCCTCAGAGTGACATACTGTGCTCTACCAGGCACAATGATCCCTCGGTCCACAATGGCCTGCCGCCATACATCTGCAATAACCATGCATACTCCTCCCTGTCCACCCAAAGGACCAAACCCTGCAGACCAAAAAGTGTCCCATCTACCAGGCATCACCGAACCATATCTCCGGATCCTGCTCTCACCCAAATGGTGCTCCTGCATCATCAAAATGTCAATGCTGCCACCAACCAGGCATCTCTGAAGCTCCTGCCCCAAGCAACCTCGATAGCGTATAAAGTGTGCTCCGCCAAGGCCCTGTACATTCCATGAGATGATCCTCATGGATGCCCTGCTGAGGAGGATGCTGTCTCAGCCGTACGGCGGGCCTTCGCAAGCGGCTTGGATGGAGAGTAGTCCCCATCCGAACGGCTGCGAATCTGCCCACCCGGTGTACTGCAAGAATCCCGGATCAGGCGCCAGTGGGGGCTGTGGCCCATGGCGACTGCCTCCTGCTCTGACAGAGAAACCTCGTGTATACTCACATATCCAGGGTCGCGTGCCAAGTCTGCCACTATGCGCACGACCAAATGCCGAATCCCTGAGGTATCCACACTCCCCGGGATCCAAGAAGAAATGAGCCAACTCCCAAAGTCGGCCTATCACATTAGTCACCTCCAGATCGCTCATGTGGTGAGAAAACTCAACTGCTTGAGTCTTCAAAGTGCTGAGAGCGAGCTCTAGAGTCCACTCCCGATCACAAGGTCCACATAGAGGGAACGAGAAGGCCACCGCTGAGTCTAGTGCCTCCTCCCCCGCGGGCCGGAGGTATCACTACATGAACTCGAATGGGTGCTGGCTCATGGGGGCCCTCTGCTCCAAAAAGCCGTGTAAAGGTATAATCAAAGGCCTCCGAGCGCTGTCTAATGCCAAGGCGACTCAGCCGACTGCGGATAGATGAAATCCGTGAGGCCCTAATCGGCATAGGTCTCCTCTGTGATGCTCGAGCGAGGTCAGTGCTCAGCGCTCTCCGGACTGCAGGTGAGCGCCAGGGAACAGCCAGGGTCTCCCGGGAAGGTGAGGCGAGCGGAGGGGGAGGCGAGGGAGGTGGAGAGGGAGCCGCTGCCGAAATCGGAGCGGGGGCGGGAGGAGGCGAAGGTGGAAACGAGTCGGTGGGAGGGGACGGGGGTGGGGGGGGTGAAGAAGGGGGAGCTGGCATCTCCTGGTCCTCGGTCGCTGCAGGGGTCTCCTCCTGAAGGGGAGCAAAGCTGTTCCTCACGGGAACCCAGTGAGGCTGAGACTGTGGCTGCTGCTGCAGCGGTCTCTGTGTGTGCTGCTGTGGCTGTCTCCCTCGGCGGCGCCCCTGTCCAGGCTGCCACTCCGAGGTCTCTGTGGCCTGAGCAGGTGTCCCTGAGGCAGCCTGCCGAGCCGAATCTGTGGGCGGGCCATCAGTAGCCTGCGGCGGTGGTGAGGGTCGAGGTCTCCTGCGAGGGCAGGCCTTGGCCAGATGACCGACCTGCCTGCAAATGAAGCACTGGTTCGGGAGCCCCGAGAACTCCACTCTCTGATCTATCCACCCCCCCCCCCCCCTATCCTAGGTAGCTGAATGACCTTAGGAAGGGAGGAGATGTCAGACACCAACACTCTGACCGAAGGTAGCCCAGCTGCTCTGGCCACCACTGAAGCTGCTAAGGGGCCCGTCTCTAGTACCGAGCCCACCAATGCTCCGAGCCTGGAGAGGAGCGGAAGATACTCCCGGCGGAGACCAGGGAAACAAACTGTAATATGGAAGAGGCGCTCTCCCTGCTCCGCCGCTGCTGGGTCAAATCCATGCTGCCAAGGTCTGAAGAAAGCCCGAGCACCCCTGATGTCCAGAGGACTCATGGCAAGGACCTTGGCAACGCTCTGGGCGGCCTCGAACTCGATCTGATAATGGCCCCGGCCCAGGAGCTGTACATCTAGGATCTTGCCCACATCTGCAAGGAGGTGAGCCTGAAGAAGATCCCTGATCTCCCCTCTGCTGGGGCGAGTGCCGACTATACGGCAGATGGTGGAATGAGCCTGGAGGCGTTCCACCTCTGCAGTGAGGCTCGCTTCCTCTTCCGGCGAAAGAGAAAGCCTGATGGGGATGTCCTCGGGGGCGGGCGAGGGGGCTGCGGGTGAGTCCCTCTGAGGCGAGGCGGGAGGAGTCTCCATCAGAGTCTGAAACTCAGGCGAAGGCGAGGCGAATGCGGAAAACCTGCAAGAAGCGGGCTGCACCCAAAGAGGCGGAAGACCGGATGAAAATGAAGAAAAAAAACAAAACCCCCTGGGGGTGACCAGCAGCACGAAAGAGGAGGGAGAGGGGGAAAACGAAGGAGAGGCCCTGGGGGGGCGGCAAAATAAACGAAAGGGAGGGGAGGCGGGGCGCTGGCGCGAACAGGCGGAAAGGGGGCGAACAGGCGAACAGGCGAAGAGTGGGCGGAAAAACAAGAAGGCGGCTAGGCGGGGGGGGGGGGGGGGGACGAAATGGGGAGGAGGCGCAGCAGCAGGCAGGCGGGGGGTGACGATGCGAAACGGCGAGGAGAGGAAAGGGACGAAAAAGCGAGGAGGGGGGAGGCGCAACAGCGAGGAGAGGGGAGCGAAGGCAGGCGGGGGGTGAAGAGGCGAAATGGCGGAGAGATGGGGGGCGAACCGGCGACAGAGAAAAAGGGGGGGGACGTGGAGGCGCGCAATGCAGGGTGGAGGCGGGAGGCTTCAGCGAGCTCGTAATCTCAGGAGGTAAGATTCGGCCGTGTCAACCCCAAAAGATTTGTAAGGTACGTATTGATTTGACACCTGGCAAGACGTTTTTTTATTTTATTATTTTTTAAAATAATAAAATTCCTGGTATAAATATCTAAATATTTATTGAATCACTATAAGAGTGGGTTCACACCATAGTCACAAGGAAACTCCGTTTCGGGGCCTATGGCCTATCAGATCGGAAACGCCGTTTCCAATGTCACCCGTTTCTCATTTCCTTTGTGCCATTTCTTGATGAAACTCTTAAGGTTGCATACAAAATATAACTATGTTGTTTCGAAGAAGCCGTTTCTTATCCGTTTCCATTTCCAAGATTAAGTCGTTTCCGTTTCCGATAGCCTTGTCGTTCTTGTTCTGTTTCCCGTTTCATGTGACTATGGTTCACACTATACTAGCATTCTTGCACAACAAACTCGTTGCCAACTTGTTGGCCAGCCACCCAAATTCGAAACGGCGCACAACAAATGCGTTGCCAACTTGGAGAAGAAGCGAAGGCTTACACCACAGAAAAGAGAAGCGAAGGCTTGCACCACAGAAAAGAGAAGCGAAGGCTTGCACCTTGTGTGACATCACTGCTTACGTCATGCAAAAGGACCTTCGGACCTTCAAAGGCTATAAAAAGCATTGTACTTCTCTGTGTGGAATCTCCACGATGGACTATCACCCGCCATAGCGTCCCTCCTGCGCGTGCCTTGTCTTACATCTCTCTCCCTCCCTTTCTCTCTCTCTCTCTCTCTCTCTCTCTCTCCCCATCAGCTGTGTGCTTGCGCTCTCAACCTAAGGTACCACATGCTCCTGCACATTGCACAAGGGCACAATACTCTTAGTTTCTAGTTCTGTGGAGGTTCTCTCATGCATACCTTCGAGCACCCTACTAAGGATGGTACTAATGATTGGGTCTTGTAACTATGACTGTGGAAGATGTGGAGCTAGGTTTTGCTAACTGTACCTTGGGGCATACCTGGTGATACTTTTTCTTGCTATGCCCGATTGTATGGCAGTAAAAACATCGGTTCTCTTGTTATACTTTCGCAATTCATCTTTGGACAAACAGTCTCTTGTCACGCCTTTCTTAGCCTTCTGGTCCTAGGTTAGTGTGGATGTGGTGTCTGCAGGGTAGGAGCTAGAAACTCCAGAAGGCTGTGGTGGGGTGGACCTCGTCACTCGTGGTTGGTGCTTTATTGCCTGAACTTTGTGGCTAGGTGTTGTGTTCTGGGATTGTACTTTAACTCCATGCTTTGAGCAAGCTCAATAGGCTGGAAACACCTTTTTGGGGGAACAGATTGATGTATTGGGAGTAGCCATGGCAATTGAATTGTGGGCAAGGGCGCGGAGGTATGCTTCGGGTGCCTCTGTATGGTATTTCTCATTGATTTGCTGCTAATACTAAAAAAAACGTCATTTGATGCGTCTCCGCCTCTGAGACAGCTCTCTTGATCTCTAGAGCCCACTGACAGCCAGTCTCCTTTGCTGTGTGAATCCGTTTGAACTTTTCTGCTTGGTACTCTTGATATGTTTCTTCCATACATGCTCGTGCTTGTGTTGTTGATGATCTTGTTTCAAAGCAAATTTTTGCTCGGAACGCTGGGCCATTGAGGGAGGTTGCTGAAGAATGTTGAAGAACTAGGGTAGGTTGCTGAGTCTGTAAAAAGAGGAAGAAGTGTTGCAGCATGTTGTCCATCATCGCCTCAACTTGGGCCAAAGTCAGAGGTGTACTCTACTACTTGGGTCTGTGAGAGCGTCTCCACTGAGGAAGATGCTTTCACAGGTGTGGTCTGTTCCACCATCTCCTCCTGGGAGGCACTATGGTCATTCCTGAGTGCAAAACAACCTTCCACTAGAGAAAAAAACCATATTTTCGCACAAGTAGACACCATCAGGTTGTCTCTTTTTACCTTCATGAGGCTATCCATTTAACGTTTTGGAATCACACTACACTTTGAAATGGGCTAGGTGCACATGGTGCATCCATCCTCGATCAAATCAAGTCTCATGGCCACAGGAATTTTGTTATGATTGTTCTCTTTGATTTTTGAATGTAGTTTAGAAAGCATGCCAATTTGCTGATGAATAAGCATACATTGTTATTTTAAACTCAAAGGTTGGGTGATTTTGGGATGATTTGAAGCTCGGGCTCTGAAGAATGTTTTACGTTCAAAGATATCTCGACACGTGCTGGTTCTGTGGTTGGGATGAATGCTTCTACTCAAGTTCAAAGTGATTTGAAGTCATCTGAGACTGTAATAGCACAATCAACTAGCGCTTTGATGGAAGGGTCTGAACCTCTGAAAGTAGGCAACCCTCTGGAATCTATGCATATGCTTTTTTTTTTTCTGGTTTCTTGGAGATTCTACGAAGCTAATGAGAGGTTTTTTTGCCTTCCCTGCAGTCAAAGCGCAGGACTCTTTTGGATAAAGTGAATAAAAGAAGTGCTCTTCTATGTGGTACATGTGGGAAGACTTTTGCTAACCCATACAGCTTAAAAAGGCATGCAACTAAAGCAGAACATATGCTGGATAAAAAGGTGGTAAATGCCTTGAACCTAGTCCTGTGTTGAAAGGTTAAATTGTTCAAGTTTTAATTAAAGTTTTTGGTACTTTTTCAGTTCAGAAACGAAACCTCTAGGAATAAAATGGACAAGAAACGTTTGATTGGTGGGGATTACCTGTGTATCACTTGTGGGAACACCTATGCTACGCCATTCACCTTGAAAAGGCATGCAATCTCAACAGGACATGCTTTTCATAAGGTAGGTTGAAGTTAGAAATCTGATATCAGGTCAGGGTTTGAGGCTGATTTAGGAGGATTGCTGATTCTTATGCATGTTTATTTTTTTCCACAGGCAAGCAAGCCTACTGCTGAAAGACAGCAGTTTGAAAATAGGGATGATATTGAAGGTAATGTTTCTGAAAAGCGTTTGACTCTTGGAAAAACAAAATTCGAGACTTTGTGGCGTAGGCGTTCCTGGAAAAACAAGGTTAGACAATTCAAGTGTATGCAATGCCACAGGACATTTAGCAGGAAAAAGCAGTATGTCCATCATTTGGACACACACTTCAAAAAATCTAGGAAGATAACCGGCAGACCAGTTAGCAAGCTAGTTGGAAGACCAGTTAGCAAGCTAGTTGGAAGACCAGTTGGTAGGTCTAGTGGTAAAGTCAAAGGCAGGCCTACTGGCAGACCACCAAAACTTGTTGGGGCAGGTCACATCAAGCAGGCAACAGAGGAACGAAAGAGGAAACATGAGCCAGAATCCCTTGGTAGACGAGCAAGATCTCGTAGGGAAGAAGGAAGCATACCACGGACGTCAGAAAAGCCTATGGCAATCACATGTCAGGAATGTGGTAAGGTGTTTGATGAATATTCACGCTATACTGGCCACCTCAGTATACATTCGAGGTCGAGAAAATTCTATGCAGGTGAAACGAGTAAAAAAAATATGAGTGGAGGCCGGCAGGATTCTGTCTCAGGCACCTCTGCAAATGATGATGTGTTCAACATTAAAGTGCTATCAGCCCTGGGGTTTCGCAGATTGCTTGGTGACACGACTGGCACGTACCTGTCTGGTTTACCAGCGAAACTCCTGTTTTCAAGAAGTTTAGATCTCTCTGACCTACGTTAAAGTGAGGAGGTATGATTTTTCTTCATTTGATCATTTGGCTAGATCACACAATCCTTTCTGGATGAGGTCAAACAATCATAGGAGTACAAACTTTATATTTGCGTTTGTGTCGAAATGTTGAATGTTGTCTTGGAAGTGCTTGTGTAGACAGATGCTGAAACTTTTGTTCCATCAACTTTTTGGATCTTGAAAATAGCAATTTAGATCATTAAAAAGTTCCTATTTATGATGAGGTTGAGATGGCATCCTGGTAGATTCGGCTGTGTAATAAAGTTGAGCAACAAGAATCCATGCCATCAGCAATACGTTCTAGGCATGTTAACCTGCAGGAAATGGAAGGTGGTCTGGCTGCCCTTGGTGTCAACAACTTTGCACAATGCATGCACTGATTTTCTCCTTTTAATGCCAAGCTTTTGAAAACACAATGAAAACTTCACAAACCTAAGACTGATAACCTTACAAACTTGGGCTGGCAGGTCAACATGTTACTAAACCCAAAGAATACTGGGTGAGATTCCCTTAACGTCTCTCTTCTTCTTTTTTTTCTTTTGGGGGGGGGGGGAGGGGGGTGGGGTTACATGCTCTGTATTATGACGACTCCTTGGGAAGAACGGGTGTGTGAGGAGTCTAGAGGGCTTATCCAATGCTCGATGAGGAGGCCAATATGAGAGGAAAGACTTGAGGGGTGCTAGTCGGCCACCTCAAACAGTGCTTAAGCCCTTTAGACTCCCCATTTAAGTACCCGTCCCTAAGATCTGTCTGTTAGAAGTCATCTCCTGTCTAGATTTATACACCAGGGCCTTTGTTGTGGGTGTGCCCGCCCTTATGAGGTGTTTTATCATTTTTCCCCACTCTCCGTATTTTCCCCCTATTTTTTCCCATTTTTCTGAGGCTTGGGATGGCTGCCAGGTGATGCCAGGAGCACTCTGAAGCTGGCCGACTGCATCTGTAGCAGTCGTGGGCTGTCTGAGTGCTGGCCGACTTGTTCTGTGCAGACATGGGGCACCAGATGCTGGCCGACTGCTGTTTTTCAGCAGTCGTTGGTTTTGTCCAGTCGTGGGCCTCTTCCAGTGCTGGCCGACTGCCCTCTAGGGGAGTATATATAGCTCCTCAGCCCCCATGCCTTATTTGTATCATATTCGGGATCTTCTTGTGTATATCAGAGCAGAGTTACACGCCTACATCTCTCTCTTTTTGTGCTGTTTTTTCTGCCTGCGTTTTTGCTCTTGTGTTCCCAGATTTGGTCATCATTTCCGCTGCATATTCTGACATGGTATCAGAGCCTAGGCTCTAGATAGGTCTTGGGATTTGTGTGAGCAAGAGGGGGCTGTTTTGTGGCTGATTGGTGGACTGTTTTGGACTGTTCGGGAAGAGGAGAAGCAAGAGGAAGGCGGGCTGATTTGCTGGACAGCCACTTGCAGGTATCAGTTCTTCTTTGTTCCCACCCACCCACCCTTTTCAGAGTACATCCCCGCTATGGCAGATCTGTTTGAGATGGCCGAGAGACATGTGAAGATCCCGACTCTCCCCACGTTCCCGGTGGACCGTCAGTTGGACGGGAGCAACTACGGCATATGGAAGGTGATGATGGAATCCGTTCTGGAGTCCTACGATCTCGCCGATTTCGTCGTTGTTGGTGTTCCACGGCCGGAAGTAGAGGAAGGGGAGTTACCGTCAACCCGAAAGGACCGGGAGGCCCAGACGCAGATGTGGGATCGCGTCAACGCCAGGGTCCGTTCGTTTATTTTCCTCAACTGCACACCGCAGGTAATCAATCATGTCAAGCACATGACGCTGGCCAGAGGTATATGGCAGCATTTGGCCTCACTTTACAACAGGGTATCGCCCATGAAGAGGATTTCCTTGGAAGTACAGATGCGGGTTATGAGCCCTGCAAAGTCGCCGACGATGCGGGAGCATATTAACAAGCTGCAGGCTCTTCAGCAGGAAGTTCTCCAGGCTGGGAAGGAGATATCGTCAGAGGACATGGCCATCACGTTGTTGTCACATTTGCCCTCTTCGTACTCAGCATTTTACTCCTCTTTGATTACCAGTGGCAGGCTCAGCACCATCACGTGGGAGGAGCTTGTGCCCATGGTCCTGGACCAGGAGGAACGATTTACGAACCCTCCTCAGGGTGGAGGTTCGGAGGCCTTTACTGGCCAACGGTCGAAAGGCCGTAACTCGGGCAAAGGGAAGGCTTCATCGGAGAAGTCTTCTGAGAAGATGTCCGACGCTGACCGCGAGAAGCTGAAGGCAGAGAGGACCTGTAATGATTGTGGCGAGAAAGGCCACTACTGGAGACAGTGTCCCAAGCGGAAGACCGAGAAGGGTGAAGACTCCTCAGCAATCATGAAGACTCCGGCTTTTGTGCACCTGGAGGTGATGGACACCGATGCTTCATTTTCTTCAGGCAGGGAGGAGATTGGAGGACTCTCCGCAACGGATACTCGGGAGTGGATTCTCGATAGTGGTGCTTCCAGGCACATGACTCCTTCCCGTTCCGGTTTACAGGATCTCTGCAGGCTTTCTGGTCATATTCTTACTGGGGATACGTCCACTATCCCAGTTCACAGTGAGGGTAGGATGGAGATAGTTCCCGATGGCAGAGGGGGGAAGCATTCCTCCCAGGTGTTGTATGTTCCGGCACTTGGTTTTCATCTGTTGTCAGTGCATCAGGTTTGCAAGACTGGCGTACGGGTGGAGTTTGATGAGCATTTTGTTGCTCTCCGGGACAAAGCAACAGGCCAAGTGGTTTGGGAAGGTGGAGTGGAGAATGGAGTCTACAGGCTTTCAGCACTCTCTCTCCCAGGTCCTTAAGATTGTGATGAGTGGCAGTGTGGTAATAGCTACTCAGGTGTGGATACACTGCAGGTACAGGCTTTCCGAGACCAGGTGGTGGATAGCTTACCAGTAGATGGCAGCAGTTGGCAGGAACTTTCCAGTACTGAGGTTGGTAGTTCTTGTGTTCGTGAGTCAGAGGAAGCTGAACAGGTCACTTATGCTCTGATGTCTCGTAGTGTTCGGGACATAGAACTTCCAGTAGTTGAGGATGTTCTTTCCACGGGGACCTTTCGGAAAGCCAGGCAGGTGACAAGTGATTACTTGCAGAAGGAGGTGGTTTCTCCAGGCTTTGTGGTTCCGGATTCAGAGGGGGTGGTTGACAGGTTTCATCAGGTTTCCAGGACTTGCTTGTGCACCGTAACAGGTGTTGATCCTTGTGAGCAGTGTGATGTCTCTGTGATTCAGAAGCTGTATGGTTCATGGATCTGGTTGATGGACACCGGATTGGACGGGAGCTTCCTGATGAGGCAGTTGAGCTCTTGGTTGCAGATGTCTCTTTGGGAGGCAGGATTGCGTTTCCTGTGGTTTTTGCGGCATGCGAAGGATCATAGACTCTTGTACACAGGAGGGGGATTGTTGGATGGAGTCCGACTCCGCGGTTGGAGTGACTCAGTTTGGGGAGGAGATTCGGACACGAGGGGATCTACTTATGGCCCAGGAGCAGTTTTACGGAGCAGGAGGAGGTTACATTGCAGGTTTGGGCTTCCACTGGAGGAACCCATGGTCATCCAGAGGCACTTTGTTCGTGAACAGATTGTTGCTGATGACATCTTGCTGGAGTTCTGTTCGACGGAGGACAGTACGGTGGACCTCTTCACGAAGTCGCTCTCAGGATTTGCTCAGGCGGCACCCCAGCTCCCAGTGGTTGGTCACACAGCCAGGAGCTGAGAGGGGGTGTTAGAAGTCATCTCCTGTCTAGATTTATACACCAGGGCCTTTGTTGTGGGTGTGCCCGCCCTTATGAGGTGTTTTATCATTTTTCCCCACTCTCCGTATTTTTCCCCTATTTTTTCCCATTTTTCTGAGGCTTGGGATGGCTGCCAGGTGATGCCAGGAGCACTCTGAAGCTGGCCGACTGCATCTGTAGCAGTCGTGGGCTGTCTGAGCGCTGGCCGACTTGTTCTGTGCAGACATGGGGCACCAGATGCTGGCCGACTGCTGTTTTTCAGCAGTCGTTGGTTTTGTCCAGTCGTGGGCCTCTTCCAGTGCTGGCCGACTGCCCTCTAGGGGAGTATATATAGCTCCTCAGCCCCCATGCCTTATTTGTATCATATTCGGGATCTTCTTGTGTATATCAGAGCAGAGTTACACGCCTACATCTCTCTCTTTTTGTGCTGTTTTTTCTGCCTGCGTTTTTGCTCTTGTGTTCCCAGATTTGGTCATCATTTCCGCTGCATATTCCGACACTGTCCTCTGAGTGGCTAAAATACTATGATGTGTACGGCAAGGAAAAAAGAGGGTGGTTACTGTCTTGTATTGATGGGATTCCCTTGAGGAGAGAGCCTAGAGGGCTTAACATATGTTTGAGGAGGGCAATGTGAAGAGGAGAAGCTTATGAGGGTGCTAATTTGCCACCTCAAACATTGGCTTAGCATGCTAGATTCCCCATTTACGCACTTGTCCCTAGGGGAATTTTGTCAATATGGGACATTTGTGTGTGGGGGGAGGGGGATGCTGAATGTGCTGGAGATGTGGCCATGCAGTTTGACTAATGGATTTGATGCTTAGTCACACAGTAGTAACAAATCTAAACCTTAGTAGTAAAGAAGGTAAGGGTTGGGTGGTCTGGATGATCAGGAGGGCCTTGCCAGCCCTTTCCTTTGTACCTCGTCCATTGTCCAAGGGTTTGGTCTTCAAGGGCCAAAGGTCCTACGATGTATCCAACAAGCAAAGGATGAAATCAACTTACACTCTATGTATCGGGTCGCATATGTTCTTGGAAGTAGATTTTGTGTGGGAAGATATCTATCTAAAATGAAGACCATGAGCCACGAGGGGCAAAGTGGCTTGGCACTACAAGTAGCGGTGAAGCAGTTTCACTTCATAGGAGGTGATGGTTCCTCCATAGTGTGATTGCTTTGAACTTAATTATGCTATTTGCCTTCTATATGTGCATTCTTTGTGCAATTTATCTTAATATACATATTATATTAAGATTGAGTTTTATAAAACTCAACCCTAACCTGCCACCTTGCTTTGTTTGGTTGAGATGTAGGTTCCGCACTTGAAATCTAGGTTCAGAAAATTGGTTCAGGTGTAGGAAGTCTAGGTTTGGAAAGGGCTTACATCATGCCCGATGGTTCTGCTCAACACCTGGCATAGTGTCTAGGTCTCAACCACATGCAATGGAATGCTAATCAGTCTTTGAATTTAATGCCATGTTCTTGCCATAGAAGGAGAGTTTTTCCTCATCTCTGAATACTTAAGTATAGGCCATCGTATCTAACAGGGATGGCTTCTTGTGAAATGTGATTAGGTAGCACAATATTGGACATCAAGCGTGTTGGAGTACTATGCCAAGGATCTCTAAGGGAAATCGTGCTACCAAAAGCCTAGGTTATTGATGTATTATAAGCCTTTGTGTTTGCCCGAATCAGCCCTCTCATGGGAACACATATAAGTGGAAGAAAATAAAATTTGTCCGTGAGCACCAATGCAGGCAGGAACCTTGCCTCTCCCCCTTGAACTGCAGAAGGTAATTATGGCAAAGCTTGGCCTCTCTTAAATTTAATTATGGGAGACTGTATTATGACTATATCCAACCAGCTTTATTACAAGGTGGGGAATTCAAGTACTTTTTCTTGCTTAAAGAAGTGCCAAGCCTTTTCTTTCTTGATCTCAATTACTCCTTTGCCTCGCATATTTCCCATGCAAGCGAATGGGCTTCCTTCAGAATCTGTGTGGTGGATCACAAAACTTGTGACAACAAAGCATAGATCTTATGGTACTTAGTTTGTTGGAAAAACATTTTTTCAATGCTCCACTCTCATGTCGTGCGGGTGACAGATGTGCTCTATTTTGTAAGGCCCCCTATATTTTTCCAAAAAAGAGACTTCTATTAAGTATAATTTAAAAAAAAAAACAAGGAGATTTTAGACCAAGCAAGGGGCAAATCTTAACCAATCGGGTGCCTTGTGTTGCTAGCAAGGCCCCATATGAGAGAGAGTGAAAAAAATGCCACGATCCCATTCTCTCATGAATTGGCCACGTTTTCTCTTTGGAGCCCTCGAATATCCTTGAATCCTGGCCCAAGTGGCCATGAGTGTGTGGATAATATCACACCATATCCTGCAAATGCACTTTGTATCATAAACTAAAGTGCCCTCCATGGTCTCAATGCATCTAGCCTTCCACGTGTGCCAGGCTATGATGCTAGTAATGATCTCCCATGCAGTGTCCAATCTCTATGCTAGAGGTATGTAGCCTGACTCTTGCATGTCCTGAAGACGACACTGTCGACCCACTCTCTAGGTAACCCATATGATCATATCTCTGTTGTTCCCTTCAGACTTGATTTGCGGGCCCAAATCTCTGTGCTGGAGATACGTAGCCTAACTCTTGCATGTCCTGAAGATGACGCTGTCGACCCACTCCCTAGGTAACCCGTGTGATCATATCTCGGTCGTTCCCTTCAGACTTGATTTGTTGGCCCGATTGTGTCAACCAAACAATAGCACCAAAACAAATGTAGGCATCCCTCATCATCCTTCCAAAAAGGTGTTCTATTGCAGTCCAAATCCTATGTGCCTCCCTGCACTGCCATAAGCAATGGTAGACTGTCTTTGAAGCTCGTGCACATCCCGACCAAACTGGGCTAGCACCAATGATCTATCTCCATTGGTTGCTGGCAAGGCCACCATGTAGAGAAAGCCAAATAAAAGAGGAGATCTTTGCTTCCCTCTAGAGTGCCACAACCTCCACCAAAAAGCTCCTTGAATGTCAAGGGTGATAGCATAAGCCTCCAATTGCGGTCTAGAAGTAGGGACTCTCTAGATTTTTCCTAGAACCAAGTGTCTGGCATTCGGTTTAGTGTAACTGAAGAAAGGCATGCTTTTCATGGGATTAAAAGCATCTCTCCACTCCCACTCACCGCGGTCTGAGTGCAAGTATCTGATAGGACACCCATCATATAACTAGAGGCTCCAAGAAGTCCATAATCATCGCTTGAGATGGGTCAGTATAGATGTGCTTCCTTGTCTTGCCCACCACCCTCACCGGCCGGACCGTTGGACCCTTAATGATATCCTACTCAAGACTTCTCTCTAAGAGACCTAAATGGAGTAAACGACTGGTACATCTCGTCCTCACCCAAAGTGGGAAGGCACATGACCTGAATAGGTACCCGTCTCTGAAAATACCCCAAACCACAAGTGATGGGGTCCTTCCACAAAGTTCCATGTGATCCAGTGGTTAGGAATGGCTGCATTCATTTGCATAATCCTTGACTAATGCCTCTCAAGTGCTGGGTGCGAAGCATTCTCTCATTCTCCATGACACTCGTAGGTCTCTTCCAATTCAACGCGGAGGGGAGAAAGACATGTATTTGATCATTATCCTATATGTGGACAACCTCATTGTGACGAGGAACCGTGAAGAGAAGATCCAACAGACACATGATTGAGTTCAGAGTTTCAAATGACAGACCTTGGGCCTTTGCATTTCTGTTTGGAGATTGAGGTTTGGCAAGAGTCCAATGAAATCTTTATTTCTTAGCAAAAGTATGCAAGAGAAAATTTTAAGGCATTTGGCATGGATGAGTGCAAGTAGTGGTTACACCCATGGAGGTTGATGCAAAGCTATCTATGAAAGATTCTTCTCCACTTGTGGATATGAAGGAGTATAGTAAGTTAGTGGGGAGTTTGATCTTTTTGTGCAATAATGGCTTGGCACCAGCTTTGCAATTGGTGTCCTTAGTAGGTTCTCAAATCAGCCCCGAAAGAATCATTGGAAGGCAAGGATACGGGTGTTAAAGTACATCAAAGGTACTATTGGGTACGGCATCACTTACACATCGGGCAATACCTTGACTCGATTTTGTGACTGAGATTGGGTAGGAGATTGACATGAGAGAAAATCTATTTATGGTTATTGTTTTCTTATTGAGTCTGGAAGAATTAGATCCTGGATCAACAAGAACCAACTTGTAGTGGCACTTTCTTCTGCAGAGGCCGAGTACAAGGCAACAGTTTGGTTGAGAAGGATTTTAGGAGACATGGGTGTAGGGGAGTGACGGTGTTGTTGTGCGACAATCAGAGTTGCATGGCGATTGTCAAGAACCCAGTGTTTCATGCTCTCATGAAGCACATTGAGATACAATATCATTATGTGCGTGAGCTTATCATGGATGGAGAGGTGGAGCTTGTCTACTGTCCAACGACAGAGAATTGTGCAAACATTTTCACAAAGGCTCTCGGGAGAGATTTGATGGAGTGCTATCTTCATTGACTTAGTATTGGACTGAAGAGGTAGATCACCTACCGAGTGGACATTGAGGGAGGGGGGGGGGTGTTGGAAAAGCATTTGCGCAATGCTCCACCCTCGTGTTGTTACTGTAGGTGACGGATGTGCTCTATTTCGTAAGGCTTTCTATATGAGTAGTAGCTATTGTGTTTAGACATTGGATGGTAGCCAAATGTGGCTAGATAGTTAGGAAATGACTTATGTAGAATTGGTACTCTGCCAAGTAGGGTGCATGCTTGTGTGGGCTATGGGACCACATTAGTGAGCACTGGACATCAAATTGAGGCCACTGTTCTCCGATTGCGAGGCTCGTTTGAGGGTCTAGTTAATCTCAAATGGATGTGGGAGCTATTGTAGTCTAATATGATCCTAGTTATTATAGTCTAATATGGTCCTACTTGGATAGTTGGATGATATTGATTGGAAAAGAATTTGCGCAATGCTCTCCACCCTCGTGTTGTTACTGTAGGTGACAGACGTGCTCTATTTCATAAGGCTTCCTATATGAGTAGTAGCTATTGTGGATAGTACCTTGGGCACCCGACAGTTTCGAGTTTAGACATTGGATGGTAGCCAAATGTGGCTAGATAGTTAGGAAATGACTTATGTAGAATTGGTACTCTGCCAAGGAGGGTGCATGCTTGTGTGGGCTATGTGACCACATTAGTGAGCACTGGATAACAAATTGAGACCACTGTTCTCGAATTGCGAGGCTCGTTTGAGGGTCTAGACAATCTCAAATGGATGTGGGAGCTATTGTAGTCTAATATGGTCCAAGTTGGATAGTTGAATGATATTGGTTGGTTGGTCATTTTGGACCAAGTTGTGGGTTGGTTGACGTAGCCGACCTATATCCATGCCGACCCAGGACACTATATAGAGACTAGTTTGGCAGCCTTTGTTCATCATCAAGTTCATTGTGTTCAAGCACTAATCAAGACATCCTCTTTTGAGAGTTTGTCTAGATCACCATTAAAGCTCCTTACCCGGAGCCTATGGTTGGGTGGACATCCATTAGTTTGTAATCAGAGTTTGCAAGAAGTAATATTGTTTACTCTCTTCTTTTCCTCCTTTTGGCCCTTGTTTCAATGCCAAACAATGGTGATCACCCTTAGCTAGAGCAAGCAAAATAAAAGCTATTGTGTTCTTACATAGTCCTCCCAATAAAAGCTAGAAGTTCCTCCTTTTGGCCCTTGTTTCAATGCCAAACAATGGTGATTTTCCTTAGCTAGACCAAGCAAAATAAACAAGGTTTCGATCCTCATGCTTTCTTCACAATCATAACCCTCATCCAGAGCAAGGAGAAATTATCAAGGTGGTCTACATGAGTTGTAGAAACCATCATCGAGAAAAAGAATATTTATAAGCAAAGGATAGTTAAGAGGAAGTAGCAATCATCAGGATAACTAGGAGAGGCATCAATACCTCCTTCCCAACAAAAAGGAGAGTGAAGGATTCTTGAAAATTTCAGCAGCACAAACAAGGAGACCAATTGGCATTCAACTTCTATACCAACATTGTGATGTGAGAGATCCCATGCAAGTTGTATGTGATACTGTTAAGACTATATTTGGTTGAATGTGCTTTTTTTTTTTTTTTTGGTGAGCACAACTTGCTTGAAATCAGAATACAAACATGCTTACATTTAATTGTATGTTTTGATCTTTTGTATTTCTGAATTATTGCACTGAATAGCTTTCAAGTGAAACTTGAAAGGACAAGGACCACTTCAAGGTGTTCAAATAATAACATTGTGTTTTTCTTTTGTCAGGATGAGGATACTGTTTGTGTTGTGCAAAAAGCAAGGGTAGTGTTAATGTTATACATTGTTATGAGTGTACAACCTTGTGGGCTTGTGGGTTAATGAGGTGGGAGTAGTCCCCTCCCCTCTAGTATATATCCCAAGCATGAGGTCAAGGGTTCAATTCCTAATCACTCTAGCTGCTGGGCATGCTTGAAGTAGTAGCACACACAGTAGGAGAGCAGGCGGCCAACGTTTCTGTGTGTGAGATTTAGCCCCAACACCTTTGCCGCAGGAGTCTTTTTAAGAACCTCCAGTATTGCAACTTAGAGTTGTAGTTCTGCAAGGCTTTCATTTCTGTTTTGTTACCCTTGAGATGCTTGGACATGTCTACCATAGCACACCCCCCTCTATCAAAAACAAACTACGTAACCAGGTCACGTACGTTTCGAGAAGAACAGTGTAGTCATTGATGCAATGTCTAGGTGGAGTTATCTTGTGGTGATTTTTTTGTTGTGAGCATGTGTATGAGTATCCTCATGGCTCTAGTGTGAGAATTTCTTGTGGGCTCACCATTGTAAATACATTGGTCCTTTTGTGACACTTCATTGAGTTATTGTGCCTTGGTTGTGTCTCATGCAAGTTTCATAAGCTTGTAGTAGCCACATTTAACACTGTGTGTTTTCTTCATCAACTTCCTTGTGGCTTCACTTTACACCTTCATGTCTTCTAGGTATTGCAACTTTGTGTCCGTTTATGGCTAGTGAAAAATTGTGTGTTGTCAATGTGAGTCATTGGTCAAATCACACTATATGCGGCATGTGTGCCTTTTTTTGGGGGAGGGGGCAGAAAGGAAACTTCCATTAAGTATGAATAGACCATACAAAATCACGACTAGAGGATGGAACAAAAGATCATGATCCTAGAATGTAGGGTGATCTCAACCAATATGGGGCACAGAGGTGCCAAGAGAATCGTGTGGGGGTCGATGAGAAAAAGATTTCTCGATCCCTCTCTCACAAAAACAATGCATTTTGCTTGCGCAGATCTAGAGTGAATAGTATCTCCCCATATATTACAAATGCAATGAGTATCCTACATGTGAATGCCCTCAATATGCTCTATGTATTTGTCCCTCCAAATCTGCCAAGTTGCGATACTTGCAATGATTTTCCAACTATTATCAATCCTTTGCAGAGGGGGTCTATATTATATACGAGGAATATCTAGTAGCATGTAAGGTTGTGCGACACCTCCGCATATCATTATTATCTCGGTGTCAAGATCCTTACCCTTAGAAAATATTTGTGGACAAGACTGAGTGAGCCAAGGAATAGCATCCCAAGTAAGATAAATGGTCTTTCTCCTTAATCTGTTCATAAGCTGAGCTATAGAGCACCCAAATCCTCTGAGTAGCTCTACACCCCCATATGCAATGTAGTAATGTCTCACAAGCTATCGTGTATTTGAGGTTGGTGGGATCGGCCCCAAATCTAGCCCTCCACTTCTTTATGGGTAACCAAAAGAAGTGGGAGAGTTGGCTCCTCTTGTGTGAGTGCCAAAGTTTAGGCTAAAATCTCTTTTTAATAAATGGGGTAATATCATAATCCTCTGTGGCCTTAGGGAGTCATGTGAATCTATCCAACTAAAAGGAGCTTTGCATTATGGATTGCGTAGTTGAAAAGAGACTGAGTCTTCATAGGATTGATTGCATCAATCCACTCCCACTTATCAAGATCCCAATGAAGATATCTGATAGAACATCCACCATACAACCCAAGCATCAAGACCCATGGTCACAATATCAGGTGTAGGGTCAACATGCCCATGTTTCTCTGAGCGACTAGCTACTCTCACTAGATGAAGGGAAACATTTCATGAGTATCCATGCTGGCTAGATTGAATAAAAAACATGATCTCTCCTCATCTTGATCCAACAAGGACACTTGTAATGGCACTCTTGTCGTAGAGAAAGCACCCAGTCACTTAGGATGATGCTGATCATGAAATGTGCCAATAATCCACTCAAAAGGTATAGTTGCATTAATTAGATTAGATTTGTCTAGACTCCCTTTGAGGAGCTTGGTGGATGCAAGTCTCCGATCCATAGGAAGACTTTGCGTGGATGCACATCTCTCCCAGTTGTGCCATATATATCCAGACATACCCAAAGGTCACCCAACCACATCTCTAATGAGGTCATTCCACATAACAGGCTGTTTGTCAGCCTCATCCTTTGATCTTGGAAGCCTCTATCTCAAAAAAGGTCTCATGCTGCTAT
Source organism: Cibotium barometz (assembly GCF_041138505.1). NCBI lineage: Eukaryota > Viridiplantae > Streptophyta > Polypodiopsida > Cyatheales > Cibotiaceae > Cibotium > Cibotium barometz. The sequence continues at coordinate 25,935,860 of NC_141055.1, read as the reverse complement.
ATAGGCTCTAATAATGACACCCATGAGTGGAGAGGAAGGTGCCCTATACCGTGTCACCTCAATAAATAAGAAATGTGTAATGAGCATCCAATAATGACACCCATGAGTGGAGAGAGAGGCTATATAGGTCTCATGCTGCTATATAGGCTCTAATAATGACACCCATGAGTGGAGAGGAAGGTGCCCTATACCGTGTCACCTCAATAAATAAGAAATATGTAATGAGCATCCAATCTCCACCACCATGACGCATACAATCGGAGATATGAAACATAAAGAGATTATTCCAAGGCTTAGTGCCTAGAAGGAAACCTTTGACTGCTAACTTGCAAAGCAATGCTCTGCATTGTATATCTAGATCTATAATATTTATCCCCCCTTCTTGTTTGGGGCGTATAACAATCTCCCAAGAAACTCTAGCTCAGGTATGAAGTGTACTATCCAAACTTAATGCGAGAGAGAGAGAGTTGCAGACCAATCTCCATAATTGGTGAATCCATCCATGAGAGAAGCACCAACATGAGGCAATGAACCAATATGAGACAAGCAATACTTGGTTAACCACCAAAGATTTGGAGCTAGATCCAATTTCCTAGAACTCTAGTGAAGAAGTTTCTTCCTTATGTTCATAAGTACTAGTGTAATATATTAGTGTAATATATTGTGCAAGTGATATATCAACTACTATGCAAGCGATATATCAATTGCAACTTCACACCCCAAATATCTTGAAGTATAACCGTCGAGCTCTACACCCTAGTTGACTCTTTGTGAGTCCATAATCTAAAGACCACCGTACTTATGCCGATTTAATGAGAGCTCTTGCAACTAGGCAAACTCCTCTTGTGCAATCCGAAAGGAACATAAACATATGTGTGAGGCCTCAAGGAACATAGCAATATCATCAGCAAGCTCAAATCATCCTCATTGTGCAAGAGAAGGCTCATACAAAAAGTCCAAAAATGGAGAGAAGAAAGATGCTCATAGCCTCTACAACAATGAGATATAACAAGGGGCTAAGGGCATCCCTGTACTACAGAATGAGAGATCTAGAAGTGATTAGCTCTCCCACCATATGCGAGCACCCTACTCTAAACCTCTTAATAAAAGCATGAAACACCTTTAATCTAGTCATGATGAGGACAGAATCCCATACATCTAAGAGTTCCTTCAAGGAAATCCCAATCAATTCTATCATATGCCTTCTTAATGTCCAATCAATTCTATCGTAAGCCTTCTCAAAGTCTAGAAAAACAAGATGGTTGGTTGCTTTCCTTATCTGTTCACGGGGGAGAACACTTGAGCCTTGCAAGATAGAGAGAAAAGAGAGGAGAATGCAAGGGTCATAATGGTTTGCACCTCAAGCCACTCTTAGTAGAGTAACTCTCTCTTGTGGAGAGCTAGGGTTCTCAACCTTGCCTCCTTTGTTGTCACTTTGCAATTGGTGGGGAGCAAAGAGAGAGAGAGCTATGGAAAGCTCAATATGCCATAGTGAGTGAAAGCACGAGAGAGTAGATAAGAGAAGGAGGGAGGGAGAAAGCATACATCAACACCATCACTCTCTCACACAATCCGTAAGTATGCATGCAACAAGGAAGAAGAGAAAATCATACAAGCAACTTCAATCACAAGAGCAAGAATACTCAAACTCTATTGTGAGAATGAGATTATGGCTTCTCTCATTAGTCAACATGTCTTATATACACTACTCATTTGTACAATGTCTGGCCGCACAAGTAATGTCTAGGGGTCCAACGAGCTAGTCTAGGCTAATTTCGTAGTCTAAATGTACATCACAGGGATTACACAAGTCGTAAGCTTGGTGTTTGACTATCTTCTGACATTACACAAGTCGTAAGCTTGGAGATTTTCCATAATCGTTTTACATGAAGAAAAATATGGTTTGAAGAAGTTGCCATGCATTTTGGAGTAATGTTAGCCAATGTGGTTAACAATCACGGTTCTATCCTTGGAATCGACAGTGAAGCTTCGTGGAAGGCTAGTGGTAGAATCCATTGAAGTTCTAGTAAAAGTTAAAGCGAGACTTCCTGTATTGGGTGATTTGATGGAAGGCTTTGTAGGATGTCCAGAAGGTAGCCTTGCATCCATTGTACTCGCTTAAAGTAGTCAAGTATTTGGCGGAGTGTGGGACCCTTGTTGATGTCAAAGGCCATGCCCTATTGACATTCATCAAATGCATGCTAGTTGGGAAACCAAAAGGACAATGATGAGCTTGAAAAAGCGGTACGTTCTCGGCGAGAGGGACTGAGCTGTTGTGGGAGGGTCATTGAACTGAGTTGGCTCTGCACGGTCCTGGTTGGCACTTGGGCCTGCGTCTCTACTACCGGCCGTGTGGGGGTATCCATCAGGTTGGTTTAAAAAAAAAACAGCAAAAAGTGTCATTGGCAGTGGCCTCTTGGTCCAACCTCTGCTTCTTGGAGTTTTTGGAGTCATCTGGGAGGGAGCTATTGGGGTTGTGAGTGCAGAGGAGGCCTGCTTGGGGTGGCAACGCTTTGGTACTATAAGGTTTGGGGAGCTGTTCCCAAGCTGCGGCATAGTAGAGAACTTTGGTGAGGATCATGGTGGCCCCAAACTTGCTAGTCGGGTTCGTGCAGATATTGTGGAGCTCATGGTGGAAATGGTTGGCCCAATTCAGTGGTAGACCTTGCTTGAGGTGGGCGAGGAGGAAGAGGTTGCATCTACTAAACCTGTCTGTCCATCGGAGATTGGTCAGCATGGTGAGGATGCGAGTAGGGGTGTGCAGGTCTGGGCGAGTGTTATCTCCCATTTGATGCAACTCCTTGTTGACTGGGCCCTTGATAATGTCTTGGACCATGCCTTATGCTTCATTCAGCTTTTGGTCCATGAGTGCAAAGCCTCATGGACCACGTTGATGGTGAGGTCTAGGGTCAAGTTAGCACCTATGGTGTCATGGACTATGCAAGTGCTTAGGTGGGTATCATCATAAGATGAAATGAATCGAAAACGGGTGGTGAGGTCGGGGTCCCAAGTGGAAAGAGCTACCAATGCACTAAGTCCAATTTTGTGATCTTATAGCATGATTGGTTGTTGTAATTGAGCTTGTGCTTCACCTTCCTATCAAATTGGATGTGCATTTGGAGCATGTGGCCACCGACTTCATGGAGTAGCTCCACTCATAGTGGGGAGAGAAGTCAGTGGCAACTATTTAGCATTCCAAGATCTTGATGACTTTGGTGGACTTCCTCTTCTTGTTGGGTGTAAGGAGCACAATATTTGAAGAAGTCTCTAAGGCCCCAATAGTAGAAAAATGCTCCCCTTGTCCCTAGTCAAAAACGTATCGTCTCCAAGATCCTCTGTTATCCTTCAACATCCGTACTGAAAACTGCCTCAGCAGTCTGACGTAGAACCTGACTGACTCAGATGCCTCAACTAAAGTTTACCTTACAGAACTCGTGTAAGTTCTCATCATGCAGATTATTCTCATGTGGATCATGTTCTCATTTCTACTTTATGTAATGAGGAGGAACCTATTTCCTTTGAGGAAGCACATGATTATGATCATTGGATGCATGCTATGCAGGATGAGTATAACTCTATACTCAAGAATGACACATGGTATTTGACAGATCTACCTCATGGCAAGAAGGCCATTGGTACTAAGTGGGTTTTCAAGTTAAAGCGCAAAGCAGATGGTAGCATTGACTGCTACAAGGCCAGACTTGTTGCAAAGGGGTATGCCCAGCAAAAGGGCATTGATTATGATGAGACCTTTGCACCCACATCTCGTATGACTACCATTAGGTGTCTCATTTGCTTTGGCAGCATATCATGGGTGGAATGTACATCAGTTGGACATTAAGACTGCATTCTTATATGAGGAGGTGTATGTATCACAACCTCCTAGTTTTGTTGTGAAAGGAGAAGAGTCTAAAGTATGTAGGTTGAAAAAGCTCTTTATGGCCTTAAGTATGAGAAGATTCATACATACTTGGTTGCAAATGATTTTTGCAATAGTCCAACAGAGAGTATCCTCTATGTGAAGAGGAGTAAGGACACATTTTTGGTCATCGTTCTATACGTTGATGACATGCTACTCAATCACAGGACCCGATATAGAGTAGATTTTAGCCTTAAAGGCTGATTTGCAGTCATCATTTGAGATGTGAGATTTTGGACCCTTGCATTACTATTTGGGGATTCAGTTTATGCAGCGCAGTGATGGCATTATTATGCTGTAGTCTAAATATATACAGAAGCTATTGAAGAGGTTTAATCTTGAAGACTGTAAACCAGTGGCTACATCTATGGAGACAGGTACTCAACTTAGTCTTCAAGATGCACGACTCTTTTGATGCTAGTTTGTATCAACAGGCTGTTGGATCTCTTCTTTATGTATGCAACACAAGGCCAGATATTCAGTATACGGTAGCAGATTTATGCATAGCCTAGGTATGAAGCATTGGTAGGTTGTTAAGCAGGTTTTTTACTATTTATAGGGCACTCAGTATTTTGGATTGTTTTATCCAAAAGGGGGTGAGTCCTAACTGCATGCTTTACTATTTAGTATACGGTAGCAGATTTATGCATAGCCTAGGTATGAAGCATTGGTAGGTTGTTAAGCAGGTTTTTCACTTTTTATAGGGCACTCAGTATTTTGGATTGTTTTATCCAAAAGGGGGTGAGTCCTAACTGCATGCTTTTAGTGATTCAGATTGGGCTGGATGTTATGACACACGAGTCTCCACTAGAGGGTTTTGCTTTCGCCTTGGTGATTCATGTATATCATGGCTGAGCAAGAGGCAACATACAGTGGCTACTTCCAACTGTGAAGCTGAGTACAAGGCAGCTTTTATAGCTATAGTTGAGTGTGTGTGGCTCAGATGTCTTATGGCTAATTTGGGTGTTGGACAGTCGTCTAGGACTATGATTTTCACTGACAGCCAGAGCGCATTAGTAGTTACGAGGAACCCAGTGTTTTATGCTTGTACTAAGCACATTGAGATGCATTACCACTATGTTAGGGAAAGACTCTCTACAGTAGAGATCAACTTGGTCTATGTGCCTACACATGACAACATCGCAGATTTATTCACGAAGGCTCTTCCTCGCGTAAAAAGTTCGAAGATTTTCATAAAGCTTTGGGCTTACTGGTTTTTCAAGATTGATCAGCCATACCCTGTACATGTTCACATCATCACTCCAGCGGGGATTTGTAGCATTATATGGTAGTGATGTGTGAACACACTTAGGACCGTCGGGACACTTTTTTCCTCACTAGGGGGTTTTTTCTCCCGTGTGTATGTACGCCCTCTTATCTACTACTCATTTTGGGGTGTTGAGCATACATTCACCTTCTGCAAAATTGAGTATATGCCGAGTCTGCATGATATGGTAGTGATGTGTGAACACACTTAGGACCGTCGGGACACTTTTTCTCTCACTAGGAGGTTTTTTCTCCCGTGTGTATGTACACCCTCTTATCTACTAATTTTGGGGTGTTGAGCATACATTCACCTTTCCAATTTGCAGACTCGGCATATGCTTTCAGTATTTCACCTTTTACTAAATGCAAAAGGTTGTTGTACCTTGTTTTTACTTGTTTCCAATTTGCAGACTCGACATATGCTTTCAGTATAAAAACGAATGTAGACGGGTTGGATTTGCACCACATTGTTGCATGTTTTGCAAGAGCTTGCATGATTGTGACTATGTTCAAGCTTGATAACTTGAAGCAATCCACTGTGCATGTGGGTATTCTTTTGCTAAAATTTGGTTATTACATGAGAAAATCCTTCAAGAATTTATAACTATGCTATGCACAGACTTGGGCTAGGCTGAGTATTAATTGGTTGATCCTCAAAGCCCAATGGCTGTGAGAACATGTCCTTCATCATTGCTCTCTGCATTTGAAAGGGATCCTTGTGTGAAGGTTGCAACTCCATAATTCCAAGATAGATCCTGAAAGTCTTGCAATTGACAGAAATTAGTGTCTTCAATTTGTTTTTACTTGTTTCCAATTTGCAGACTCGACATATGCTTTCAGTATAAAAACGAATGTAGACGGGTTGGATTTGCACCACATTGTTGCATGTTTTGCAAGAGCTTGCATGATTGTGACTATGTTCAAGCTTGATAACTTGAAGCAATCCACTGTGCATGTGGGTATTCTTTTGCTAAAATTTGGTTATTACATGAGAAAATCCTTCAAGAATTTATAACTATGCTATGCACAGACTTGGGCTAGGCTGAGTATTAATTGGTTGATCCTCAAAGCCCAATGGCTGTGAGAACATGTCCTTCATCATTGCTCTCTGCATTTGAAAGGGATCCTTGTGTGAAGGTTGCAACTCCATAATTCCAAGATAGATCTTGAAAGTCTTGCAATTGACAGAAATTAGTGTCTTCAAGGTGTGGTCTGTGTTTCGTATAACCTTGTGGTAAGACCCTCTTCATTAAGCTATGGCTACCCAAATCTTAGTGGATAAATTTAGTGGTGAAGGATTTCATACATGGCAAACAAAAGTCATGTATTTACTCATGCAAAAGGAGATTTGGGGGGTAATACATGGAGATGAGCTCAATGAAGGGAGTGAGCCTGATGTAAAAGCATGGATAAATAAAGATAAAAAAGCCAAAGCCATCATTGGAGCATGGGATGAGATACAAAAACTATTTGGGGATAGGGAAAAAAATTTAGAAATAAATCTGAAAATATAGTTCTATGGGCTTTATATAGAGTTCAAAGACTCATTTGTGGAGCATGTAGGTAAGAATCTGAAGAGCATTATGATGCAACTTGCATGTATCAAGGCACTCGTGTGGATGAGAAATATGTAATTGCGGTCTTAATCAAAAGCATGCCTCAAGTGTTTTCTTTGGTGGCAACAACAATTACTAATCCTCCAAATCTTACTCTTGAAGGTGTTGAATCCTCCTTGTCTGAAGAAGATAAGAAATAAAAGGCTACACAAGAAAGCTCAACAAACAGCAAGGAGTCTGCTTTCTTTAACAAATCCAATGTGAAATGTAACCATTGTGGAAGGATGGGGCATGTAATAGCCCAATGTAATCATCAAAACAAGCCCACGCTTGTATGTGATGCATGTGGAAAGGTAGGCCACCTTGAGAAGAATTACTGGTCAAAAGAGAAGGAACAAATCAACTTGATGGTGGAGGCAACTCATGAGGATGCTCCACTACATCACCTTTTCTAGGTGTGATGATGTTGTTATGTTCTTGTCTATGTTGATGTAATCACCTCTAGTAGCCACACCAATGATGTAGGCTAATAAGTGAAATGTTTGTGTCTCCATTAAGGAGGGCAAGTGTCATGTCTATATATGTCACATTATCTTCTTTGGATGAGACCCATTTAGGAACCAAGGGGGGGTGTTGAGAAATGTGGTGCCAACTCATGTTTATGGGACACATGTGTGTTTGTCAAGTAATGAGTATATATTTGGATGTGTGTAAACCTTTGGTTATGGTCTAGCAAAAGGTTAGAATGAGCAGTCGATGTAAATGGAAGAGTCTAGAATGTGGTCAAAAAGGGAAATATCTGGTGTGTAAACAATGATGTATGAGGGCAAGTGGATGGTAGCTAGCATGTGGCTTACAAATTGATGTAATAAGTGCATTTTGAGTAATGCAAGTCATGAGTTTGTGATTAGATTTAATTCATATCTTGATTATATTCATTGGTGTTAATACTATGCTCTAACTATGTCTTCTACCATCTTCCACCCACCATAGCTCTCATTTCTCATGTTTATATACTCAATACTCTTCCACCCACCATAGCTCTCATTTCTCATGTTTATATACTAAATACTCTCTTCAAGTACACTTCTTTCAACATGGTATCTAGAGTTAGGCACTATATTTCATCTCCCAACATTATCAAGTAGAATAGTGGATTTATCAACACTAATTAAGCCATAATCTCAATTCACAACTTGTGGTAGAAAACCACCCTGTGGTGGTGGAGGGCTTCCCACTGCCTATACTCTTCACCAATTGGGCAAACCCTCTTAGAGGCAAGTAGACAAGCTCTGGGTGACCACATATGAAGTATGAATTAGACAAACTCTGATAGAATCGTGCGCAATATCGCCTATAGCCATTGCTTCAAAATTTGGGGGAAACGATGATATCAATAAGATCATGCAACAACTATATAATTCCATCTATCCCCGGGGGTTTTCGGCCATGCTCTACACATTGGTGAAAAGAGATTTGGATTTGCTGCACTGTGTAGTGAGATCTCAACTTGCTACCTCTTTTAGTGAGATTTTTGTTAAGTTTTCATAATCTAAACTTAGTGCTTAATCTCAATTTAACAGAGGCCTAATCTCACCTTCTCTTATTGCTATTTCATTTCCCAAATGTGTTTGGTTCAAATGCATAACCCCCTGGATTGCTTGCTCAAAATCTACTTTTATTATTTTGGAGATAAACATGGGATTATTATTATTAATCAATGATTAGTGACGAACCTAAGGTAAACTTCTCTAATCTTTGTATGGGAGCAGACACTGCCCAAGAAAGTGAATAAGCTTGTGGTAAGACCCTCCTCATTGAGCTATGGCTACTCAAATCCTAATGGATAGATTTAGTGGTGAAGGATTTCATACATGGCAAACAAAAGTCATGTCTTTTTACTCATGAAAGGAGCTTTGGGGTGGCGTAGTAAGTGGAGATGAGCTCAATGAGGGGGAGTAAGGCTTAGGTAAAAGCATGGATAAATAAAGATAAAAAATCTATGGCCATCATTGGGTTAAGACTTTGGGGATAATATCATTCACCACATCAGGAACAAAGAGCATGCTAAAGAAGCCTAGGATGAGATAGAGAAAATATTTGGAGCTAGGGAAAAAAATTTAGAAATAAATATGAAACTACAATTCTATGGGCTTTATGTAGAGTTCAAAGACTTATTTGTGGAGCATGTAGGTAAGATGAAGAGCACTATGATTCAACTTGCAGGTATCAAGGCACGCGTGAGACAGATGCAACAGTGGTCTTAATCAAAAGCATGCCTCAAGTGTTTTCTTTGGAGGTAGCAACTCATTTGTGGAGCTTGTAGGTAAGATGAAGAGCATTATGATGCAACTTGCAGGTATCAAGGCATACGTTGGTGGATGAGAAAGATGCGATTGCGGTCTTAATCAAAAGTGTGTCTCAAAGTGTTTTCTTTGGTGGTAACAACTCTTACTAATCTTCCAAATCTTACTCTTGAAGGCATTGAATTCTCCTTATTTGAAGAAGATAAGAAATTAAAAGGTACATAACGAATCTCAACAAACAGTAGGGAGACTGCTTTCTTTAATAAATCCAATGTCAAATGTAACCATTGTTGTGGAAGGATGGGGCATGTAATAGCTAGATGTCATCATCAAAATAAGCCCAAGATTATATGTGATGCATATGGCAAGGTAGGCCACCTTGAGAAGAATTGTTGGTGAAAAGAGAAGGAACAAAGAAACTTGATGGTGGAGGCAACTCATGAGGATGCTCCACAAGATCACCTCTTCTAGGTGTGATGATGTTTTTATGTTCATGTTTATGTTGATGTAATCACCACTGATAAAGGCTAAGTGAAATGTGTGTGTGTCTCCTACTACTATTTCATTTCCCAAATGTGCTTGGTTCAATTGTATGCATAACCCCTTCAATTGCTTGCTCAAAATCTACTTTCATTATTTTTAGGATTAATATGGAATTCGTGTAATTAATCAATGATTAGTGACCAAGATGAGCCAAATCTCTTCTCTAATCTTTGTATGGGAGTAGATACTGCCCAAAAAGAGTTTAAGCTTGCAGTAAGACTCTCCTCATTGAGATATGGCTACTCAAATCTTAGTGGATAAGTTTAGTGGTGAAGGATTTCATACATGGCAAACAAAAGTCATGCATTTACTTACGAAAAAGGAGCTTTGGGGGGTAATAAATGGAGATGAGCTTAGTGAGGTAGAAGCATGGATAAATAAAGATAAAAAATCCATGGCCATCATTGGGTTAAGACTTGGGGATAATATCATTCATCACATCAAGAAACAAAGAGCATGCCAAAGAATCCTGGGATGAGATAGACAAAGTATTTGGAGGTAGGGAAAAAAAATTCAGTAAATAAATATGAAAATACAGCAATATGGGCTTGATATGGAGTTCAAAGACTCGTTTGTGGAGCATGTAGGTAAGATGAAGAGCATTATGATGCAACTTGTAGGTATCAAGGCACCCGTGGATGAGACAGATGCAATTGTGGTCTTAATCAAAAGCATGCCTCAAGTGTTTTCTTTGGAGGTAACAACTCTTACTAATCTTCCAAGTCTTACTCTTGAAGAGCATTATGATGCAACTTGCAGGTATCAAGGCACCTGTGGAGGATGAGACATGCAATTGTGGTCTTCATCAAAAGCATGCCTCAAGTGTTTTCTTTGGAGGTAACAACTCTTACTAATCGTCCAAATCTTACTCTTGAAGGCATTGAATTCTCCTTGTTTGAAGAAGATAAGAAATTAAAAGGTACACAACAAAGCTCAACAAACAACAGGGAGACTGCTTTCTTTAACAAATCCAATGTCAAATGTAACCATTGTGGAAGGATGGGGCATGTAATGGCCCAATGTCATCATCAAAACAAGCCCAGGCTTATATGTCATGCATGCGGAAAGGTAGGCCACCTTGAGAAGAATTGTTGGTCAAAAGAGAAGGAACAAATCAACTTGATGGTGGAGGAAACTCATGAGGATACTCCACTAGATCACCTTTTTTAGGTGTGATGATGTTGTTATGTTCTTGCCTATGTTGATGTAATCACCTCTAGCCACACCAATGATGTAGGCTAAGTGAAATGTTTGTGTCTCCATTAAGGGGGGAAAACGTCCTGTCTATATATGTCACATTATTGGGATGAGACCCATTTAGGAACCAAGGGGGGGTGTTGAGAAATGTGGTGCCGACTCATTTTTATGGGGCACATGTGTGTTTGTCAAGCAATGAGTATGTATTTGGATGTGTTTAAACCTTAGGTTATGGTCTAGCAAAGGTTAGAATGAGCAGTCGATGTAAATGGAAGAGTCTAGAGTGTGGTCGCAATGGGAAATATTTGGTGTATAAACAATGATGCATGAGGGCAAGTGGATGGTAGCTACCATGTGGCTCTACAAATTGATGTAACAAGTGCATTTTGAGAAATGCAAGTCATGAGTTTATATCTTGATTATATTCATTAGTGTTAATACTATGCTCTAACTATGTCCTCTTCCATCTTCCACCCACCATAGCTCTCATTTCTTATGTTTATGTACTCAATACTCTCTTCAAGTACACTTCTTTCAACATGGTATCTAGAGTTAGGCACTATATTTCATCTCCCAACACTCATTATCAAGTAGATTAGTGAGTTTATATGTTGATTAATACTATGCTCTAACTATGTCTTCTTCCATCTTCCACCCACCATAGCTCTCATTTCTCATGTTTATGTACTCAATACTCTCTTCAAGTACACTTCTTTCAACATGGTATCTAGAGTTAGGCACTATATTTCATCTCCCAACACTCATTATCAAGTAGATTAGTGGATGTATCACTACTAATTAAGCCATAATCTCAACCTTATCCTCTTCACAACTTGTGGCAGAAAACCACCCTATGGGAGAGGACTTCCCATTGCCTATACTCTTCACCATTGGGCAAACCCTCTTAGAGGCAAGTAGACAAGCTTTGGGTGACCACATATGAAGTATGAATTAGACAAACTCTGATAGAATTGTGTGCAATATCGCCTATAGCCATTGCTTTGAAGAGAGATTTGGATTTGCTGCACTGTGTAGTGAGATCTCAACTTGCTACCTCTTTTAGTGAGATTTTTGTTAAGTTTTCATAATCTAAACTTAGTGCTTAATCTCAATTTAATAGAGGCCTAATCTCACCTTCTCTTATTGCTATTTCATTTTCCAAATGTTCTTGGTTCAAATGCATAACCCCTTGGATTGCTTGCTCAAAATCTACTTTTATTATTTTGGAGATAAACATGGGATTATTATTAATCAATGATTAGTGACCAACCTGAGCTAAATCTCTTCTCTAATCTTTGTATGGGAGCAGACACTACCCAAGAAAGTGTATAAGCTTGTGGTAAGACCCTCCTCATTGAACTTTGGCTACTCAAATCTTAATGGATAGATTTAGTGGTGGTGAGGGATTTCATACATAGCAAACAAAAGTCATGTCTTTACTCATGAAAAAGGAGCTTTGGGGGGTAGTAAGTGGAGATGAGCTCAATGAGGGGTAGTAAGTGGAGATGAGCTCAATGAGGGGAGTAAGGCTTAGGTAACAGCATGGATAAATAAAGATAAAAAATCTACGGCCATCATTGGGTTAAGACTTGGGGATAATATCATTCACCACATCAGGAACAAAGAACATGCTAAAGAAGCCTGGGATTTGGAGCTAGGAAAAACAGTCTCCCTGGCTGTTTGTTGAGATTTGTTATGTACCTTTTAATTTCTTATCTTCTTCAAATAAGGAGAATTCAATGCCTTCAAGAGTAAGATTTGAAAGATTAGTAAGAGTTGTTACCCACCAAAGAAAACACTTGAGGCACGCTTTTGATTAAGACCGCAATTGCATCTTTCTCATTCAACGCATGCCTTGATACCTGCAAGTTGCATCATAATGCTCTTCATCTTATGTAGAAGCTCCGCAAATGAGTTGTTACCTCCAAAGAAAACACTTGTTGAGGCATGCTTTTGATTAAAACCACAATTGCATTTGTCTCACAGGTGCCTTGATACGTGCAAGTTGCATCATAATGCTCTTCGTCTTACCTACATGCTCCATAGATGAGTCTTTGAACTCTACATAAAGCCCATAGAACTATAGTTTCATATTTATTTCTGAATTTTTAATAAATTCAATGTCAAATGTAACCATTTTAGAAGGATGGGGCATGTAATAGCCAGATGTCATCATCAAAACAAGCCCAAGATTGTATGTGATGCATGTGGCAAGGTAGGCCACCTTGAGAAGAATTGTTGGTGAAAAGAGAAGGAACAAAGAAACTTGATGGTGGTGGCAACTTAGGAGGATGCTCCACAAGATCACCTCTTCTAGGTGTGATGATGTTTTTATGTTCATGTTTATGTTGATTTAATCACCTCTAACCACACCACTAATGTAGGCTAAGTGATATGTGTGTGTGTATCTCCTACTGCTATTTCATTTCCCAAATGTGCTTGGTTCAATTGTATGCATAACCCCTTCAATTGCTTGCTCAAAATCTACTTTCATTATTTTTGGGATTAACATGGAATTCGTGCGATTAATCTGACCAAGCTGAGCCAAATCTCTTCTCTAATCTTTGTATGGGAGTAGATACTGCCCAAGAAAGTTTATAAGCTTGCCGTAAGACTCTCCTCATTGAGATATGGCTACTCAAATCTTAGTGGATAAATTTAGTGGTGAAGGATTTCATACATGGCAAACAAAAGTCATGCATTTACTCACGAAAAAGGAGCTTTGGGGGGTAATAAATGGAGATGAGCTCAGTGAGGTAGAAGCATGGATAAATAAAGATAAAAAATCCATGACCATCATTGGGCTAAGACTTGGGGATAATATCATTCACCGCATCAAGAACAAAGAGCATGCCAAAGAATCCTGGGATGAGATAGACAAAGTATTTGGAGGTAGGGAAAAAAATTCAAAAATAAATATGAAAATACACTTATATGGGATTGATATGGAGTTCAAAGACTCGTTTGTGGAGCATGTAGGTAAGATGAAGAGCATTATTATGATGCAACTTGCAAGTATCAAGGCACCTGTGGAGGATGAGACATGCAATTGCGGTCTTAATCAAAAGCATGCCTCAAGAGTTTTCTTTGGAGGTAACAACTCTTACTAATCTTCCAAATCTTACTCTTGAAGGCATTGAATTCTCCTTGTTTGAAGAAGATAAGAAATTAAAAGGTACACAACAAAGCTCTACAAACAACAAGGAGACTGCTTTCTTTAACAAATCCAATGTCAAATGTAACCATTGTGGAAGAATGGGGCATGTAATGGCCCAATGTCATCATCAAAACAAGCCCAGGATTGTATGTGATGCATGTGGAAAGGTAGGCCACCTTGAGAAGAATTGTTGGTCAAAAGAGAAGGAACAAATCAACTTGATGGTGGAGGCAACTCATGAGGATGCTCCACTAGATCACCCTTTTTAGGTGTGATGATGTTGTTATGTTCTTGCCTATATTGATGTAATCACCTCTAGCCACACCAATGATGTAGGCTAAGTGAAATGTTGTGTCTCCATTAAGGGGGGAAAAGGTCATGTCTATATATGTCACATTATCTTCTTTGGATGAGACCCATTTAGGAACCAAGGGGGGGTGTTGAGAAATGTGGTGTCAACTCATGTTTATGGGGAACATGTGTGTTTGTCAAGCAATGAGTGTGTATTTGGATGTGTGTAAACCTTAGGTTTTGCTCTAGCAAAGGTTTGATGAGCAATCGATGTAAATGGTGAAGAAGAGTCGAGAATGTGGTAAAAAAGGCAAAGATTTGGTGATGTAAGCAAAGATTTGGTGATGTAAGTAATGATGTATAAGGGCAAGTGGATGGTAGCTGGCATGTGCCTACAAATTAATGTACCAAGCACATTTTCACCAATGCAAGTTGTTACTTTGTGATTAGACTTAATTGATATCTTGATTATCTTCATTAATGTTAATCCTATGCTCTAATTATGTCTTCTTCCATTTTCCACCCACCATAGCTCCTATTTCTCATGTTTATGTACTTAATACTCTCTTCAAATCCACTTCTTTCAACATGGTATCTAGAGGTAGGCACTGTATTTCATCTCCCAACTCTCATTATCAAGTAGATTAGTGGATTTATCAACACTAATTAAGACATAGCCTCAACCTTGTCCTCTTCACAACTTGTGGTGGCAGAAAACGTCCCTGTGGTGGAGGGCTTCCCATTTCCTATTCTCTTCACCAAACCCTCTTAGAGGCAAGTAGAGAAGGTCTGGGCAATAGCGCATGAAGGACAAACTAGACCAACTTGGGTAGAATCATGTGTAATATTGCCTATAGCCGTTGCACTCCAAAATTTGGGGGGGAAAAGATGATACCCGATAAGATCGTGCAACAACTATCTAATTCCACCTAGCCTCGGGGGTTTCTGGCCATACTCTACACGTTGGTGAAGATAGATTTGGATTTCGTACACTGTGCCTTGAGATCTATGTCGGAATGTGCAACAAAAATGAGACAAGCTACTGAGAGCAGAAAACATAGAAATGCAAGAGAGGAGAAGTTCTTTATAAACTCTACTATATACACCTTAATTCATACAAATGAGTGGGGGGAAAGTGCCCTATATATATGGGCTAGGGCTACTGGTCGGCCTTGTCTGAACAGCCCGATAGCCCCAAAATGGGCCCCACAACCATCATGGAACTGATCGGCCCCCTCTCGGCTAGCCAACTTTGACAAGCTGACCATGGAAAAAAATAGCCCCCCAATAAGTACAACAAAACTGGAAAAAATGGGAAAAAATGGACATGATTAGGAAGTCCTCCCACGGGCGAGCACACCCACATCACATGCCCTCACTTAGTATGGTATAGACATGAGATGAATGCTAACACCCCCTCTGAGCTCCTGGATATGGAACCAAGCCTAGTGAGCTGGAGTGCTGAGACGGAGCATTTGTTGAGTGGAAGAGGCTTTGTGAAGAGGTCCTGTCATTGTCCTCCGTCGAAAAAAAGGCAAGCAAGATGTCACCAACCAAAATCTTCTCTCGAACAAAGTGATATTGTATCTCTATATGCTTGGTCTGGGCATGGAAGATCGGGTACCATGCAATAGATATACAGCTCTGGTTATCGGACTAGATGACCGTGGGTTCCTTCTGCTAAAACCCAATCTCGTCAAGTAACCTCCTCAGCCACACCACCTCGCAACAACAGCACCACATCCCAATACTCTACCTCAATGGAAGGCAAGGCAATAGTTGGCTGCTTCTTGCTGCTCCAAGAAATCACTCTCGAGCCAAGGGTAAAGCTATATTCTAAAGTAGATCTCCTCGTGTCTGAATCTCCTCCTCCCCAATCAAAGTCACTCCGACCGCGAAGTCTAACTTAATCCTTTGATCCCCCTCTAGTGTCATAAAAGAGCCCAAGATCGTTTGTACCTTGTAGATACCACAAGATTTGCAATCCTATGTCCCAATGAGTCTTCAAAGGTGTCTGCATAAATGAGCTCAACAACCGCACTGGAAAACTCAAGTTCAATCTAGTGTTTAGCAACCAAATCAAAGAACTGACAAGTTTCTGATATAAAGAGGCATCAACTTGCTCACAAGGATCATGTATTTGGGTCCATCAGAGATGAAATAGGCTTGCAGTTCTCCATCGCAAGGGCCTCACATACCACTGTTGAGAAACAAAGAACCCCCTCTGCTGGTTTGCTAAATCTTCAATCCTAAAAAGAAATGGAGTAAGCGTAAATATGTCATCTCAAACTCCTACGAGATAAGGTAGCCTTCGTCATGGCTATGTGCTCCACATGATTGCCAATGAGGACAAGATCATCCACATAGAGGATAATTAATGCGACCATACCACGTTCCCAAAAGAGATACGAGTTTGGATCTGCACATATGATATTTGGAAACCGTGTCTCTCTGAAAGAAAGCATCAATCTTTTGGTTCCAAGCCCTGGGAGCCTGTTTCAGACCATACAAGGCCTTCTGCAACCTGTAAACCATACCCGCAAAGCCTGGAGGTTTCTCAACATACACCTCCTCCTGCAAGTCACCATTCAGGAACACAGATTTAACATCCATCTGATACACTAGCCTGCTGGTGAGAGGGAAGGGAAAGAACTGTTTGAATCATGGCCATCCTAGCTGTCGATCTCAAAAGTGTCCTCATAGTCAATGCCTGGTTATTGAGCATAGCCCTTAGCCACAAGTCTGGCCTTGTGCTTGTCCATGGACCCATTGGAATTATACTTGGTTTTGTAGACCCACTTGACACTAATGATTGACCGTTTCAATAGCCTTGGAACCAACTCCCAAGTCCCATTCTTCTCTATGGCCTCTAGTTACACTTGCATGGCTTTCCTCCAAGTCTTTTGGGAAAGAGTTTCTTTAACTGAAGTAGTCTCCTTATCATGAACAATATGGGATATCAAGGCATAATTTACTTGTAAATTCTCCTCTGATTGACAACTGTCATGAACTCTATGCAATTTTCAAGGTCCATCCTCCATGGTCCACTCAAAGGTATCCAACAGCCACTTCGGTACTTGAACAGAACGCACAGCCTCACGAGAGGAGAAGTGATGTATAAACTATGCTATATACACCTATAACCGGTACAAATGAGGGGGAGGGAAGTGCCCTATATATATGGGATAGGGCTATTGGTCAACCCTGTCTAAACAGTCCAACAGCCCCCAAAATGGGCCTCATGACTAGAATGAAATTGGTTCGCTAGCCCTAATCGGGGCCCTCCTAGCCAGCTAACTCCTACAGGCCAAACATGGAAAAACATAGCCCCCCATGACTACAAAACATAGCCCCCCATGACTACAACAAAACTAGAAAAAATGAGAAAAAACATGGACATGATTAGGAAGGCCTTCCACAAGCAAGCACACCTACATCACAGGCCCTCACTTAGTATGGTACAGAGACAGGAGGTGAATGCTAGCAATCTTCACTAGCTACCCGCTTTTGGTGAGATTTTCATTAAGTTTTCATAATCTAAACTTAGTGCTTCTAATCTCAATTTAACAGAGGCTAATCTCACCTTCTCCCACTGCTATTTCATTTCCCAAATGTGATTGGTTCAATTGTATGCAAAACCCCTTCAATTGTATGCATAACACCTTTAGTTTTGCTTGCTCAAAATCTACTTTCATTATTTTGGTGATTGACATGGTATTAGTGTAATTATTGGAATTAGGGTTAGGGTTGCAACAATGCACACAGACAAGATAGAAAAGCTTGAGAGAACACAAACTCACTAGATTAGAATGAACAAATGTGTGCCAGATACAAAAGATAAGTTCACACCCCAAAATGAGTAGATAAGAGGGTGTACATACGCACGAGGGAACAAACCTCCTACTAATGAGGGAAAAAGTGCCCAGGGCGATCCTAAGTGTGTTCACACATATCACTACCATATAATGCTACAAATCCCCCCTGGAGTGATAATGTGAACATGTACAGGGTATGGTTGATCAATCCTGAAAAGGCAGTAATCCTAAAGCTTTACAAAAAGCTTCAAACTTTGCACGAGGAAGAGCCTTCATAATGAATAAATCTACCATGTTATCATGTGTAGGCACATAGACTAAGCTGATCTCTGCCTGCAACAAGCAGAGAGTCTTTCCCTGACAAAGTGGTAATGCATCTCAATGTACTTAGTGCGAGCATGAAACACTGGGTTCCTCGCAACTGCTAATGCACTCTGGCTATCAATTACAATCATAGTGCTAGACAACTGTCCAACACCCAAATCAGGCCCCCATAAGACGTCTGAGCCACACACACTCAACTGTAGCTGTAAAAGCTGCCCTATACTTAGCTTCACAGCTCAAAGTGGCCACTGTAGGATGCCTCTTGTACTAAATCATGATATACATGAATAACCAAGGCGAAAGAAAAACCCACTAGTGGACACTCGTGTGTCATAACATTCAGCCCAATCTGAATCACTAAAAGCATGCAGCTGTGACTCACCCCCCTTTGGATAAACCAAAATATTGAGTGCCTTATTGCAAATAGCGAAAAACCCACTTGACAGCCTTCTAATGCTTCGTACCTGGGCTATGCATAAATTTGCTCAACTGTGAGATCACATACTATATATCTGGCCTTGTGTTGCATACAAAGAGAAGGGATCCAACAGCCTGCTGATACAAACTAGCATCAAAAGAGTCTCATGCATATTTAAGACTAAGTCGAGTACCTGTCTCCATAGGTGTAGACACAGGTTTACAGTATTCAAGATTAAACCTCTTCAATAGCTTCTATATATATTTAGACTGCAGCATAACAATGCCATCATTGCACTGCATATACTGAATCCCCAAATAATAATGCAACGGCCCAAATTTGACATCTCAGATGATGATTGCAAATCAGCCTTAAAGGCTGAAATCTAATCTATATTAGCTCCCGTTTGAGCAGCATGTCATCAACGTATAGAACGATGACAAAAAATGTGTCCTTACTCCTCTTCACAGGGGTACTCTCTGTTGGACTGTTGCAAAAATCATTTGCAACAAAGTATGCATGAATCTTCTCATACCATGCTCTAGGAGCCTACTTAAGGCCATAAAGAGACTTTTTCAACCTGCATACTTTAGACTCTTCTCCTTTCACATCAAAACCAGGAGGCTGCAATACATACACCTCCTCATGTAAATCACCATTCAAGAATGCAGTCTTAATGTTCAACTGATGTACATTCCACCCACGATGTGCTGCCAAAGCAATGAGACACCTAATGGTAGTCATATGAGATGTGGGTGCAAAGGTCTCATCATAATCAATGCCCTTTTGCTGGGCATACCGCTTTGCAACAAGTCTGGCCTTGTAGGCGATCAATGCTACCATCTACTTTGCATTTTAACTTGTAAACCCATTAGTACCAATGGCCTTCTTGCCAACCATGAGGTAGATCTGTCGTCAAATACCAGGTGTCATTCTTGAGTATAGAGTTATACTCATCCCGCATAGCATGCATCCAATGATCATCATCCTGTGCTTCCTCAAAGAAAATAGGTTCCTTCTCATTACATAAAGTGGAAATGAGAACATGATCCACATGAGAATAATCTGCATGATGAGAACTTGCACGAGTTCTGCTAGGTAAAGGAGCTGCCAACTTGCTATCCCTCAATGTCTGCACAAGCAGTTTTGGCATACGCCTAGATTCTTCTATGGTTGCTCTCTCCTCATCCACTAAATCCTCATTAATTGCCTCATCAAAAGGCTGATTTTGCACCTGCAAAGGCTGAATTTTAGCACTTGGTTGAGCATTCAATTGCTCTACATATGGCTGCCCTCCATTAAACAAAGGTAGGAGCGAATCAAACATGCCCTCCTGTGAGCATACATTCTATTGTTTTTGCATGAAAGCATGGGCTGAATTGAGTTTTCGACAAAAACAACATCTCTACTTACTAAAATCTGCTTTGAGGCCGGATGGTAGAGTCTATATCCCTTGCTTTCTAAACTGTATCCCACAAATATGCATTTAATTGCCTTATCATAAAGCTTACTGCATTCTTGTTCAGGTATAAGAGCATAAGCAAGACAACCAAAAACACGCAAATGAGCCACAGAAGGCTTCTTTCCATGCCAAGCTTCATAAGGAGTTTTAGACTACAAGGCCTTGGTAGGGCATTTGTTCAACACATAGTTTGCGCACATAGTTGCCTCTAACCAAAAACCATGAGGTAAATCTTGGGCTTTCACCATACATCGTGCCATCTCCATGAGAGACATGTTCTTTCTCTCAGCCACACCAATTTGCTGAGGTATATATGGCATTGTACATTGATGCCTTATTCCTTTTTCAGCCATATATGCATGAAATTCCTTGGACATATACTCCCCCCCTCGATCTGAACGAAGGGTGTCAACTTTACATTCACATGCATTTTCAGCCATGGATACAAAGTGCCTAAAGCACATAAAAACCTTTGACTTATGCTTTAATGGATACACCCACATATATCTGGAGTAGCCCAATGATGGCCATGGCTTTTCTTTTTTTATTTATCCATGATTTGACCTCAGCCTCACTGTCTTCATTGAGCTCATCTCCATTTACTACCCCCCAAAGCTCCTTTTGCATGAGTAAATACATGACTTTTATTTGCCATGTATGAAATCCTTCACCACTAAATTTATAAATCCTTCACCACTAAATTTATCCTTCACCACCCCACTAAATTTATCCACTAAGATTTAAGTAGCCGTAGCTCAATGAGGAGTGCCTTACCACAAGCTTATACACTTTCTTGGGCAGTGTCTACTCCCATATACAAAGATTAGAGAAGAGATTTGGATCATCTTGGTCATTAATTATTGATTGATTACTATAGCATTATATGGTAGTGATATGTGTGAACACATTTAGGACCGCCGGGGCACTTTTTCCCTCATTAGGAGGTTTTCCCCCCCGTGCGTATGTACACCCTCTTATCTACTTATTTTGGGGTGTGTACTTATCTTTTGTATCTGGCACACATTTGATCATTCTAATCTAGTGAGTTTGTATGCTCTCAAGCTTCTCTATCTTGTGTGTGTGCATTGTTACAACCCTAACCCTAGTTCCAACAATTGGTATCAGAGCTAGCTTCCTTGACACTTGATCTAGTAGTATGCCTCCTCACACACGACCCTATTTTTCTGTCTTTGATTGAGATACCCTCTTAGGAGAAGAAGGTGTATACTGTAGTGTGTTATATACAAAGTATATAAAAATTTTCGGGGTTTGCAGTGCGTTTCGAGCGTGTTTTGGGCATTGCAAGGTTTCTACAGACGTTTTGGAGAGGTGTCATTTTGGATTGGTTTCGCTCAATTTTGGGTGTTTGGGCTGTGTAGTGACAAAGATTTGGTGTGCAGCAGCATCTACAGTGTCTTCAACAACATCGACCATATACTTTTGCCAGTAACACTCTATTCTCTACTCTGTGTTAATTTTCATACACTTTGCAGGTGATTCAGTTAGTTGGCAGCAGCCATCCAAGGTTGCATTCAGTGAATACTGAGAACTTGCAGTATGTTGAAAGATTTTGCATTTGGTAGAAAGTCATGGCGAGCAGTAGTGATGTATTCAACATGTCTGCTAAGGACAAACTTGATGGGACTAACTACCCATTGTGGTCCTATATGATGAGGCATGTATTGGTTGCTAAAGGCCTTTGGAATGTGGTCAGTGATAGTGAAACTCGACCCATTTCACAACTACCAGTGCAACCAAGTGCTGTAGGTACATCTGAAGTAGAATCTGATACAGATGTGGCTCCTTCACATGCACCACCAGTACCTCCCACTACTACTCAAATGAGATAGGATGGAAGAAATGCACATGCACATGCATTGCTTGCACTTTCTGTGAAGCGAAACATTATTCCTCATATTCGATCATGTAAGACTTCAAAACAGGCATGGGATGCCCTTGTTGCATTATACCATGTGCACAATGAAGCACGTGTTGCATAGTGCACAAACAGTTGGAGTCTGTGCACATGAATGAGGGAGACTAAATGGGCAGCTTCTTGACCAAGATCAAAGATTTTAAGGCGTAGCTTGCTAGTGTGGATGAGATATATCCTGATAGTACATTGGTGCCCACAGTTCTCAATGGATTCTTATCAGAGTTTTACCTCTACCCTTAGACTCATGATGAAGGGAAATCCAAATGCCCTTACATTTGATGAGCTGGTTTCAGTACTCTTGCAAGAAGAGTAGTCTAGGCAAAACAGATCTAATATGCGAGTTGGTGACTAAGCTTTTGTTGCCAATCAGAAAGGCAAAGGTAAAACTTCTTCGCATGGTGGCTATAAGCCAAAATTAGAATCCTCAGGTAAGGATGCAGAGAAAGAAGGTGATAAGCCTAAAAAGAAGGGCAAGTGTCACTATTGCAAGAAACCAAGGCACTACATACATGAGTGCAAGAAAAGGCTAGAGAAGGAGAAAAAGAAAGAATCGGGCATGGCTATGGCCGATGCATCTGCACCAACAAGTGCAAAGACGAAGGAATCTGCAAGTTTTTCTCAAGATGATTGGGCAAGTGTCACTATTGCAGGAAACCAGGGCACTACATACATGAGTGCAAGAAAAGACTAGAGAAGGAGAAAAAGAAAGAATCGAGCATGGCTGTGGGGGCTGATGCATGCTTTAACTTTTACTAACCCACCTAATGATGTGTAAAATGCAACCTAATGATGTTTATACAAAGATTAATGGTGGGATTAAGTCCTAAAATGAACAAAACCATAAAAAATTATTGATGTAAGAAAGAATCAACCAAAATCAAAGGAAATTGGATTAGAAGCTTAATTATTGATGTAAGAAAGAATCAACCAAAATCAAAGGAAATTGGATTAGAAGCTTACTTGTAGCCATGCAACTTTTTCTTTTGTATTGCAAGGATTTTTTTATTTCTTTCTTTTCTGTGAAGAAACGGGAAGAATCAACCAAAACCAAAGGAAATTGGATTAGAAACTCATTTATAGCCATGAAACTTGAGCTTGAAGGGTTGCTCCATGCTCTACTACATCAAGGTAATCAAAATAAATCACAAAACATCAACAAACAAAGGTTAAAACCAATGGATTTTCACTCCAACCAGGTTATGACAATACTCCAAATGCAAACTGTAGCAAGGGAGTCCTAAGCAAAGGTACTTCCCTAGCAAGAGAGGCAACATCAAAGATGTTCATGGAAGAGAATACTTAAGCCTTGCGAGATAGAGAGAAAGAGAGGAGAATGCAAGGGTCATACCGATGTGTGCACCTCAAGCCACTCTTGGAAGAATAACTCTCTCTTGTGGAGAGTTAGGGTCCTCAACTTTGCCTCCTTTATTTTCATCACAAAAAGGAGCTTTGCAAATGGGTGGGGAAGAAGAGAGAGAGAGAGAGAGAGAGAGAGAGAGAGAGAGAGAGAGAGAGAGAAAGATGGAAAGCCCCACCTCTACTTCTATGCCACAGTGAGTGAAAGCATGAGAGGGTAGACAAGAGAGAGGAGAAGAAGAGAGTATACAACAACACCATCACTCACCCACACAATCCCTAAGCATACATGTAACAAAAAGCAGAAGAGAAAAGCATACAAGCAACTTAATGAGAGTCAAACTCGATTGTGAGAATGGGATTATATGTTTTCTCATTAGTCAAAATGCCTTATATACAATACTCACCCGACCGCGCCCGAGGACCCAATAAGCTAGTCTAGGCTGAATTCTAACAATTTGATTACTTATCTAAGATAAAGAAAGGCTAAATTTAAGAATGAAGAGAGGGGGAAAGCCTTTCCAACAAGGCATAACATCATTTTTTCATTTTAAAGAAAATAAAAATTAGAAAACCATTAAAAGGAATAAAGAAAAAGTAGGATTTCTAGCTTACTTGAATTTATGTGAGCTTTCCTTTGGCTTGATGGTTTGAGGGATCTACTCTTGTTTGCAACAAGAGTGGCCACCAATTCTTTTGAAGAGGGAAAGGTCAAAAACTAATGAATTATCAATAAATTCACTGTTTTTGGCTCAGGGGGGTGGAGTAGAGCAACAGTGCATAAAACACTATTAAGCTTCTACAAAGGGGGAGGCTTCTATTTATAGGAAAAAGTGAGCTTCTAACCAAGCAAACTGATTCTAGAATTTTCTAGATCAGTTTGGTCAATTTTTGACCATTTTTGGGTCAGTTTAGTTTACTTTTTAGAACTAGACTTGAATTAGGAGAGAGGAGAGATGAAATATCTCAATATTTGAGAATTTAAAACTCCACCGCACATGTGAAATAGGCACCTCCTTCATGAGGGGGAATCCCCACTCTGAGGTGTCAAAAATTCATTTTTGTAGTATTTCCTTTGGTCCTTAGTCCACTCTTCATCTTATGTGAGTATTTACTCATTTTTAGGGAAAATTTTCTTTATTTCTTCAATTTATATCCTCCATACATTTGGATGAATCTGATTGGCCCCTCAGAACCTTAATTTAAAATTTTCAAAAAATCTGGACCCTTAGGATAAGGCCTTTTAAACAGATTATAATTTATTTCTAATGCACCTTTTGAAAATCTTTTTGAACTTCTGTTTTGGAGGAATTTATTTCAATAAGAAGAGATATTTTTCCATCCAAAAATATCTAAAATCTGAATAATCTCTCTCTAGAATATTTTCTCTCTCTAAGCCAAAATAGGTAGAAACAAGATCTTTTATTATTCTGAAGAGGGAATTGATTACAAGGGAAGATACTGGACATCTTGAGGGGCTGGGAAGGAATCTTACATTCTCTCCCACTTGAAAAAGGCGAGATGTCCTCATCTCGCAAACTGGGAGTAATCCCACAACAGATCCGCTTCTTTCTCCCAAGTGGCATCTTCAAAAGGATAGAACTTTCATTTAACCAATAATTCTCTCATAATTCTATTCATGAGAACCTTTTTACATCAAAATATTCTTCCATAGCCTCAATCCACTTTTCCACTACTTCACCTAACTACTCCCCTTCACCCTTGAAGGGACCAGGTTGGGATCTGTGAAGGGCTTTTCGAACATCCGGATCTAACTCTTCGTCACATCGGTTAGAGGATCCGATTGCCTTGCACGGGCCGCGCGCCTCATGACTTTGACAAAACAAGATTTTTGTCAGCTTAACTTTGACAATAGATTTATGATTATTTAATTTTTGAGATTTATCTTTAAATAGATAATTATTTCATCATACTTCTTGAACAAGATTAACCATATTCACAATCATGAAAGCAATTTGGATTTTTTTTGTTTTTTGGAAAACCTCATTTATTATCAAAAGTTTTCGATATATACATAGAGCATCACGGCTCCAAAGTCACTGCCTCAATTGCGTATGCATAAAGAAGTGAAACTGCGAAAGGAGACATGCCATGGTACACACGATTCATTACAGAAAGAGGTGCTGTAATTCTACTTCTAGGGATAAAGTGGCTAAGAAGCCTAAAAACTCGGCATGAAATTCTGAAGTTCCTGGGTGAATGATCAAAGAGTTGAACATGTTGAACAAGCCCTAGCCTTATCAGAATCATGGCTAAGGAAATATTTTACCTGAGCCTCTGACGTTGACTGAAACTGACATTAATACATCATCCTCCAAAGAACCACATATACCGACATCGCTCAATACTGGCAGCCAACAGAAGCAGCTCCCTCATGGGGCAGGGTTTCCCACCGGGCCTCGCCCTCCTCGAATGTCTAGGCGCGAGACTAAGCTGGTGGTCATTCTGAAAACCGAAACCGAAAAAATTTCCCATGCTCGAGAAACGGGGACGATTCCACCATTTTGAATTTTCTTAAATGATTTTTTCTAACGAAGTCAAGATACTGAACTAACCTTCATATGAATAAACCACATAGAAGGAAACTATTACAGACTTAACTTGAAGGGATCAACGCTTTTTTCCTGATTAAATCAGGCACAATCTTCAGGCTTTTATTTAACTACTCGAGTTCTAAATGTATTCTTATTAATCAATTTTATTATTAAAACTCTACTGATTCCAGCCTAACCCCATCTGGTCCATGGGTTAGCCACCGCCCAACCATTGGAATTGGTAGAACCAGACAAGTACTCACCCACCCATAATTGAATGCCTAGGCTTAACTTTTGCTTTAGAATACAGATACGCACACACTCCTCTTTAAACTTTAACTTTTAAAACAATCCATTGACAAACAATTATTGGTTATAGATGTCATGACTCAAAATTTCCATGCAATCCTTGTTTCTCACAAAACAATATCACTCTGGACTCTCCGTTGAGACCAACAGGTCAGCAACAACGAGATCCAGTAACAGATTATAATAATTTTCTTGTCATCATACATATATAGATCTTCCACGACATACGCATGGGTGTCCTAAGCACCGCGAGCATATGCATCACCACCTGGTCAGAACCCTCCAGGATCCTCCTTAGGTGTCTTAGCACTTCACTCAGGGACCGCTTCGTCGGCCCTCGCCCATCGTACCACTGGGGAAGCACACCGCATGAGCTGTCCTTTGAACACTCCCCGCCGCCAGTTGTTGCAACCGAACTTCCCTTAGAAAAACACATATACCAAATGCTCCCTCCAGCATTCTGGCGTAAGACAGTCCTTTAAGAAAACAGGGTTTCTATGCAAGTTTTCAATTTTGATTTTCTTTTGAATACAATGGGTATATCTTAAATCCGTATCCCAATACTTCTAGATCAGAGGTCTAAAATTCCAACATAATTTTCTTTTTTTTTCTGTAACCTTGATCCTCAGATCAGAATCAAGGGTCTTAACTTGATTTCAGATTCGGTGGGTGATTTGAGTGAAATTTTCCTGAACTGGTCACATCATCTTTTCTTGAAACTGATGAAGGAGATTAAGTCTTGGTCATAGTCTGATTTAGGATTTGAGTCTGGAAAGGTTCTCCCTGAACTAACTGAATTTCAATCATTGAGTATTTTGCTGAACTGAATTTAAAACTAATCATGAATTTCTATGAGGAATAAATTAATCATTTATCCAAAATTCTGACTTCGATAGGTTTTCTGAATTTTCTCATTACCATCCTAGAGAATATGAAACAGTAGAATTTTCTCTCACACAGAGTATTTACTTATTCATTTACCAATATTCATGGGATTTAAACATAGGATTAAAGAGAACTCTTATTTTGATATAAAAATTCTATATGCATAAAATCCAACTTCTATGAAAATAACACTTTTATATGAAAGAAAATCCTTTTATGAATCTATTTATGTAAAAAAATCAATTTTGATGAAAGTAACACTTTTATAATTAAAAAATTTCTTTTATGCATCATTTTATGCATAAAAAACAATATTGATGAAAGTACAACTTTTATAATAAAAAAAATTCTTTTATGCATAAAAATCAATATTGATGAAAGTAACACTTTTATAATAAAAAAATTATTTTATGCATCATTTTATGCATAAAAATCAATATTGATGAAAGTAACACTTTTATAATAAAAAATTATTTCCAATATGCATCTTTCTATGCATAGAATTTAAATCAAATGAAAATCACTCTTTTATAATAAAAAAAAACCAATATGCATAGAATTTAAATCTAATGAAAATCACTCTTTTATAATAAAAAAATAACCAATATGCATCTTTCTATGCATAGAATTTAAATCTAATGAAAATCACTCTTTTATAATAAAAAAAATAACCAATATGCATCTTTCTATGCATAGAATTTAAATCTAATGAAAATCACTCTTTTATAATAAAAAATAACCAATATGCATCTTTCTATGCATAGAATTTAAATTTTAATGGAAATAACACTTTTATAATAAAAATATTTCTACTATGCATTTTTCTATGCCTAGAATGAGAATAACACTTTTAGAATACACAAATGGTAGGGATTACTCTTTTTGAATAGTAAAAGATAAAACTTATTTCACAAAATTTAAGAAAATTTCACCATAACCTCCTTTGTATGGCTGACCATTTTTCAAATTTTTCTATCCTCAAGTTACTTAAAAATTATCTCCAATGGTTTAAAGCATTCTAAACTAATCAAACTCCACTTTTAAAAGAGAAACAATATGAAAAGTTTAACTCTAACAATTTTATTCCTTATCTAGGATAAATAAAGGCTGAATTTAAGAATGAAGAGAGGGGGAAAGCCTTTCCAACAAGGCATAACATCATTTTTTCATTTTAAAGAAAATAAAAATTAGAAAACCATTAAAAGGAATAAAGAAAAAGTAAGATTTCTAGCTTACTTGAATTTCTGTGAGCTTTCCTTTGGCTTGATGGTTTGAGGGATCTACTCTTGTTTGCAACAAAAGTGGCCACCAATTCTTTTGAAGAGGGAAAGGTCAAAAACTAATGAATTATCAATAAATTCACTGTTTTTGGCTCATGGGTGGAGTAGAGTAACAGTGCATAAAACACTATTAAGCTTCTACAAAGGGGGAGGCTTCTATTTATAGGAAAAAGTGAGCTTCTAACCAAGCAAACTGATTCTAGAATTTTCCAGATCAGTTTGGTCAATTTTTGACCATTTTTGGGTCAGTTTAGCTTACTTTTTGGAACTAGACTTGAATTAGGAGAGAGGAGAGATGAAATATCTCAATATTTGAAAATTTGAAACTCCACCACACATGTGAAATAGGTGCCTCCTTCATGAGGGGGAATCCCCACTTCTCTGAGGTGTCAAAAATTCATTTTTGTAGTATTTCCTTTGGTCCTTAGTCCACTCTTCATCTTATGTGAGTATTTACTCATTTTTGGGGGGGATTTTCTTTATTTCTTCAATTTATCTCCTCCATACATTTGGATGAATCTGATTGGCCCCTCAGAACCTTAATTTAAATTTTTTAGAAAATCTGGACCCTTAGGATAAGACCCTTAGGATAAGGCCTTTTCAGAAAATCTGGACCCTTAGGATAAGCCTTTTGAATAGATTTTAATTTATTTCTAATGCACCTTCTGAAAATCTTTTTGAACTTCTGTTTTGGGGGAATTTATTTTAATAAGAAGAGATATTTTTCCATCCAAAAATATCTAAAATCTGAATAACCTCTCTCTAGAATATTTTCTCTCTAAGCCAAAATAGGTAGAAACAAGATCTTTTATTATTCTGAAGAGGGAATTGATTACAAGGGAAGATACTGGACATCTTGAGGGGCTGGGGAGGAATCTTACAAGTATAATTTTGGGCTTGCTTTCCCACTTTTGGGATTTTGCTTTATATATAAATACCTAGTCAAGGTTACTAAATTTTATGCATATCAAAACCTTTGCCCAATGATAAATACTAAATGGACCTTTACACATAAAATAAACTTGTGCACACTCTCACATAAAATAACATAGCCACATGAAAGGATATAAATGATTAATGAAATTCTAATACATGATTAACAAATCATCTCCATCTTCATACCACCGCTCAATTCACCA
Source organism: Cibotium barometz (assembly GCF_041138505.1). Taxonomy (NCBI): domain Eukaryota; kingdom Viridiplantae; phylum Streptophyta; class Polypodiopsida; order Cyatheales; family Cibotiaceae; genus Cibotium; species Cibotium barometz. The sequence continues at coordinate 25,906,146 of NC_141055.1, read as the reverse complement.
TCCATACGATACCTCAATTGGTATCCTCATATAGTGTGACATCTCAATCGGTACCCTCGTATAATGTGACACCTAAATCGGCAACCTCGCACATCTTGGTACCTATATTGAGACATAATCCATGTTAGTTAAACAATCAATTGAACACATCAATTAATCCTAATGTCATCATGAGATACAGGTGACCATAATATCAAATTACACGTACCAATAAGTACAACACACACAGGCGTCTCCCATATAAAATAAGGAATATAATTTTCAATAAACAAGCGTAATTCTCATAACATTACTCACAAATAATTCAAATAAAATAACCATATAATTGAATTCAAATTGACAAGATTATGCATAAAATAAAATAGCAACAAGAGATAGAGTAGATAATACATCCCCACACAAGAGATAAGTATTGGGTGCAATCTTCCCCCTCAAGCATGTAGCTCCCACTTCCATGACATGAGTATTTTGAGAATTATATTCAATAAATAGCCCAAGGAGATAATAATAGATGTGCATATAATTTTGGGCTTGATTTTCCACTTTTGGGCTTTTTCTTTACATACATATAAATAACCTAGTCATGGTTACTAAAGTTTATGCATATCAAAAGCTTTGCCTAATGATAAAGACTAATGGGCCTTTATACATAAAATAATCTTGTGCACACTCGCACATAAAATAACCTAGCCACATGAAAGGCTATAAATGATTAATGAAATTCTAATACATGATTAGCAAATGATCTCCATCTTTGCACCACTGCTCAATCCATACGACACCTCAATCAGTACCCTCGAATAGTATGACACCTCAATCGGTACCCTTGCACATCCCATTCCATAAGACACCTCAATTGATACTCTCATATAGTGCAACACCTAAATCGGTACCCTCGCACATCTTAGTACCTATACTAATAGACACAATCCACCTTACAATCAATTGAACATATCAATTAATCCCAATGTCGTCATGAGATATAGGCAACCATAATATCATATTATAGGCTAGATGTCTACACTCTACCATGAGTTGTAGGAGTTCTGAAGGTGGATAAGGGTCATGAGGAGATGCCCGAGTCATAATGCTATAGACACAAAAATTTTTGTAGTCAGAACTTCCCAATTTTTAGATTAGAGAATCCATGGGGATATAGAGTTTTTGTTGGTGTAGTGTCTTACAACTATTTTTGGTCTCATTCGAGAGGTTTTTGAGTGGGTGTTAGATTGTAAATAAATAATAGATTGAATTAACTTTTTAATACATCTAAAATTTAAGCAGAATATAAACATAAATATAATGAATGACTAGCAAGCAATTCTAAGAACCTTGATTGATAAAATGAAAAGATGGATTTAGCTATTTCACTGTAACTCTCTCTTTAAGAATAAAAATAAAAAGTTCAAGTCATAGCCGAGTTAATGTCAACTGACATTATTGGGAAAATGGTATTATGAGATTGCTTAAGGTCATCAAGAATCTTTCAAAGAAAGATTGTGATCATGCACTTGGGTTAGTGACATTTTATGTGAGGTCACATGTTCACAAAAGGACAAGAATAAAATTTCCAGCACATCTTCTAGTGTCTCTAATTCAAGCTAGGGCAAAAGAAATAAGTCTAATAAGTTGTGCCACTTAAATTTTTGACTCCATAAGCTTTAAATTTGAGTCGGAATAAAAGATTTTGAAGTGGACTAAATAAACAAGGCTTTAAAAAAAATTTATAACTCTAGAAGATATGTTCAATTAGCTTGGAATAGCTATGCTTTAGCTATTACCTTAGCTAATTTGGCTTGGTTTGGTCAAAATTAAACATGCTTGAAAACACCCCAGAGGACAAAAATAAAGAAAAGATAAGCTTGAAGTTGGCTAGCTAAAAAACAAAGGTGAAGGCTTACTTACCTCTTTTTTTTAATAACTTAATGACTTAGTAAATTTTAAAGCTTTTTAAAGTTTAAAACTTTGAACCAAGCTTTGGCTAAAGCTTTATGCTAAGCTTTAAATATAGCTGGCATCTTTTAAATTAAAGCTTTTCAAACTAAGCTTTTCTCTCCACGGCTTGCTACTACAACCCACCCCTTAATGTATGTAAGAAATATAAAGTTTTCTTTTTTAAAATTTTAAAAAGTTTATAATTTTAAATTCTTTTAAGCTTTAACTAAAGCTTTTTAAAACAAGCCTCTCTAGGGCTTCAAGACAAACCCGCCAGCGCATTCAAGAGAGAAAGAAAGAGGAAATTTTTATTTTTTTAACTTTATAAATTAAATCTTTGACTAAGATTTAATCTTTTAAAAAAACTATGTTCTCCACAACAGTGCCCCTTTCCGTGAATTCGCTGCTGCTGCTGGACACTCGGTGGAGAGGGAAGAAAAAATGAATTAAGAAGAATAATATGAAAATAATTTTTCTTTCTTCTTCTAGGTGAGAAATCCACCGATGCAACAAGTGCCCTTTATGGAGAAGGGGAGAAGAAATTTTGTGAACCCTCCATTATAGATTTACATACTATGTGCTTAGCAATTCTAAGAATAGGGTAATACTCCTCTTGACTTATTGATTTCATCCATACAGATGGATCTTGAAGGGGTTGAAGATTGAGAAAGGTGGTTTTGCAAGGTTTTTGGTTAACAGAGGTGGTTTTTGATCAAGAGTTGACATTAAACAGTAGCCCTTCATCTATATTTTCATCCAATGCCTCAGAAACCTCCCATAACTCTTTCGAGCTTGTCCAAGAATCCCTAAGCTTTTATCTTCTTTACCATTTGGATTTTTATGAGTTTTCCCCTATTCTTCAAATCCAAGTACCCCTATGCTTTGATACCACTAACACGGGATCTTAAATACTTTTGAAGAATTAATCAAAACTCACAAATACTTCAAAGAAAATAAACATAGAATTGAATTCAAATTGACAAGATTGTGCATAAAATAAAATAACAACAAAAGATAAAGTAGACAATACATCACCACACAAGAGATAAGTATTGGGTGCAATCTCCCCCCTCAAGCGTGTATCTCCCACTTCTACTACATTTTGAGAATTGTTTTTAATAAATGGCCCAAGGAGCTAATAATAGTTGTGCGTACAATTTTGGCTTGCTTTCCCACTTTTGAGATTTTGCTTTATATATAAATAACCTAGTCAAGGTTACTAAAGTTTATGCTTATCATCAACACCTTTTCCTAATGGTAAATACTAATGGGCCTTTACACATAAAATAATATTGTGCACACTTGCACATAAAATAACCTAGCCACATGAAGAGCTATAAATGATTAATTGAAATCATAATACATGATTAGAAAATGATCCCTACCTTCACACCACCACTTAATTCACCATCCATAGACACCTCAATCAGTACCCTCGTATAGTGCAACACCTCAATTAGTACCCTCGTATAGTGCGACACCTAAATCGATACTCTCTCTCATCTCAATGCCTATACTCATAGACACAATCCACGTTAGTTAAACAATCAATTGAACACATCAATTAATCCCAATGTCGTCACATTAGGAGAAATATGGACTCTCCATTTTGCCCCTTAAGGCGTTTCTCTCACTTCTCTCTCTCTAGAAAAAGATTCTAAAATAATGTTATAATATTAGCTCTTGTAGAATCAAGGAGATCTCTTTATATTGTTTTTAAAAGAGATTCACCTATTATTTTATTGTAGGACCACCTATCCTCAAAATTCTCAAATTCGAAATAATAATATTCTATTTGATCTAAAAACGTGAAGCATCTAAGACGTGACACTCTTAAATGCCCACTTGACTTTTCAGCTTCTAAATCCTTCCAAATAGATTGCATTTACGTATTTCAAAATGGGAGAAGTTAAAAAACGAAATAACTTGATGTAGACATCACATTTTTGAATTTCTTTTTACCCACCTCTATGCTCTAAGAGTGTGACTGTTAATTTTCGTCATTTTTCATTAAGTATACAGGGGTTTATGAATTTTATCTTCATTTAGAGACTTCTCTAGATTTTTTAGAATAAAAAAAGTAGGGTTTTCAGTTTAGGGCGATTTTAGTTTGCTTTAACAAGATATTGCTTTAGTTTTTTCACTTTCCCTCCTTTGTATAGAGAAAATTCAAATCTGTGTTTGTTTTCTTTAGTAGCTATGCGCAAGAGCTTTCTTTCCCTCTCCTAAACCACATTAATGAGTTTAGATCTTATCAATCATGGGATTTCTTCTCTTTTATAACAGAGAAATTGAAGGATAGGTTGATTATTTGGTGCCATTTAGTTGGAACCACATATTCATCTTCCCCTTCAATCATCTTTCTGTTCATTAATCTCTGTAAAAGAATCAAAGAACAAGAGAGCAATGGAGGTATGTCCATCTTGTTATTTTTTATGTTGTTTTGTTATGGTTTAATTTTGTCTAAGTTATTATGTTTTCTTTTCTATTTTGACCATCTTATTGTTCTAAATGTGATTTAGTCATGTGTGAAATAGAAGATAATAGTTGAGTGTTCTGAGTTATTTCTGTGCTGTTTGGATTGTTTACTGATTTTCTGAGTGCAAAAAGTGTGAAATATAATTGTTGATTAATAGTATTGATTTAGTTCTGGAAACAAGAGAGTAAAAGAATCAAAGAATAAGAGAGCAATGGAGGTATGTCCATCTTGTTATCTATTATGTTGTTTTGTTATGATTTAATATTGTCTGAGTTATTTTGTTTTCTTTTCTATTTTGACCATCTTATTGTTCTAAATGTAATTTAGTCATGTGTAAAATAGAAGATAATAGCTGAGTTTAAGGATGCAATTTCTGTGTTATTTAGATTGTTTATTAGTGATTTTCTAAGTGAAACAAGTGTGTGAAATATAATTGTTGATTAATAGTTATGATTTAGTTTTAGGATATATGGAAGTCTATATGTTATGTTCAATAATGTTTTTTCTCATTTATGTTGTTATTTTTGTGTTATTTGGGTGAAACAAATGTGTTATTTTGATTACAAGTTATGATTTAGTTCTATATTATATTGAAGTTATATCTAGTTAAAGTTCAATAATGTTATTTCTGGTTAAATTTTTGAGTTGTACAAATGTGTAAAAGCTACTTTTTTGTTAATAGTTGTGTTTTGTCCAGAGCTAATTTTTGGTTAATAGATATGTTTTGTCCAAATGATAATTTTAGGATGCAGGTTGGAACAAGAAGATAGACATTCACTTCCAATTGGAGGTCAAGTATGCACCGCTAGACAAGAGAACGACAACAAGTAAAAAGCAACCAGAGATAATGCAACAAGAAAGAAATGTAGAGAAAAAACATGTCGATCTTTGGGTTGAGGGGTGTATTTATCCACCCTATCCAATTACCCAAACACCTCCACAATTTAGTGGGCTTACATCTTTCATTAATAGTACGTGTGTTTTGCCTACAAGATGTAGCCTGCTTCAGATGCTAATGCAACATGCAAGAAGGTAGAACAAGTCTTGTCTGATGTTGGATTGCGTCGGGGCCAAGTAGTAGAAATAAAAAAGGACAAGAAAAAGTTAGGAAAGAGAGGAAATTGGCCATGCAAACCGTGTTTTGGGGGAGCGAAGGCTAGGAAATTCTTATCTCCACCACGAGATGAAGATGGTAAGTTGCTTATAAACAACCAGAGAAGTACGAAGCATGGAAAAAACTACACATGGCTGCCCCTGATAAAAGCAATGAGGGACAGACATGGATAGCAAAGGCAAATGTGTGGATTGCACTTGATAAATTGGCACCACTTTTACAAAAGATGACATTCAATTCTGATGATGCCAATAAATTTAAAGAGGCGGTTGTAAACTTTCATAACTCAATGACAGAGGCATGGACTTCAAATTGCATTACACACTATATGATGGTCAAGCTCCTCCCGCTGCTCCAGCTGGAAATGCTCGTCCACCTACGCATAAGAAGAGAAGATGGAGATTAGGCACCACGGCTCTTCGTGAAATTAGGAGGTTCCAAAAGAGTCCCGAGTTAATTATTTACCCAAGGCACCTTTCTCGAGGTTGGTGTGAGAAATACTGCAAGATCTACAAAGGGGAAATCACTACCAATACTTTTCAAAGGATCAAGCATATAATGTGGAGTGATGGCCAGCCCAAACGTTGCTTGCTCTTCAAGAGGTGGTTAAAAGTTACTCGGTGGATCTTATGCATGATGGTCAGCTCTGCTCTGCTGTTAGCAATCCATGCCCGTCCCATCACACTCAAGCCCTCAAATCTCACTGTTGTTTGTAGGATTCGTAAAACAATAGTGATGCATTCAACCTTAACCATGACATGGTTTGAAGAGCTGTGTAAATGCTCGTGTATCGTTTTGTGTTTTCACGTTTTCCTTCAGTTCTACTCAACTAGTTGTACTTTATGCGACCAGATTTGGATATTTTAAGTTTCCTTATTTCCAATGTTGTGTACCGGACTTGCCCATTGATTTGAATATTTTGAGTTTTCATTTCTAATATCAGTGTATATTCTTATATTTTCGTGGAAAAAAATTTACAAGTGCTTGTGCATGTGTAGGAAAATTTGATGTATGGTGTGCATAGATCATAATGGGTTGAAATTTTTTCTGTGCATAGATCATGTGGCTTACATCATGAGCATGCATGTGCATGTGCAAGTGTTATTTTATACGATAATATTTTTTTCCCTAGAAAAAATTGATGCATGGTGTGCAGTGATCAGAATGGGTTGAAATTTATTATGTGCATAGATCATATAGTTTACATGTCTTAGATAAAATATCAGCCCTACCTAAGGCCTATAGGGCCCTTGTCCAAAGGCTCGCGGTGTAGAGGCCTTCTTTTTTTAATACCAGATCTATTTATGCGAGCCTTTTGGACAAGGGCCGTACAGACCTCTGATGGGTTGATATTTTATCTAGGAGGTGTTCCATGATACTTATATGTACACATAAAATTAGAGCTCATTCTGGTACGAAAAACTATTTTTAAAAATTAAAAAGTATCAAATTTATGTATTGAGCTAATTTAGAAAATATATAAATTTCATCTATAAGTATGGAAGTAACCCTCATTTCACCTCATTTCTCATCTTTCATTTCTCTCTCTCACCTCCAAGAGCATGGCTCGCAAGCAAACTGCTAAGAGCGTTTGGCCCCCAAGGTGGGACGTTGAGTACCCCCCATCCAACCACCACAGCAGCAACATCGCAACAAGCGTAGGTGGAAGCCTGGCACTATGGCTCTCCGTGAGATTAGGAAATACCAAAAGACGGTGAACTTGCTCATACTGAAGCTCTCCTTCCAACGTGTGGTGCGAGAGATCATGTAGGATCTGCAAGACCGTCGTGATAGGAGGTTTTGGGTTCACGTAGCATCAAGCCCACTACCTACGTGGTGGACAACCAAAGCTTTGGAGGCACTCCAGGAGGTTGCGGAGGCGTACATAGTGGACATTTTTTGTGACACGGTGTTTGCAGTTGTCCATGCGAAGAGGGTGACCATCAGTATGACATGTAGTTGGTGCGACGCATGCGACGTTGGAGAGATCCTCCAGGCCAGGATCTTTAGTTTTATTTTTGTATATCTCACATGATTGTAATTCTCAAAAGCTATGTAAAGCTCGATGTATATTTTTTTTCTCTTATCTTGTGTTGTAAATAAGTCTCTTTTAATTTGAGTTTATATAATTTGTTGATTTATATGCGTCTTCGAATGGATATAATTTTTATTTGAGTTACGTGTGTAATTTGAATTTATTTGCTTGAGTCAACTAATAAAATACATTACAAGACACGTATCAAACACAAAACTCTGGAACCCAAATTTCCATTCATAGCATAAAAAATTACATGGTCATCAAAACATAGTCATCAAAGTTACATAATCATCATAGCTATATTTTAGGCTTCTTACTACTAGGCTCTCCAGACTTTGAAGCCCCCTTGATTGGCTGGAATTAAAAAATGGAACCCTTCAAGCTCTGCCCTGACGGTGGGATCCTATACCCTCAACAATGCCACGGACCACAGAATGTAAAGGCCTTGATCTTTGAGTTGAGAACAAGTAAAGTAACTTTGAGCGTTGAAGTAGAACAACTTTTTCCAAACTTGATTTAGTCGGAATAACTTTGAATGCAGCACCCCTTTGTAAGTGCTTTAATCTTCAAAAAGTTCTCTGCATACCCCGGAGAGCAAGTATTGTGGAAGAATATCACATCATTGGCAAGTTTGCCAATGTATTCCTTGAGTGCAGAGTCCTGAACCCTTCCTTGGCCCCCAGATCTTCCACTCTCCCTCTCGATGCAAATTCATTAAGATACACAATTTCCTGCAAAATAAAATTGATGTTAGCATCGATCATGCAATGCATGGGAGAGGATGATTTTTTTTAAAAGAATGGCTCCAAATTTTATATTTAGGGCCTCTAGGGCATGTAGACACCACATGTATGATCCCATGCCCATCAGAGGCTGGGAAGTGCACTCTCCGAATGCTCGTGTGTCGTGGGAAGCCCTGATTTTTGCAGATTCAAGGCTTCCCACGTGAGCCTTCGGACAGTACACTTCCCAGCCTCTGATGGGCATGGGATCATATGTATGTGGGGTCTACATGCCCTAGAGGCCCTAAATATCAAGTCTAGGGAGAAACTGGTAAAAGGAGATACCATTTCTGCTTTGTGAAGCTCCTTCTGCAAGGGTGCCTCCAGATCTGCTCTCCTGGAATGGGTTTGCCATCGTCCGGCTGGACCACAAGTGTCACATACTGTGGTCGAGGTTCGAAGAGTTCATTCTACAAGCACTCAAACTCTTCATTTGTGATCTCATATTGAGGAGCTGCATCCTCAATCTGCTTCTGGACGGCAATGATAACAGAGATTTCATCTACACTACTTTCATCATATTGCCCTACCTCATCAACCTGTGGTAGGGCTTCTTGGTAATCAAAGTCGAGGAAATCATCACTTGCATCTCGCACAAGTATACTATATAGTTTCTCCTCCCTCAAGTCTAAGAGCTCCAACACATCCTGCATGAGGAGGTACTCCACCCCTTCGAATGGTGATGGCACTCAATGAAGCTAGTGGTGGGTCGTGACTTTGGGTTTCATCAAGCTGGATGGATGCAAGCGCCATGCGAGAGCTCTTTGCGGCCTCAACGAGACAGGGTCTAGAGTGGTCTCCTCTGGCTCTGTGTCTATGTATTCCACTAGAGGGAGATCCTGGATGTCATCATCCTCAGGCTCTTAAACATCAGAGTTCAAGATGTAAATAGCAAAAGCAATATCCCGCTCAATGAGATCCAGTGGGATGTGCTCTTCATAGGAGGTTGGGACAGCGATAGTGTGGAAATCTTGTCCACCGACATGAGCTAGAGCTCTATTCACCGTCTTCTTGTGGTTGGATCCACTCTTCATATACTGAAGAGGAACTCCAAAGGAATCCAACTCAAGGTGGAATTTGGGATAGAGTAGGTGAAGTCGTCCATTACATCGCAAAATGCAACTAGCAAGGTGGAGTTTAGGTCCAAGGTGGAGATGATAGCCTCAAGGTCTAAACTCTTGCAAAACCTAGGGTAGATCTGGTTCCCAAGGTGAGCATAGTGAGTGCTGCTAATCCACGCGGCAAAAGCAGGGGAGGCGGCCATGATGGGTAGTGGGGAGAGCTAGCACCACACAAAGGGAGAGCTAGAGGATAGTATAAATGAGTTTGATCTATAACTTATACTCATATTTATACTTACACTTAACTTTATAATATTTTTAATAAATTTATACTTGTGTTTATTATATTACTTACAAATATCTATAAACTTATATTTATTTTTATACCTTATGTTTATACTCTAGTATAAATAAAGAACACTTCATTAAAATATAATAAATAATAAATCATACTTCTATTTCATGTTACATTATATTATTATATTATAGTATTTACATAGTTACTTATATTATTATTTGCACTTAAATATATACTTAAAGTTATATTTATTTTTAAACTTATATCTATAGACTTAAAAATTAATGACACTTCATTAAAATATAACAAATCATAAAAATATATTTATATTTCTAGCATAATTAATTATATTATTATTTACACTTAAATAATACTTATATTTATATTTACGTTTGTACTTACTTATACTTATCATTATTTTCGTACACATATTAAAGGGTTTGAAACATAGTAGACTTAAAAAACCACAACACTATGAAAATGAAGGAAAATTTAAATTTACAACACTTTTAGAGAAACAACTTCTTATATTCACTTGGAAGAATAAGAATTACATTGACTTCACAATCTCAAGGATGTGTGGAGAAACACACTACTTGCATGTTTTGCAATATTCACTTCGACTCCCAACCTTCCTACCATCCAACTTAAAATAGAAATTACAAGAGGGATTATTGGATATAAGTTGGATTTCCTGCCTCAGAAAACTAAGGGGCCAATGACTCTCTACATTAACACTAAAAGGGTCATGACCCTCCCAAAGAATAACCACATCAATGAGTGCTGAATGCGTTCCATCTCGCATGTCTTGGTCCAAGTTGAGCCACTCCCCTCGTAGAAGTCGCCACCTTCTATACTTGAAGGTGAATGCACAAAGTTTGTCTTGCAATGAAGTACCTGTCTCATAAAAAACAAACAACAACCAACATAAAAACATAAAATCAACATTCAACAATCAACAATCAATGTCTTTCAGTGAAGTACTTATGAATAAAAACCATCAACAATCAACAAAAGTGCAATCTTACCTAAAGGTAACATCTGACACAGTAATTCTACACTCAATGATATCATTGTGGTGAGTTCTCTTAAGTGCCATGACTTACCCCCAGTAACTGAGTCATCCAATCCTCAGATGCATTGATAAGTAATCTTAGTTTTCTTAACTACTTTCACAGGATCCAAACAAATGTGCAAACAAACCAAATGGTACAAACCAACTTAGATGCACATCTCTAGAATTTGTGGATGGTTTCATGGCAGCATGAACATCAGTATTTATCTTTACCCTACATGCTTCTGACATGTCTAAGCTAGGATTATAGCATTCTTGGGGCTAGACAACGGTGGTAGTGGAATATACTCCAAACTATGTCTCTCCACATCATACACTAAATCATAAAAGTAAACATTCTGAGATGCCAATTCACTTGCACTCTTGTTGTCATAGATCAAGGCACCTATCTCTACATGTAAAACATTTAACTTTCCACTAAAACATTCTATATCCATCCACTCTGCCAATCATGCAGAGTGGATGGATATAAAGCTGCAATAACAAACATGCTTGTATTAAAACTCTATCTAATAACCATGGACTCAAAGCACAAGAACGCAAAGCACAGAGATATAAACTTACTGTTAGGCTTATGTCTTTCACTGAAGTTATCACGATGTACTCGAATTTCTTTGTGCATATAAACATGTTGAATGAAAGCCTCTGTTATTGTACTCATACCATTTGTGTGTCTCCTAAACTCTATGATTCTACCTTTCCATTGCTTGTTGGGGTTTGTGACATCTTTAAGCTTGACTTTGAAATTGCCACGAGTACTTGGTTGCATTAAAATCCAATTTAACTTACTGTACTGATTAGGGATCCAGTTACCTTCATCATCTCTCTTGTTAAACACCTCCACTGTGTGAATATTATTGATATTCCTCCTCCTTGAAGATAGCTAAATTAATAAAGCTAGACTGCATAATTATAAATATATATGTTATATTGTAAGAAACAAATAAATATTAAAACAACAAGAAATAAACAGCAACTTACTGCTTTGATTTACACAACCTTGTTGCTCCTATGAACATAAACACATCAAGACAAAACATTAACAAACCCTAAACCTATGATCATGACTCACATCAAGACAAAACATAGACAAACCCTAAACCTATGATCATTATTGTTGTATTTTATGCCACTTGAAATCATTACTGTGCAAAGAAGATTGTAACCACAATAAATAAAGATTAAAACAACAAGATATAAACAACAACTTACTGCTCACAACCTTGTTGCTCATGTGAAAATAAACAGCAACACAACAAGAGAAAACATAAACAAATCCTAAACCTATGATCATTACTGTGGTATTTCATGCCACTTCAAATCAATACTGTGCAAAGAAGATTGAAAGCAACAAATAAAGATTGAAAGCAACAAGAAATAAACAGCAACTTACTGCTTTGATTTACACAACCTTGTTGCTCACAACTTTGCTCCTGAGAAAATAAACAGCAACACATCAAGACAAAACATAAACAAATCCTAAACCTATGATCATTACTCACATCAAGACAAAACATAGAAAAACCCTAAACATATGATAATTACTCACAAGAATTTGATGCCACTTCACATCAAGATAGCTATCTGTGGTGCAGAGAAGAGAAAGTTCATGTGAGAAAACGGGCATGAACTCATGGACATTTTGCCCAAATGAGAAAAAAATTTAGGAGGAGAGAGCTATGGTGGAGAACATGCCTGCAAATTTTCGTGTGAAGAAAGAACCAGAGTTGTAGAAGATATGGCAAAATTGAATTCTGCCAAAAAAGGGGGGAAATGAAAAGGTAGTGAAATGCAAAAGGAGGGAAAGTAAAAAGTTAAACACAAAAAAATGGAAAAAAATGAAATTCGGTTTTCAAACTTCCATGTGCTGACCACAAGGTACATCTGACATGAAATCTGACATTTCTCTATTTTTTTAAAGATATGGGCTCTATTATTTTATTGTCTTAAGAGATTTGGGCAAAGATATGACAAAAAGATCCATGTTACATGGATCTAGAATCCCAGCTCTCTCATTGGTCAAGCTAATCTTTTTTAATTCACTCCTTAAGGGGCAAAATGGAGAGTCCATATTTCTCCTAATGTGAGATATAGGCAACTATAATATCAAATTACACGTACAACAAGCATGGCACACATGGGCATCCCCGATATAAAATAAGAAATATGATTTCCAATAAATAAGAGTAATTCTCATAAGCCGTAAGCTCGAAGATTTCCCATGATTGTTTTTGCATGAAGCTCATTGCATGGTACAAAAATATGGCTTGAAGAATTAACCACACATGGAGTAATGTTAATCAATGTGATTAACAAAAGACCTAGACCAATGACTAGCACTGCTCATGCAGTTACCCTCTTAGATCAAGAAAACGATAAACAAGGTCAGATCCATGCTACCATTAAAGCTAGAGGATAAAACATGCAAAGCTCACAGATCGAAGCTGAGGGATCTCATCGAGGTACCCCTTTACCCTTCTTATTGATTCTGAGAGTACTCATTCATTTTTGTCTCTCATCGAGGTATCCCTTTACCCTTCGTGTTGATTCCAAGGTTGAATCTTCACATAGAATCATTCTTGTGGACTTAATGTGAAATCAGCCAATAGGGCACGGAAGAGAAACCCATTTAATAACTAAAAACCTTATATTCAGCCTTGCCAAAGATCAAACGTCTAAAAAATTATGGGTATTACCTTTAGGACCCTATGATGGAATTTTGGTAATGGACTAGCTTGTAGCAAAGAAAGCTGATATTTTATGCAATCAAGGGCTTGTGACTTTTAGAGATGACTTCTTCAGCAAAGTTCAACTTCAAGGGAAGTAAGGTTGCTCACCTTTACAGATAGTGAAGAATTTTTGACTGATTAAGGGATTGAAAAAGCGATAGATTTTTTATGAAGGATATGAACTAGATTGGCTAAATGCCCAATCATCATCCGCATAGTTTATTGACTCCTTCTTTCAACACTTGGTGATGATGCATCAGCCACCATGGCCATGCCTAAGTCTTTCTTCTTCTCCTTCTCTAGCTTTTTTCTATATTCATTGATATAATGGCCTAACTTCCGATATTAGTTGTATTTTCCTTTTTCTATATTCATTGATATAATGGCCTAACTTTCGATATTAGTTGTATTTTCCTTTCTTCTTAGGCTTATCACCCCCCTTCTCAGCATCCTTTCTAGAATATTGGGTTGATTCTACCTTTACCTTATAGCCGCCCTGAGAAAAGGATTTACCTTTACCTTTTTGACTGGCAGCCAACAAATCCATGATCTTCCACATGTATACTAGTTCAATTTTGCCAAGCTTGCTCTTCTTGCAAGAGCACTGCAACCAACTAACCAAATGTAAGGGCATTAGGGTTACCCTTCATCATGAGCTATAGTGTAGATGAAAAACCCCAATGGGTATATTCATGAAAGGGTGATACATTTTTAGTGTTATTAAGTGGTCTTACATAAGTGTCTTAATTGCAAGTGGTAAAGGAAGTATTACTTTTTTTTCTAGGAGAAAAAGGCATTTGTTTAAAGTTTATGCTTCACATGATGCAAAGCATCTAGCTCAGGCTTACTTCTACACCTCTCTCCCCTACAATATAGAACCCTTCTTAGCCATAATGCTTTACATAATGCAAAGCATCGAGCTTTGTGTACACAACCTCTAATTATTGGTTACTTCTTAGTAATTAAAAATTTTATTTAGAACCAAGAGAAAAATAATACCATATCATTGAGTGCTTGGTGCTACTGCTTACTTTTGGAAATAAACCCTATCATTGAGTGCTTTGTGCTACTTCTTGTAATTATGTGCTACTTCTTACTAATTTAAAAAAATGTGTTCAAAACTAAGAGAAAAATAATACCCTATTATTGAGTGCTTGGTGTTTGAATATCACCCAATCAATTATTATATTGCTTCGATGTAGCTTGGATGCATGCTAACAAAAACATGTGTTCTAATGATGTATTTTAACAAAATTTGCATACTTGTGCTTTAATGATTTTCTTGCTTATAGCATAGGTGATGTAGGGTTGGATGCATCTTAACAAACACATAATTTGTGTTCTAATGATTATCCAAACAAGGACTTGTGTGTAAGAACTAAAAAAACACCAATAGAAAAGTCGACATCTAGCCTAATATTGCAAAAGAATATTGGAATCCTAACCAACCTCTTGTATAAATTCTTACCATAATCTTGAAGTATATTTGATTTTGACAACTTTAGGTTGACCTCCATTGAGATAACAAGTGCCTTGCATTCACCCATACCAATTGCTTTAAGTATCTCCCTTGTATACTTTTACTAAGAGAACTTCTATCAAACCCCAAGCCCCAAACGATAAGGCCAAGATCAATCATCTCAAACTATGCACTAAGCATATGTTTTATAAGATGATGTCATCTACATAGAGAACAATGATAACCATATACATGTCCTAGAAACAAAAGGCATATAAGTTTGCATGGTGCATAGAGATCAATACTTAGAAATTAAGCATCAATCCATTGGTACCATGCTTCTGGGGCATGTTTCTACCCATACAGTGCTTTTTAGCCTACCAAATTTGCTTTCAAAATAGGAAACCATAAACCCTAGTGGGCTGCTCCACACATACCTCCTCCTTAAGGTTCGTGATATAAGGAAATAAAATTTTGCATCCATTTGGGGACATGTCACCCCCCATGCTACCAAGGCAAGGACAATACAAATTTTGTTTAACCTCTTAAAAGTCAAATCCTTTAACCTATGCAAAACCTTTGACAATCAATTATGCCTTATACTTTTCTAAGGTACCAATCAAATCCTTTAACCTATGTAAAACCTTTAACAATCAGTCATGCCTTGTACTTTTCTAAGGTACCATCAAATCTGCATTTTGGTTTATAAACCCTGCTTGGTACTAATATGTTTAAAGAGTGGTCCATAAGATCTGAACTATGGTTTTTGTAGATAGAGCCTTATTTTTCTTGCATGATTACTATCCCATTTAGATACATTTTTGTGCCTTAGCAAGGGTGGTGGGCTCTTAAATATTAAATACTTTTGACATAATAGCATGACCCATAAGATTCTCTTGCCTGTTTTGCTCCTCTATCCTTCTAGATATGTGGACATTTTTAAGAGCAATCTTGATTTGTATTTTTTATGGTAAGAGGTTTTTTTGCTTCATCTAGAAGGTGCCTATACCACTTACTTGCTTATGCTTTTGTAATACATCATGCTTTCGGTCTTCAGTTTTAAAATGCATATTCATAAAATGGGATTCCCTCCCTTAAATTTTTTAGGATGCATGTGTCATGCACGCCCAGGTTGTGTTACTCTTGGTGATTTTCTTATTACATGATAATGGAAAGCTCCTCCTCCATCTGATGGTTGTTCCTATAATACCATATCTTAGCTTTGTAGTAGGATCATAGACCTAATATCCCTTTGACTCCATGCTATAAACCAAGAAGATGCATTTTTGGATTTTGGCATCTAAATTAATCTTGTGAGCATTTGAAGTTACACCCTTTGAAATGTTTTATACTCATATTAAGAATGTAAATAACAGTATTAAATGCCTAAGCTTAAAAGGGTTTAGGAAGATTTTTACTATTAGGCATGCAATCTTTTCTGTTTCAATAATATATGCTTTACAACACCATTTTGATGTGGAGTATGAGCAACATTGAGCCATTTAATGCCTTTTCCCTTGCAAAAAGCCACGAGGTCTGATATATCATCTTAAATTTTTTCAACTTATCTCCTATTGCAATTTAAATCGCTTCTTGTTTCCTATTGCAATTTAAATTACTACTAGTAGCAATTTTATAAACTTGGACTTTTTCTTAAGGAAATACACCCAAAAGTTTCATATTGTAATCATCAATCAAAGTGAAAAAATAGGAAGAACCTCCTAGTGCTATATATATTACTCATCTTCCCAAGGAGGTGTAAGAGCTAAAGAGGCCATAAAAATTGGCCTCTTGTGGAAAGGATTTTTGGTTTGCATGCTAAGGTGCACATATCTCTCATGCTATGGTTTGTTGTTACCCAAATTATCTTGGACTACAAATGTCAAGAGCTCATATTATTTATTTAATATGGCAGTCCTATTCGGCCCAAAGTGATCTCATAAGTCACGGTCTGACGGTGTGAGGTTGTTGGGTGATGGCCTCTATAGCACACAAGAAGAAAACGTAAAGGGACCAGAATTGCAGACGCTAAGATCCCAGCTCCAAGGGCACCTATCCTCAGCCCTTTAGTTGACACAATCAGACACCTCAACACTCCCCAATTTGACTCAGTTAATTCCTCCAACTGTCCTCCCAAGTCAAATTTGACCTCCAACGGCTCTGATCTTCGACCTATATGACACAACTGACCTCCTTTGAGACAACCAGCTGACCTCAATTGACTGTAAGCTTATTCAAATCTAACTCACAACTCACCAACCTCAGTGTCCTTTGACACCACTACACTCTCAAAAACCTCAGAAAACACCAAGAACCAACACAATAAACCCAAGACTGACAGTAGCTGATTGCTTGCTGACTTTGGAACACTTTTCCCTTCAATTTTACAAATTTGATTGCTCCTGATGACTGACTGAAAATCTGATAGTAAGACAAAAACCCTATATCACTTCCTTTCAACCCAAAAAGACCAAATCTACCCTTGTATACCCTCAATTGATTCCTATTGATACTCAGCTGACCCTAATTGACACCTTGCCAACTTGAATCAGCCCTCAACTGACCTAGACCACTATCCAGAATTTTCAACATCTTGTAATAATAATATAATGTGTAACACTTAAAAACCATACAGGTTTTGGATACTTTACTATGATGTGTTATCTTGTACTCTTGAAGAAAAACATTATGTGATAATAGAATACTTTTTTGCACTTACTTTGTCAATAGAAAGAAGATGCATTATGTGGTAATAGAGTACTTATTTAAATTTTTGCACTTCCTTTATCAATTGATTGCCATATATTCTTGAATATAATAAGTTGTCTTGTCTCTTAAGAGGTATCAGTTAGCTCTAAAAAGAAATTTCCTCTTGGACATGTATGTTGTAAACTACATAACTTGATCTCGTTTCTGAAGGTCTTATCTTTGGATGGTTGATCTCATTTAATGGTAGAGATCCCATGCCGAAGGGCATATCATAAAACCCATAGCTGTAAATCTTCACCAATTAAATTTAACCTCTTTCCTCTATAACACATCATAATTTGTTAATAGCTACATTTAAAAAAAAAGGTAAATAAATGTTTGAGAGCTTATGAATATGCTATTTATCTATGAATTTCCTTATGTTGATTCACATGATATCTTCCTAAATTCCGTCAATGGAGAGTAGTGGTGCATGTCATTGCTCGACTACGTGGTCAGAAACTACCTGGTCCCAACCTTAGAAGCACTTCAATAAGAAGAGAGCAGTGATGCATGTCATGGCTCAAGGAAAGTAGGTGGTTAGTAGGTGCCATGCTCCAACCTTGACAAAATTTAGTTAGTTGATTCATTTCTTCATGGACTAAAGATTGTTAACCTACTTAATTCCAAGTAATGGTCAAAGGGGTTCCATCATGGAACATGCATGGGTATCCTCTTGGGTGTATTAATTAGGACACCTGCTTCTTGGGTGTATTAATTAAGACACGTGCCATACCCACCTTCCAACTTCTTGCTATGCCTACATAACACACTGCATCCTCTCTCATTTTAAGGGAAAAAATGTTCAAGCTTTGCATCAATATTTTTTTTTCCAGCATGTTTATGACCCCCCACGAAAAATGAACGCACAATTCCTGCAGTGTTGGCAGTCCACCTACAATGTCCTGGTCTCTTCCATGCTTGTTTTTCCATTCTCATTGCCTTAACCTTGTTTGCTACCTCCTGTGAGTCAGCACCTGCATAGATGTGAGACATTAATACATAAGCTGCCGCATCATTTTCATCCAAACACAGTGCATGTTTAAAGGCCTGTTTTCCAAGCTCCACATTCCCCCAATTTCTACAAGCACCCAACACAGTGTGCCACACTGAAAGATTAGGACAAAAAGGCATCTTCTTGATCATTGCTACTGCCTTGTCTAATTGGCCTGTACGGCCAAGGAGATCAACCATGCAAGAGTGGTGCTCATGAGTTGGAACCATGCCATAGTCTCTGCTCATGGCTTGAAAGTACGTCTGGCTCTTGTTAAATAGACCTGTGCGACTGCATGCATTAAGAACAATAACGAAGGTGACTGGATCTGGCTTTATACCATCTCCTAACATTCTGTCCAAGATATAAAAAACATTTTCACTGTCTCCACGCTGGGTATATCCTGTGATTAGTGAATTCCATGAGACTATGTCTCGAACTGGAAGCTTGTCAAACACTTGCTGTGCTATGAAAAGCGAGCCACATTTGGCATACATATCAACCAAGGTGTTGCCAACAACAATGTCTCTTTCTAGCAACCCCTTTCTTTCAATCTCAGCATGTATTTTTTGACCCTTGTCTGTGGCTCCTATGCTGCCACAAGCTTTCAAGCTGCAAACAAATGTGGCAGCATCTGGGGAGACACCCTCGAGTTGCATTTGTTCAAAATACTTGAGTGCTTCCTCACCATGTCCATGTTCAGTGTATCCTGCGATTAATGCATTCCATGAGACTATGTCTCGAACTGGAAGCTTGTCAAACACTTGTTGTGCTTTGGCAAGCAAGCCACATTTAGCATACATATCGACCAAGGTGCTGCCAACAACAAGGTCTGTACCCAACAACCCCTTTCTGGCAATGTCAGCATGTATTTCTCCACCCTTGTCTGTGGCTCCTACAATGCCACAAGCTTTCAAGCTGCAAAGAAATGTGACAGCATCTGGAGAGACACCCTCAAGTTGCATCTGTTCAAAGCACTTGAGTGCTTCCTCACCATGCCCAAGTTTGGCATATCCTGCAATTAATGCATTCCACGAAAATATGTTTCGAACTGGAAGTTTGTCAAATAGTTCCTGTGCTTTTGAAATCAAGCCACATTTAGCATACATATCAACCAAGGAGCTGCCAATAAAAAGGTTTTTTTCCAGCAACCCTTTTCTTTCAATCTCAGCATGTATTTCGCGGCCCTTGTCTGTGGCTCCTATGCTGCCACAAGCTTTCAAGCTGCAAACGAACGTGACAGCATCTGGAGAAACACCCTCAACTTGCATCTGTTCGAAATACTTGAGTGCTTCCTCACCGTGCCCATGTTCTGCATAACCTGCAATTAGTGAGGTCCATGAGATAACATTTCGAACTGGAAGTTTGTCAAAGACTTCTTGTGCTTTCGTGAGCAAGCCACATTTAGCATACATATCAACTAAGGTGCTGCCAACAAAAAGATGTCTTTCCAGAAATCCCTTTCTCTCAATCTCAGCATGTATTTCTTGACCCTTGTCTGCGGCTCCTATGCTGCCACAAGCTTTCAAGCTGCAAAGAAATGTGACAGCATTTGGAGAGACACTCTCAAGTTGCATCTGTTCAAAACACTTGAGTGCTTCCTCATCATGCCCATGTTCAGCATATCCTGCAATTAATGCATTCCACGAGACTACGTTCCGAACTGGAAGTTTGTCAAACACTTGCTGTGCTTTGGCAAGCAAGCCACATTTGGCATACATATCAACCAACGTGCTGCCGACAAAAACGTCTCTTTTGAGCAATCCTTTTCTAGCAACCTCAGCATGTATTTCGAGGCCTCTTTCCAGATCTTTTAGCTTTCCACAAGCCTTCAGTAAAGCCACAAAAGTATGCCCATTGGGATGTACAGAATCATCCTTTTGCATTTTCTGGTACAGGGCAAGAGCATCTCGTGGCATTCCACATTTAATGTAGCCTGTGATGAGGGAATTCCAGGACAACTCATTCCTATACACTAACCTGTCAAAGACCTGCTGGGCATCAAGCATGCTTCCAACTTCCACCAACATCAAGACGAGGTAGTTCCCCAGTGATCTGTGAGCTTCCAGCCTTTTTTTGCACACATAGGCATGCAAGCGCAGCGCATGGACTCGGTCTCTCGCCTTCTTACACCTGCGCATGATGTGTGCAAAATCCTCAATGGAAGGCAGGGGCAGCACCCCTTCTTCCAAGGAAGACAGTAGCTTTTCTAAGCTAAGCATCCTCCAATCACTGCTAGTGTCGTTCTTCACGTCTTCTTCTTCTCTTTCTCCTTCTTGTGCTTCGTACATACCCTCGATGACACAAGGCTCTTCTGTGTTCTGGAGCCTCAGCCTGTCTTTGACCCAACTTGGATTGAGCCGGCCGTCCATCCATAGCGACTCCTGGGTAAGTTTGTGCATGAAATCTGGGGCCCTTGGGTTTGTCTGCAACATGCACACAAACACAAGCACAGAGACTCACTCGTGGGCACATGAGCGTGTTCACGGTGGTTTGTATAATACCCTAATCAGGGCAGTAATCATAATGATGATGAGCGCCCAAACAAGGGAGCTTAAATTGATGTGGATTACGACTTACTGAAGGCAGATTATGGAGGATTACTGGCACTAATCAAAGCCACAACCTAGAGAGAGCCTACCACAACTCTTACTGAAGGCAGATTGGCACTAATCAAGGCCGCGACCTAGAGAGAGCCTAATCACGGACTTACAGCAAGGAAGGGAAGACAAGCACTTACTTTGCTCTTTCGGTTGTCGCACCAGATGGCGGGATCCCTCAAGTAATCCTTCCACAAGCGCTCGGTCCGCGCTCGCGATATCTGCATCTGCGCGGTAGCACTCGCTGTCACATGAACGTCTGTGCATATTTTGCATCCAGTTGGAACGCGATTAGCAGTTAATTAGTAGGTGCTTAATTAATAAGTATTTCAGTCAGAGTCTCGAGCATCAGCAAGTCATCAGTCTTCTAGCAGTTGGAACAGGTTATGTCTTTGCTGCAAATGCATCAGACGAATCAGCAGATGAGCAGTACCCATGCAACACTCGTAATTTAGTGGCAAATCATCAATTTCAACAGCAAAATATCCCGCCAACATACAGAAGGGTACATCCTCACACCCCCGGTGCCGGGCCCTCACGCGCCCCGAGCCGTGCCCTCATGACCCGACAGAAAAGCCCATGAAGTTAGGACAGTGCTAGATGCATTGCAACCACTTGGTATGTTCTTTTAAAAAAAAATTGGCTACTGCTAGAAGGGAGCAACATACTCTGTGAGGACCCCTCATATCCTCTGAGGGAAGGTAACTATCGGGTGTCTAGTCGAGGATCGAACCTGGTACCTCCAGGTTAAGCCCGCGCCCCCGAGCCGTGCCCTCATGCCCTGACAGAAAGGCCCATGAAGTTAGGACAGTGCTTGATGGCATTGCAACCACTTGGTATGTTCTTTAAAAAAAAATTTTGGCTACTGCTAGAAGGGAGCAACATACTCCGTGAGAACCCCTCATATCCTCTACAATGTGAGGGCAAGGTAACTATGGGGTGTCTAGTCGAGGATCGAACATGGTACCTCCAGGTTACAAGCCACCCCCTATAACCACTAGAACAAGCGCCCAATGTTAACCACTTGGTATGTTCAACAAGATGCCAGTATCAAATCTTAATGGTCTTTAATTAAATCACATTTGATTCATTCATTTGCACACACAAATGTTGCACTGTCAGCATTGCAACAAATTAGTGAGTTGTCATCAGTTACGAAGTGAACCTGTGTCATCAGTTACAAAGTGAACCTGTGTCACAGTTTGGAGTAAAGCTAAATCAATTATTGTTAAGGGTAGATGCAAATCTGATTGAAGATATGAAGTTGTTTTTTTAATGGCTGCGCATGCGACATGTTTTAACGGGTCCAACAACTTTTTTTGGAAATTGCTCACAGAATTGAATCAGATGTATTGCATGATGCATTCAAAAACTTGGAAACCAATTTCACAAAAGAAGGATGGTACTAAATGCAAATTTTCAATGGTGATGGAGTTGTCCCCATGGACATAGATGTTCAGCATGGTCACAGGTTGCCAAGTAAAGATGCTCAAGGCAGACCTCAGTGTTTCAATTGCAATAGATATAGCCATATTGTTGGAATTAGGGTTGTAGGAAAGCACACAAAGCTTGGAGAAGAAGAAGCAAGAATGCACACAACACACAATGTATTAGATTGTGTCAATGTACAAAAGATAAGTTAGCCCTAGAATGATAGGGTATATACAAGCTGGGGGAAAAAACCTCCTAAAGAGGAAAAAAGTGTCCCGGCGGTCCTAAGTGTGTTCACACACATCACTGCCTATATATATGGCAACACACACACATCACTGCCTATATATATGCACGAAAGCACACAAAGCTTGGACACACAATGTATTAGATTGTGTCAATGTACAAAAGATAAGTTAGCCCTAGAATGATAGGTGTATATACAAGCCGGGGGGAAAAACCTCCTAAAGAGGGAAAAAGTGCCCCGACGGTCCTAAGTGTGTTCACACACATCACTGCCTATATATATGGCAACAAATCCCCCCTGAGAGTGATGGTGTGAACGAGAGCTGGCACTCATGTATAGGGGAGTGCCATGCCCGAAGTAGATCACTCCACAAAGGGGAGCAAGCCCAAAGCTTTGCGGAAAGCTTCGAACTTCTCACGAGGAAGCGTCTTTGTGAAAAGATCGGCGAGGTTGTCCTGTGTTGGCACATAGGCCAAGCTGATCTCTCCTGCTGAGAGTCTCTCCCTGACATAGTGATAATGTACCTCAATGTGCTTTGTGCGAGCATGAAAAACTGGGTTTCTCGCAATTGCCAATGCGCTCTGACTGTTCAGTGAAGATAGAGGTGGCAGCAGACTCTTGTCCAACACCCAAGTCAGCCATAAGCCGTCTGAGCCACACACACTCAACCGTAGCTGTGAAAGCTGCCCTGTACTCAGCTTCACAACTAGAAGTGGCCACAGTAGGTTGCTTCTTGCTTAACCAAGATATGCATGAGCTATCGAGCATGAAACAAAAACCACTTGTGGACACTCTTGTGTCATAGCAACCAGCCCAATGTGAGTCCGAGCATGTAAATTTGGCGGCAACGATCCCCCCTTGGGATAAAACAACCCAAGATGTATGGTGCCACTCAAGTAGCAAAAGATGTGTTTAAGTGCCTTCCAATGCTGAGACCTTGGGCTATGCATAAACCTGCTCACTTGTGAGACTGCAACTGAATGTCCGGCCTCGTAATGCATACATAAATGAGGCAACCAATAGCTGTCTGATAGAGTGTGACATCAAAGTGATCTCCAGCATCATGAAGACTCAACTTCAAACCTGTCTCCATTGGAGTAGCAATAGGCTTGCAGTCTTCAAGGCCAAATCTCCACAACAATGTCTCAATATACTTTGTCTGGCACAAAGCAATACCTCCATCACACTGCTTAAATTGTATCCCCAAATAATGATGTAAATGCCCCAAATCTGACATCTCAAAAGAGGCATTCAAATCAGCCTTAAAATCAGCAATATGACTCTCATTTGGTTCTGTGAGCAGCATGTCATCGACATAGAGAGCAATGATTAGATGTACATCATCCACACGTTTAACATACAAAGTGCTTTCTGTTGGACTATTCTGAAAACCATGTGCAGTCAAATATGCATGTATCTTTTCATACCAAGCTCGTGGAGCTTGCTTTAAACCATATAAAGCCTTTTTCAACCTGCACACTTTGTTTTCTTGCCCTCTTTGAACAAAACCACGAGGCTGCGATACATACACCTCCTCATGCAAATCTCCATTCAAGAACACAGTCTTTATGTCCAACTGATGTACATTCCAACCATTATGAGCTGCCAATGCACAAATGCTACGAATGGTAGTCATACGACAAGTGGGAGCAAAGGTCTCATCAAAATCAATGCCCTTTTCTTAAACATAACCCTTTGTAACAAGTCTAGCCTTATAGCGATCAACACTGCCATCTGGCTTTCGTTTCAACTTAAAAACCCACTTACATCTAATGACCTTTTTACCAATAGGCAAATCACACAAAGACCATGTACCATTCTTCATTATAGCATCATATTCACTTTGCATTGCAGCCAACCAATTTTCTGATTTTTGTGCCTCATCAAATGAAAGAGGTTCTTCCTCTTCACACATACTAGACACAGCCAAAGCATAACAATCTGATGCATAAGAGGCATGCTGAAAACCTGAACGAGTACGACTAGACATAGGTGCATCAATTTTACTATCACGCAAGGTTTGCACCAGCCATTTAGGCATACCTCTAGCCTGCTCATTTTCAGCCCTATCCTTATAGATTACATCCTGTAAATCTGCATGAAATAGGCTGATCTATGATGTCGTTTGAAATCTGCATAGGCTGAATATTTGCCTCATTAGGACTTACATTTGAATTCTCACCTGTAAACAGAGGCAACAACGTATCAAATACATCCCGTAAGCTTACACCTATCTCTTTGGTACATGATAACAAAGGCTGCACAGCATCTTCCACAAAAACAACATCTCGACTAATAAAGATACGCTTTGACTGCGAATGATACAATCTGTAACCCTTGCTCTCAGCACTGTAACCAACAAAAATGCCTTTGACAGTCTTATCATCCAATTTTCTACGTTGTTGCACAAGCACTAAAGCATAAGCCAAGCAACCAAAGACACGCAAGTGACTAATAGAAGGCTTCCTGCCATGCCAAGCTTCGTATGGAGTCACAGACTGCAAGGCCTTAGTGGGACACCTATTGAGTACATATGTAGCACACATGACAGCCTCAAGCCAAAACGCATGTGGCAAAGCTTGGCTCTTGACCATACATCGTGCCATCTCCATAAGTGACCTGTTTTTCCTCTCAGCAACACCATTTTGCTAAGGGGTATACGACACTGTACATTGGTGTTTTATCCCACGACTAGCCATAAATGCATCAAACTCTTTAGACATGTACTCCCCCCCTCGATCAGAATGGAGGGTACCCACAGTACAATTGCATATATTTTCAACCATAAGCAAAAACTGTTTGAAGCACAAAAACACTTTGGACTTTGCCTTCAGTGGATATACCCATGCATGCCTTGAGTAATCATCAATGAAAGTCACGAAGTACAAGTGTTTACCAAATGACGGAGTTTGCATAGGCCCACATACATCACTATGTAAAAGTTGCAATTTGCGAGTGGCCCGCACAGAACCATCCTTTGGAAATGCAGAACGCTGCATTTTGCCAAAATACAGCCTTCACAAACATGTTTTAATGGTGCCTCAAGAGGGGGCAATGAAGCAACCATATCAAATTTCTGCAAATGCAGCAAACTAGCAAAGTTCAGATGACCAAAACGAGCATGCCATAGTTTTGCATCTGAAACCGCCTTTTCATCAGAAACTGCATTTGCTGAATCTTCCACACACTTGTCATAAGAATTGAGCCTATACAGCCCACGAAACAAGGTGCCAGATACAATAATCGTATCACCAGAAGTCAAATCATGAACAGTACATCTGTCATCCATAAGTTTGACTACAAGTCCAAGTCTAGCAAGTGCAGAGACAGACAATAGATTCTTCTTTATCCCTGGCACATACAAAGCATCTGAAAGTGTGAAAGTGCTGCCATTTGCAGCAGTAAGCATAATTTTACCAATGCCCTTCACTGGGTAAGAAGCATTATTAGCACATGTGATAGTATTCCCATTGGGGACAGCCTCAAGACAAGTGAACATATCACGATGCGAGGTAATGTGCTTTGTAGCACCACTGTCAAAATACCATACATCAGAGTCAACAGAAATTGCCAAACATGCATCTTGTACAGATGGGTCATACTGGCAATACACGCTAATCGCCCATTCTGTATCCTGCACAACATTTGCAGAATTTGCATTTGTAGAAGCATCCGCTATTGCAAAATCTGCATTTGTAGAAGCATCCGCTATTGTGGCTGCATTTGAC
Source organism: Cibotium barometz (assembly GCF_041138505.1). Classification (NCBI taxonomy): domain Eukaryota; kingdom Viridiplantae; phylum Streptophyta; class Polypodiopsida; order Cyatheales; family Cibotiaceae; genus Cibotium; species Cibotium barometz. The sequence goes on along the minus strand of NC_141055.1, from coordinate 25,879,428 downwards.
TCTTTCTTCTTTGCCTCTTTAGCCTTTAGCTTAGGGCAATTCTTAATGATATGATCAGTTGCCTTACAATAGTTGCACCTGATCTTTTTCTTGCCTTTATCAAGAGCTTTCTCAGACCTATTGTTGCTACCTGTGGAAGGAGAAGAAGTTGCAGACCTACTAATAGGAGAAGAAACAGTGGAAGGAGAAGAAGTTGCAGACCTACTAATAGGAGAAGAAACAGTGGAAGGGGCTGCCTTACCACTTCTTCTCTGCTGGGTAGCAAAACAAATGCCTGATGATCAACTGCACGCTGCCTAGCCCTGTTTTGCCTGGACTGCGCTTCTTGCAAGAGCTTGTTGACTAAATTATCATACTTGACAACATCAGGTCTGTCCTTAGTAACAAGTCTCCACGTGGAAGCAAAAGTCTGATATGACTCAGGTAAAGCATCAAGAACAGTCTGCACAAGAGAATGATTAGGAATAATCTCACCTACTGCAGAAATCAACTGTTCCTTGAGATCTTTAATCTCAACAAGAAAAACATTCATGTCATCATCTTCTTGCATAATCTTCGATTCTAGCTCTTTACGCAGGTAAGAGATTTTTGCCTCGTTACGACCTGCATATAAACCCAAGCTATATCCCAAGCTTGTTTTGCTGTTTTAGCTGAATGAATATGTGGGGTGATGTTACGTTTGATAGAAAGTGCAATCAAGGCATGAGCTTGCACATCTTTACCATCCTCCCAACGAGCTTGTTTAGCAGTGGGTAAAACAGCAGCAACGGTAGAGCTGCTAGAACTTGCAACATCCTCAACAGATCCTACATCCACAGAACCTGGACGTACATCCATACCTTGCACAATGTTCCACACTCCTTTTACAACCAAAACATGTTGCATCATATATGTCCAAAGTGGGTAGTTGCTGTCTCCATCCAATTTGTCATCATCAGCAGACAACATGCGAAATACATCATTGCTGTTATCAGCCATGGCCACTGACTGAAACTGATGCAAAAGCTACCTGTAATGAAGCAAAGACTGAACAGAAAACAACTCGTGCTATGTAGCACGGTCCACAATAGAATACGTATGCCTGTTTTGCAGAAAACTGCACTGTCGAAATTCTGCACAAAATGACGAAAACACCTGTGCAGAACTTGAAATGCAAAAACGGAGCCCGAAACGACCTCAGATTCAATTTCTGAGAACGCATAGCCCTTCCAAATTATCTACAGAGTATAGGGACCTGCAAGCGCTCGTGAAAGCTCACCTCAATCAGAGAACGTGAGTCGGAGGGTGCTAGCGGTGTAGCCCTGGGAGTCGGATACCAATTGTTGGAATTAGGGTTGCAGGAAAGCACACAAAGCTTGGAGAAGAAGAAGCAAGAATGCACACAACACACAATGTATTAGATTGTGTCAATGTACAAAAGATAAGTTAGCCCTAGAATGATAGGCGTATATACAAGCCGGGGGAAAGAATCTCCTAACCCCGGCGGTCCTAAGTGTGTTCACACACATCACTGCCTATATATATGGCAACACATATTGCAAAGTATTGTCAAAATGCATAGATGGGAAGTACAGATGCATCATCACACTAGATGCAACATCACTAGGAGCTGTTTCGGAATTTTGGACTGAGTATGCCAGTTCAATTTGAATGCAATCAGTGTGATTTTCTACATCAACAGTGTAGTTCGTTGAGTACTTTGGAGTATCTAGAACACTTATTAGAGTGTGGTTGAGATCAAGTACAATTGTGAATGTACCTTTTCAATTGCGGAATACCACGTTTTATCAACAATGTTGTGTTCTTCCCAAACAGTTGTTTAAAGTCAACAAAATCTAGTTCTGCTAAATACATTACCGATTTCTTTCATGTAGATGAAACCTTGGGATCATTATGTGTGTGTTCAGATTGAAAGCAGTGTTATTTTAGAAGAGATCAGAATGAAGCAGATTCAACAGTTACTTTCTAATTTTATCAGATGTCCCCAAAGGGACTTCAGCAGTTACTTTCTAAATTTTAGAATTTAGCTCCACATTCTAATGTGGCCTCAATTACTTCTGTTGATGTTCATCATGTTATTAGAATAGGCAATCATTCTCTAATTAAAATGGCTCAAAGGAGATGCTCCCCTAAAGAAAATCAACTCATAAAGGATGCAATTACATATATATTACAAAGTGGAGTGATAAAGTCTTCACAAAGTCCTTGGGCCTCAGAGCCATATTTAGTCAAGAAAACAAATGGGGACTACAGGTTTTGTGTTGATTTCAAATCACTTAACAAAGTTACAATTCATGATGTGTACACCCAATGCCGTGGTTAGATGATTTGTTGGATGAGTTGGGTCAATTGGTCTATTTCACATCTTTAGACTTGGCTTCACGATATTGGGAGATCCCTACCACTCCTCAAGATGCTCCAAAGACATCTTTTAGGACAACTAAAGGTTGATTGAGTTTATTGTCATGCCTTTTGGGTTATCCAATGCACCTAGTACCTTTCAAAGATTAGTGAAACACAATTTTTTGAGATCTTATCAGCCAGGAAAGTTTTGGTTGTCTATTTGGATGACATTCTTATTCATACAAAAACTTGGGTTGAGCATCTTGAAGTGCCGATGGAGGTTTTGAACCAATTTTCTATGTTTAATCTCAAATTGAGTTCAAAAAGTGTAAATGGGCCAGGACAAAGTCAAAATTATTGGGTTTTATTATTTCAAATCAAGGTATTCAAATTGATTCAGGGAAGATATTAAGAAATTGAAACAGCTGCAAAGGTTCATTGGTATGTTAAACTTTTCATGCAAGTGGCTGAAATAGACAGAACCTTTTAAAAGATTGATGAAAATCACAGAATTACTCAACAACTGAAAAAGAACTTTTGGTTGTGGTCTGGGCTATGAAAAAGTTGCATCCGTATGTCCATGGGACAAGGGTAACTATTGAAACTTGAAACTGATCAACATCAGCCCCACTAATAGGTTTAATTCGGAAGAGGCATCCTCCGGGCAGATTTATAAGGTGGATCTTGGCACTTCATGATTACATATTTACGCTAGCTTATTGTCTCGACAAAGCAAACTATATTGCAGATTTATTGTCTTGGCAATTTGAATAGACTAAATAAGAAGTTCAGAATATGCAGCTAATGCAGTATGATTTACCAACAATAGAGCTACATATTGCAGATTTATTGTCTTGGCAATTTGAATAGACTAAATAAGAAGTTCAGAATATGCAGCTAATGCAGTATGATTTACCAACAATGGAGCTACATATGGCTTTAATGCAAAAAAGCTATGAAGTCCACCCAATTCAATTCTCAATTCAAGATATTTTATTCAGAACAACATTTTGTATATGGTTACTACAAGTGAACCAAGAGTCTATGTTTTAAACTCATTAAGACTACATTATATGTAGTACTTTCATGAGCATTCTTTGTTTGGACATTTGGGCTTTCATAAGTGTTTGAGTTTTTGGCGGAGGAAGTATCTTTGGCGGATGAGCAAAAGAGCAGCGAAGAAAAGCGTCATGCTGGCCACGTGTCCCTTCTAGAGTGGTGACACTTGGCCAAGGAGAAAGTGTGACGTGGCGGGATTGTAAAAGGTTATAAATATTAATGAGAGCAATTATAAGTGACGGTTGACAATCGGTTCTAGAACGTGGATCTGGGCATGACAGTTGAGTCTGAGAGAGAGAGAGATTAACAGTTAATTGCTTAATTAATAAGTATTTCACACCACCAAGAACCTTGGTTGTTTTTATTTTCTTAAAGGTATAACTTTAGCCTTACCAAGTCTTCAAATTAGGTTTTTTTTGGAATGATCATGTGATCTTTATTTGTGTACCTTTTATGGAAAGTTTATGGACAGTGGGTACTTCTCATGCACACACCTCTCTCTCTCTCTCTCTCTCTCTCTCTCTCTCTCTCTCTCTCTCGGGGAAGGCATTGCGGAGGAATTCTCTGTCTTCATGTAATAGAACAAAGTGGAACACACACACACACACACACACACACACACATATATATATATATATATATATATATATAGGGGAAGGCATCGGAAGAATTCTCTGTCTTCATGCAGCAAAATGAAGTGGAACCTCTCTCTCTCTCTCTCTCTCTCTCTCTCTCTCTCTCTCTCTAATGAACACACAATTTTAGTGAGTGAGACTATTATATTCTAACAATGAGTCAATGTTATTACCTTGGTATATGTATTTAGGGCCTTGCTAGTGTTATTAGTATTATGAGTGATGATGTAGGCCTGCACGACCCTCTAGAACTCCACGAGTTGTAAACACTCCTCTCGAGGTTGCAGAATCTCCCATGTACATGTTTATGCTTCCAACTGTGCTACTATTTAATGTGTGTTAGCACAACCAAGGGAATATAAATTTGACTAGCCTTTATGGTTTGCTAGTCCCAACAACTAAATGAAGCTGAAGTAAACTAGTAAAAAATGAGCTACACTTGCTAAAAGAGAGGGATTAGCAATGGTGTATAAGGCGATAAATAATTATTGGCATGACATTCTTGAAGAATTTGTGTTCTTTATAGATATTCTTTGTAGATCATTAAGCTTTTATTGTTTCTTGTCAACTTTGTACAATGGGTTGTCATGATACCTTGCGTATGGTTTTCCTAAGAATACCGCCAAAGGATACTCCCAAGGATTAGTTACAAGACTACTATATAAGGTTATTAAAGATAATATTTTAAGGATATGTGTATGAGAGAATGAATTTGTAACCATTCTGAAAGAAGCACACTTAGGTATTGTAGGAGGACACTTCACAGACAAAGTCATTGCTTGTAAGATTCTCTAAGCAAGTCTATGGTTGGTGTTAACTCATTCCTAGGGTTAAAAATAGCTACCGCCATTATCTTACATCAAGGAGTCAAGGTAGATACACCAAAAGGTCATACATTCAAGATATGAAGCAATGGTGCCCAAATCTACAACTTGGACAGGTGTCCATAATGGTCCGATCGAATACTTAAGGCGATTCCTACTTCAAGAGCGTGTGGCAGAAAGTTAGGATGAAGTCCTAAGCTATGTAATTCATGGATATATTATGAGAGTAGTCATTGTAATAGCATTAGGCCTCTTATGAGCCTAAAGTGCCCCACCGGCCATAGTTTAAGTGAGTGTGAATACTTATGGCCAAGTACATAAGTGAATATCTCTCATAATACAGGGATACTCTCCCATTGTGCAATAGAGTCTTGTTCTTACTAATCTCTCTCCCTAATGCATGCTAGTGAGTGTATGTGAGTGAAGTGAGGTGAGAGGAGGGACGAGTACCCGTAGTGCAACGTGGCGGTTTGACAACGCTCGCGACGAGAGGCACAATGGAATTGCTTCTCAAAGAGATAGAGCTTGGAGACCTCAAGGCTTACGAGCTCGACCATTGGAAAGATCGTCACAACAGTTGTGGTTCACCAGGTAATCTTTTGTTGGATGTGTTTCAATGGGAGTTAGGGTGAGCCATAACATTTTTGGCATCGCTGTCGGGGGAGCCATCCCTTGGCTTTTTCCATCTTTTTTCTCTAATCTATGCATTACCCATTGCCCATTGTCTTTTTATTAATGGTTTCTCATGAAATAAATGCAGAATTAATTGTGATTTGTGTGTGATTTGGTGTAGAATTGCTCTCTTTTTTGTTTTTGTAAAGAATGTTTTTTTTGCTTAATTTATTGCTTAATTTATTATTTTTATTGTTGTTAATGTGGTTTTTAACGTTCTTAGGGCTTGCACATAGAGTGTATTAGGTTTAGTTTGCATCCATTGCATCAAACAATGTAATAGAATGCAATTTTTAGTGAATCTTAGCTCTTTTTAGAGTTAAATATAGAACTGGAATAATTAATTTTAGCTTAAATTGTGTGTTTTCTGTTGGAATTGTATGCATTAAAGTGTTACCAAGCATTAGGAGTAGCTTAATTCTTTTAAAAATTTCTCAAAACCATTAAAAAAATCCTTGAAATCAACTAATTTCTCTTAATTGATTGGTTTTTATCATTAAGAGTAATTAATCCACTTCAAGAGATAAAATTTTTAGAAAATGTATTATTTGGGGTTTAAATTGATCATGTAAGTAGTTGAAAATTAGTGTTTTTGAGTGTTTTGAAAGCATCTAGATGCATCAAAATACCTAGATTACATTAATTGGAGTGTTTGTGAGTGTTTTTGATGCATCTGGATGCATCAAAACACCTAATTACATTAATTGGAGGAATTTAACTCTCTTTTGCTTAATTTTACCTTAAAAGAAGAGACCAAAATTAAAAATCTGATTAATCTCTAATTATAAATTAATTCACACATTAGTTGATATACATAGCTTAGCAATTATTTGCTCTATCCAATGATGTACTCAATTGTGTGAATTAATTAGTGATTAGGAGTTAATTAGAGTCCTTGATTAGTCTAAAAGAGAAAACGATTAGTGAAAGAATTAATCTTTGATTAATTTTTAATCACTTTTTTACATAACTCATTAAGGCTAATAGGCATTGAATGAGTAGATGCTCATGAGTTGTCAAATTGTCCATTTTGGGAGTCATTTATGAAGGGTGTAAGGGGGTGTCATAAAAGGGTTCTTTTTTTATTCCAACTTACCTATTTGGGAAAATGCCTATATCTGCCCATTTGAAAATTCAAATATTTCCCCAAAACAAGGAAATTCAAATTTCCCCAAAACAAGGAAATTCAAATTTTCCTCTAGACTTTAAAAAAAATCCACGTGAGCCACGTGGCTCATGCTGTGAACCATTTATGCACTCTCATGCCTTAAGGGTTCATGTCCTAGGGGTTCGTGCCCAAAAAAATTTTCAAAAATTGGTTCATGTCTTAAGTGTTTCATGGTGTGAACCCTTAAGTCTCCGTGCTAAAAAAATAAAGTAAAATCAAATTTGATAAATTCCGTGAAGTCCGTCTCACATCCTAATAAGCGTTTCACAGCGTGAACCCTTAAGTGTTACGACGTGAAACAGTCCCCGCGTCTTTAAAAAAAAAATTGGATAAATTTCGTGAAGTCCGTCTCACGGCATGAAACAATACCCACACAAAAAAATAAAAAATCGATAGTTTGTTTCATGCCGTGAACTGCACCCTCCTAGTTTACACGTTATGAAAGGGGGATCATCGACTCTGGAAAACAGCCCTATTTGGAGGCTCGTATCTACATCCCTATTTGGAGGCTCGTATCTACAGCCTTATTTGGAGGCTTGTATCTCCTAAACCATGAATTCGATGAAGGCGCTCTAATGCTCATCGGAAAGATTAAGCTCTTTGAAATTGGTCTCGATCGTTTGAAATCAAAATCGATTGTTTTGGCCCCCGACCAACAACCTTAAAATTTGACCTAGAAATTGAGGCAAAAAATGGTCCGTAAAGTACCCCAAAACAGCACAAAAACAACGACGAACCACATTTGGGCTAATTTTTTAAGATCTAAATGACAAAGTTGTAGTACTCCAAAAATACAACAACTCTCTCACACAAAGTTTTTCCAAATTCCTTTTGAAACACCTTCAAAAAAGAGATGCGAAGTAAGAAACAAATTCCTAAATTTTTTTTTAATCTTAAGACAATGATGGAAAATAGGTTTTAGGACCTCCTCTTCCATCTGGGAAGCTACTAGCATGCACCTTTTTCGAAAAAATATCTCTAAGAGGTCGTTCATGTGTGTAGAGAGCTAATTAGGGCAAAAGGACACTCGTTTAACCCAATGAAGAGTACACCATGCCTTTTGAGGCTATAACAGGCTGTGAGAAAATCTAAAAAGCAAAAAAAAAACCGTGTGTGCTTACTCATTAAGGAGCAATTGACATCGTTAGACATGGCAACGACAGAGAAACTACGTGGGCCAGCACTCTCACTGAACCCAATGGATGACATCTTCGAGCTATTGAGATCCATACCGCAAATGCACCTCTCAATTCCCTTCGTGTTATAGCTCACCCTAACCCCCCTTTAAACACATCCAACAAGAGATTACCTGGTGAACCGCAACAGTCTCGTGTGAGGATTTTTCCAATGGCCGAGCTTGTAACCCTTGAGGTCTCCAAGCTCTACAACTCCTTGAGAAGCAATTCCAAAGCACCTCCCACGAGCGTTGTCACACCGCCGTGTTGCACTACAGGTACTCGTCTCTCCTCTCACCTCACTTCACTCACACACACTCACTAGCATGCATTAGGGAGAGAGATTAGTAAGAGGATTAGCAAGAGCAAGACTCTACTGCACAATGGGAGAGTATATTATTTTATCACAGAAATTCACTTATATACATGGCCATAAGTGTTCACACTCACTGTGGCCAACCGGGCACTTTAGGCTCATAAGAGGCCTAATGCTATTACAATGACTACTCTCATAATATATCCATGAAGTACATCACTTGGGACTTTACCACATGCTCTTGAAGTAGAAATTGCCATAAATACTCCGTCACACCATTACGAGCGCCCGTCCAAATTGTAGATTTGGACACCTTTGCTTCATATCTTGAATGTATGACCCTATGGTGTCTCTACCTTGACTCCTTGATGTAAGATAATGCTGGTAGTTCTTTTGAACCCTAGGAATGGGTTAACACTATGCCATGCCAACAACAAGAGTGTCATTGGGTTTTGTACCCCATGTCACTTCAATCCCACACACCGGGCTTTGGTCCTTTACCTAACATTTCCACAAATCCTATAGGTACCAACCCTTTCCAACCCCTGGATGTCCACAACTTGGACATATTGACTAGTCTAGGAAGGGGGGCTGCCCAAGGATTGAGTGAGTCCCTACCCACAAGAGAGCTCACATACGAAAAATACGGTTGTACATATCTCCAAAATCATGGGCAAATACAATAAAACTACTGATCTCCAAAATCATGGGCAAATACAATAAAACTATTGATCCTGTTCAATTCATATAAACGTTTGAACAGAGATGTGAAGCCTTTGGAAATCCAAATTGCCCCACCAAGGTACATGCGTTGAACCTGTGCTTAGTGGGAAAGGCTAGTCGATGGTTTATCACATTGATGCCGGTGATCAAGACAAACTTCAGAACCTTGAAGTTAGCCTTTATCCATAGTTTTTCAAGACAAGGCGATGGATGGAGTGCAGCAACGAACTATATTCAATTGAGCGTAAACAAAATGAAACCATTAGAGACTTTATCCTTCAGATAAAACTCTTGGACTCACGATGTGAGTCATGGAAAAAATTAACGATTCTCAATTGAAGAGATGTTTCATGATGGGCTTAACGAAAAACAGCTTACACGACTTGATCATTGTATCCTATCTTGAAACATTTGATCAATGCAATACGTTTAGATGATAACATGATGGAAGATGATCATGATACGAGATGTTCCTTACCTAAACCAAGTGAAGCAATGGCAAAAGAAAGATTGATCTCGGAATTATCATTTCCTGAATTCTATACAGCCTTGGTTAAAAGCTTTCAACCGACATCTCTAATAAGAGAGGATGAGATCCTTCAAAACCAAACATCCTTAAGGCCTCTCCAAGTGGTGAGTGAAATGCCTTGTGTGTTTAGTGCACGTTGTGGCATTGACCACATGTTCTAAGATTGCCCAAGGCGAGTTACTTCACTGCAACTTGTCTCATAGAATACAACTCTAAACATCTTAAGTGTACAAAACGGGCAATCATCCACAGTACCCTTGAATGTGCTTACACGATTGCAAGCCAACGAAACAGGATCTGAAGCTAAAACACAACCTAAAACATCCATGGTTCCTCTTGAAGTTTCTGTCATGGTATGGTTAGATTTCCATGTGGGCAATGATGTCAAGCACAAATGCGCGTTGATTAGCCCTCAAGCTAGTTATAACATCTTGACATTAGACACTTGGGTGTCATTTTGGGGAAACCTAAACTCATCCCTATAGACAATGGGCTTGCAAGAGGAGCCAATGGACAAAACATTGAAGTTCCAGGCAATACCATAATGCACGGAAAAGGATTCAACCCCAATGGATTTCTATGGTACTGAATGCAAAAGGTTACAAGCCTCTTCCACCACAGAAGCCCCTCTACACAATGACCTGCCATCTGTATCCACCACGACCGACTCTGATAAAGCATCTACTCCTTTAACTCCATCCTCACCAACAAAGTTCAATGCCAAAACCATGCAATCAACCGCTATTCCTAAAGAAAATTCCCAATGGAAACCATCTATCTTAAAGAAGGCACTCAAGGGAAAAGCCCCGGAGCAAACACCTCTTCATCAACTAACCTCGCCAAAAGAGGGTGTTGCATGCTCAAAAGCCTCCACATCAGTAAACCACCACTCTGCAAGAGACTCGAATCTCATCTTGTCAACAACGCCCATGAGTCTCAAACATGTAGCCTCAGCACCAACTAATGTGAAAGAGGGCCCAAAAACTTCCACTTCCACCAAAAAGAAAACTCCACCAAGACAACCAAAATCAAGGTATCTTAATGGTATCAAAAGGTGGGTGGAGAAGAAGCTACTTGTAGCCTAAGGCTATTAACGAAGGCACCAATCCAATTTGGGTGCCTCGATCATCAAGCCTCTTCCTCAACGCAACACTTAGAGGCCAAGGAAAAATAAAAGTACTCCACGACACCGTCCACAAAAGCCTGTGCGAGTTTCTCAGAAAACTCCACCAGGTCAGCAAGTGTGGGTACCAAAAAGATTACTGCAACACAAGAGTACTACCAAGATAATACCAAAGCTTGGATTCCCAAGCACATCAAAAAGTCCCCTAAGCCTGTTCAAAGAAATAAACCTCAACACCAAATGCATCATTACAATAACCAAATTTTGACCAAAGATAATTCTCAACCAGAACTTCTTGAAGCTACTAAAAACACCTTACAGTGATTAAATAGAGACTGAAATACGCACAAACTGTGAATCTGGCTGTAAAACATGAGTACAAAGTAATGAACACCTTACACGCACCTCCAAGCTTGTGCGAAGACAGCTCCTCAATCGAGGATGTGTAGCTCCCGGAGCTAGGGGTCGTACCTAAACAAGAAGGGGAAGAGATGATGATGCTCTTACCCTTGTACTACTTCCTTTCTTACTTTGTTCTTGCCTCTTTTTTGCCTCCCTTAGCTCTCACATGAACCAGAGCTCTAATACCATAAAGATAATGCGGGGGAGAGAGAGAGAGAGAGCTTGAGTTCCTTACAAGAAAATACACACATGCAAGACACAAGAGAGAGATGGATGGCTGAATTTTCTTTTATCTTCTTCTCTTCTCTACAACCATATAACTAAAAAGATGAGAGTACATACTATGAGAGAAAGCACTCTCCTATGATAACATACAATGGTCGGTCCATAGTGTGAACTGGGCTATATGAGCTAGCACTATAACTATGCCATAACTCTAGTATTCAAAGTGGTTGTCACACAACCTGTCATCCACTGGCGGCATATCAACTATAATCTCACTAACCATGCTAGTGGCATAAGTGTAAAAGCTATCACCCAGGCAAGCCATCAATGTTTGTAGCACTAGTTGAGCTTGATATCTCAACATATGTGGCCTAGCAGAGGACCACATGATGATATTAAAAAAGTGCACTTTGCCAAACTCAACTTGAGTTTTATTTCTCCACATCTCTGCATGCACAATTGTAAATGGTGGAGGTGTAAGAGGGACCATAATATCTATTTCTGGGATAGTTTTCACTTTTGCATTTTGACATCCAATGGTGGAGGTATAAGAAGGATTATATTATCCATTTCTAGGATAGTTTCCACTTCTGCCTTCTGACATCTGATGGTGATCGGCTTATATACTAGCACTCTTTTTGTTAACCTATTACCTTGGCCATTTCCAATAGTTGGTGATCCAATGGTTGGATTATCTATTAGCACTCACTTGTTCTTCTTGTTGACCTATTATCTTGGTCGGTAACTGCTTTCCAACCAAGCCTAGCAATGGCTCAAGGTTATGTTCATCTTCAAATCCTTAAAACCATTCCAGGGATCATACTCTGCTTTAGCTTTATCAGCTTCCTCATTGTATCTCCGTGTAGTCGCACCATATTCTTTTGATTCTTCTACACCCTTTTTGTGTCTTTGCGCAATGGTCTTCAAACTTTCTAGGGCATCCTTTTTTTTTTGGTTGGAAAAACGATCCTTCTATTAGTTAATGAGAAAACGCCATAAGGCTACAAAGCTCACCTCACAAGGAGGGATAATAAACATAGTGAACACCTGAGCTCCACCCCCGTGTCTGGCCGCTCTTTGGGGGGGCTACCTAGTAGTACATGCGGGAGGTGAGAAGAGCCAAACTGGAGGCCTGTAGTGCCAAGTGACATCCAAAGGGCCAGGCTGCCAAGTGCGGAGGAACGCCTTGCGGCGATCTCTCATGCGATCCGAGTCGCCCTGATGAAGTTTCCCCCAGTGTCCTCTCAAGGTGTGAATGATGTCCACCCAGAGGGCCTGTATGACCTCCGCCAGTGGAGTCGCCTGGCGGTCTATGGCCTCCCTGCATCGGGCTCTCCATATGTGCCAAGCCGTCATGCTGCTGATCATCTCCCATCTGTGCCCGTCCCCCTCCTGGGAGACTGCCGAAGAGAAGTCTGGCGTCGGAACCACCGCCATCACCCTGTCAGAGACTTGGATGGTCACACTGCCAGGGACGTCCTCGTATCCAAGGGCTGGGCCGCTGTCCATGGCCCAAGCCACCGCACCCCACGTCTCCATCATCTCACCTGGCGAGCTTGCAAAAACCATCCTGAGAGCGTGCTGCCAGACCTACTGTGCCTGTGGGCAATCCCATAAGCAGTGCCGCTGCGACTCCTGTGCATGGCCGCACCGAGGGCAGGACGCTGGGTGTCTGCCCCAAAAGCTAGCCAAGCCCCCACCAGAGCCAGTCCTCTATGCACTGTACGCCAGAGAAAAAGCGTCACCTTCCGAGGAGGCCGGAAGCTGGCCCAAAGGTGCTGCCAGAAGTCCCTAAGGAAGGCAGGGGAGACGCCCCTGTCCGCCAATGCTCGGCCGCCGCTGGGGTGCCCGCTATCCTGTGCCTCTGGATCCGCCGCCCCAGCCTCGCTGTGTACTGAAAAAAGGGGGTGCTTGGGCTGGTAGGGGCCGAGTAGGGATCTCGCCAAAGCCACTCACCTGGATCCCACTGAAGGCGAATAAGAGGCCTGCTGTCCCAAGCCCATAATCTCCAAGAAAAGTCCTCCCCTATCGAGGCCGGTGAAGGGTCTACATGCCACTGTCTCTGATGAAAGCCGACCACCCGCACCCTCTGAAAAATACAACCCTGGAGCTCATCCAAATCTAGACGGGTCCTCTGAAGCTGGCCTCCCTCTCCCACCTCGAAAGTGAGTGGGGCGACTCTCTCTGCTGAGCTGCAGACCGCTAGAAGGATCTCATGCCGAGTAAAGATGCCCATCCACTGTGGAGGTGGAGGGTCCTGTACTGGAGTCCGCCACTCCCGAGGGATGGCCGCCTCAATGTCCTGCCTCATCAACTCTCTGCCCCTCATCCCGCTGAGTCTCCTCTCCTGAGCCTCTAGAGGCAGCTGCTGAAAACATATCCAGTCGTCTAGGGACTGGGCTGGGCCGGAGCTCAACGGGCCCCACGACACGTGATATCGCGATCCAACCATATGACCACTGGGAAGTTGGATCAAGGGGTTCCAGATCAATGGCTGCCTCAGGCGCTCCTCATCGGTGCCCGGGGGAGTCTGGAAGAGTGACGGCCTCAGATGCTCCCAGGCCCTCAGAAGGCTAGCTGCAAAACACTCCTCGAAGCCAAGGCCCACTCCTCTGGATCGCTGCTCTGTAAAGATCCACCTGATGCTGGGGGTCCAGGGGCCGCTAAGAGGAGTGCAGCTGAGAATCCTGGAGACAAGAAACTCCTTCCACGGCTCAGCGTGCCTGGTAGGAGGCCACGAACCACCAACTTGCCAAGCAAAGCTCGGCTTTGGCAAATAGGATCAACTATGCCTAGGCCGCCTCTCTCCCTCGGCTGAGTGATCACAGCCCATGCCACCTTGGCCCTGGCGGGCCGCCCGTCGCCACCGGACCAAAGAAAGTTCCTGATGAGCCTCTGCACCTGGCCAATGCACGCCCGAGAGAAGGCCCAGCAAGAAGTGATGTACCACATGGTAGCAAGCAGAACCTGGTTGGCCACAACCACTCGGCCAGCCAGAGATAAACGAGCGGTACTCCAATACAGAAGCTTCTTCCGAATGCTCAGAAGAAGGGGGGCTATCTGCTGCTCCGGAGATATGTCAATGCCCACATAGCATCCCAAATAGCGCACTGTAGTGCCGGGGGGCAGCCACTGAAACCCATCAACTGGCCTCCAAGTCGGGGGGGGCACAGAACTGACCCACAACCCACACGACTTGTGCCAGTTGATCAAAGCGCCCGAAGCTCTGCAAAACCTGTCCATGGGGCTGAGGCGAAGCGGCGGAGGTTCTCCTCCCCTCCCTGAAGATAGACAGCAGTGTCATCCGCAAACTCCGAGTCTAGGAGCTCCTTCGAGGTGCGGATGGGGAGCTGGAGGCCCCGCAAACCTGTATCCTGTGCCGTCAAGAAAGTGCTCATGGCCTCCGCCACAAAAAGAAAAAGAAAGGGCGCCAAGGGGCACCCCTGCCGCACCGAGCGCGAGAGCTGGAACCTCTCTCCGCGCACGCCCTGTATCAGCACCTGGCTATGAGCTGATGTGTAGAGTGCAGACCCCATGGATCCACTGAGGGGGGAAGCCCATCCTCTCCATAGTGCCTTCCAAGAAGGCCCAGTCCACCCGATCATATGCCTTCTCGAAGTCGAGAAGGAGCACTGCCAGATCCTCCTGTCGAAATCTAGCCAAAGCCGTAGCCTCCCAGAAAGAGAAGATGTTATCCAGGATGCTCCTATCCTGGATGAAGCCTGTTTGCGTGGAGTGGATGATGTCCGGAAGGTGAGGCTGAAGCCGCCTGTGCTGATCGCCTTAGCTAGGACCTTGTAGGCCGTGCCTAGCAAGGTGATCGCTCTCCACTGTCTAATCTCCAGTCTGTCTCCTCCCTCTTTGGGGATCAAGTGAATCAACCCCTCTGCCATGCTGTCCGGCATGTCTCCCGACTCCATAATCTCGTGGAATGCCAATCTGAAACCCCTATGCAAGAGACCCCAGTACCTCTGGAAGAAAGCCACTGAGAGACCGTCCTCTCCTGGGCATTTGCCCCGAGGAAGTGCCTGAAGAGCCTCCTCCAGTTCCGTATTCGAGAAGGGGGAGAGAAGGGAGTGCTGCAAATGGGCCGGCACAACCAGTCTCGTGAAGCTCCAGACTGCCTCCCGAGCCTCTCTCACCCTGTCATCTGCTGGCTCAGCAGAGAGCAGATCCCTGTAAAAATCTGTGGCTATCGCCCGAACCCTAGGGGGATCCACCACTACCTGGCCATCAGCCTGCCGAAGAGGCCTGAGACCCTCTCGTCTGAAGCGAGGCCCTGTCGCCTCAAAGAAATCTCGAGTCACTCTGTCTCCAGCCTGTGTCCAAAAAGAAGCCCGAGCATGGAATCGGAACTCCACCCTCCTCTCCTCGATGGATCTGATCTCTGTGCGAGCTGACTCCATCTGCTCTGAAATCCAAGGGCTCGTAGGATCCCTCTCCTGGAGTCTCTGAAGGGAAGCTAGACTCCTCCGCCGCCGCAGGCTCCTCTCCTGCTCTCTAAAAGCCTCCAGACGGTCCAGGGCAGCCTGTCTGAGCATCCTACTGATCTCCTGCAAACCCCTGTCAAGATCGCTGGCTGTCGATCCTCTCCTGAACTGAAGCTCCTGCTAGACCTGCTCAACTCTGGTCGCAATCTCGGGCTCCTCTATGAGACAATCTGGAATCCGGACGCTCTGGCCTCGCTCTCCTCTCATAGGGTCCTCGATCTGGAGAAGCACTGGAAAGTGGTCTGAAAATGAGGAGCCTGCAAGTATACCCACAGTGCCACCTCTATCGCAAGCCCACTCATCAATGTAGAACCTGTCGATGCGGGAAAGCTTAACTCCTGTGGCCCGTCTATCCGAGCGCGAGAAAGATAAACTCCCCTGCAACCTGCCAAACTCCGAGAGAGTCCACGGATCCTGGCCTCTCACCTGCAGCACTAGTTCCTCCCAGGCAGCAAGCTCCGACCCATGAATGGTCTCCTGGCTGCCCCACATCCTGTCCTCTGCATCCTCCAGCATGTTGCAATCCCCCCCTAGGCACCAATGGTCTGCCACCATGGGGAGGGACTGCCTAATGGTGCTCCAGAACTCGGCTCTCCCGGTCGCCCCATTAGGGGCGTAGAAGTTGAGGAAGCCAATGCGGTCTTCCCCAACCCGAAGGATGATCCATTGCGCTCGACCCTGGACCAGAGTGCCAGAATCCACAACCTCGGATAGAAGCTGCTCGCTGACTGAGATGCATACTCCACCCTGGTTCCCCTGGGAGCCATATGCCGGTGACCAAAAAGTGAGACTCCTGCCTGGCAAGATCTTCCCGTAGGTGCGGGTACGCCCGGCAGAAAGGTGGTGTTCCTGGATGAAAAGGATATCTATGGGTCCTCCAACGAGATCCCTCTGGATCTCCTGGCGAAGTCTGCCCCGACCAATGTACCAGCGATGTCCACCAAGACCCTGGTGGATGTTCCATGAGAGGATCCTCATGGATGAGCTATGGCAAGTGAAGCAGCCGCCACCCCACTGGCTCACCCCTCTCAGCCGGCCCGGATGATCTGCCCTCCACTCTGTGAGTCTTGGGCGCTGGCTTGGAGGGAGAATAGTCACTGTCTGTCCGGGCGTGCAGAGTCTCTCCAAAAAGAGGGTGACCTGTCTCTGTGTCCAGCCCCACTCCGCCTTCGCCCTATCCAGGGCATAGGCGTGAGACCAATCCTCTGCATATATGTATCTAAAGGTAGGCTGCACCCTCGGGGCGGCAGGAGAATCAGTAGCACCGCCTCAACTGAGGTGTGGACCGGATCCGCCCGCCAATCTCCTATACCAAACAAGCTCATGCGGGACCGTGAGCCCCAAGTCATTGAAGTGGTGAGAAAACTCCAGTATCTGATCACGCAAAACTTCCTCTACAGAGTTGCAATCCCATGCTGTGTCTGGGGCAACACTGAGAGGAAAGGAGAAGACCACCATGTTGCTCACCACCACTGAGGAGAACGAGAGGGATGGCACACCACGCAAACTCGCAAGGGCGCGACCAGTGTCTCGAACGGGCCAGCATCCAGCTGGAGACACCTGAAAAAACCGTAATCCACTGGGAGCCCCATCACTCGCGGGGGCCCCCCAGGGGAGGCTGGTGGTGGAGAGAACTCTGTGGCGGGCGAAGCTAGGATCGCCATCTCCACCGGCCCGGAGTGGCGGTGGAACAGCTGCTGGACTGAACTCTGGCCTACCCAGCTGCGCTGCCCCGGGGCAGTGGGTGGTCTGGAGGAGTATCCTGGAGAGGCCGAGGGAGGGATGGTGGCTCGCGGCGAGGAGGGGGGAGAGCGAGGAGAGGATGGAGAGGCATCTGCCAGAGGAGAGGTGTCAGGGGGGGCCGCCGGGGGAGGCGGGAGGGCGGGGGCTAGGGGGGAGAGGGGGGGTGGAAGGAGTGCTCTCCGAGTGAGGGGAAGAGGAGCCGAGGGTCGCAGAGTGCGGCCCGGGATCCTCAGGAATCTGCTCCATGGAGGGGGCGGGGCCCCCCGCGGGGGGAGGCGGGAGCGGGGTCTCCACGTGGGGGGCTCCACCGGCGGCCTCAACGGGCACTGAGTCTGAATCCTCATCCATCGGGGTGGGACCTGCTGGCCGCCTATCCCTGGTGACTGGAGCATAAGTGCGGGTAGGTGCCTGGACGCCAGCCGGAGTCGCCTGTCCGCCAGCCTGTGCTGCTTGCTGGCGTCTGCGAGGACAGTCCCTGCGGGCCGGGCGTTTCCGCCGGCGAACCTCCTGCCATCCGCTAGCCTCCTGGGTCTGCGCGGCATCCTCCGCCGGGGCCTGCTCGATGGCGCCTGCTGAGACGAGCCAGGGATGTCCGGTCTCTGAGGTGGATGGCCACCCCTCGGGCCTCCTGAAGGGGGAGCGTGAAGGATGAACCCCCTTGCAGGGACAGGCGCGTGCGAGGTGGCCCATCTCCCGACAGATGTAGCACTGGCCGGGGAGGCCCGAATACTCCACGCGCTGTATCAGATGTCCTCCAGAAAGACAAGGGAGGAGGATCATCTTCGTGAGGGACTCCGGTGAACGGAACCACAACACGAATGGCCGGGAGTCCTGCTGCCCGAGCTATCACTGAAGCCGCTGTCTGAGGCGTCTCCACCACCTGTCCGAACGCCTTGCCAATGGATGACAAGAGGGGCAAGTACTCCCTGCGGAGTCCAGGAAAGCAGATAGTGATGGTGTCGCGCCTGCTAGCGGGTCAGAAGCGGGGTCGAAACCGTGAGTCCATCGTGCCAGGAACTCCCGGGATGAGCGGAGGGTAATGGGGCTCCGAGCCAGCACCATCTGAGCTGCCTGGGGAGACTCGAAATCCACCTGGTAGTAGCCATGTCCCAAAAAATTGATGCTGACAATCTTGGCAGGCACGCCAACGAGGCTGCCTTGCAGAAGGTCGCGAAGCTCTCTCCGCATATCGGACGGCTACCCACTATCTTGCAGACCAAGGAGGAGGCCTCAAGAGCGGATACTGTGGAAACAAACAACTGATGATCTGCAGCTGTGAACTCCAGACGGAGACCGGAATCGGCAAGGGTAGTCGGAGCGGCTTCCATGGAGTCCTCCAGAGGGAAAAGGCCAGAAACCGGGGTCACCAATGGGAGGGACACAGCCCTACGAGGAAACGGAGAGGCGGAAGGTGAGAGGATAGCGGGGGCGGAGCGGGGAGGGGGGAGGGGGGAGCTGAGGTGGGGGAGCTAACGGTGGGGGGAGGGGGCGAGACGGAAGGGGAGGTGAGGGAGAAGGCGGGGGAGAAGAGCCGCGCAGCGGAGGAGAAGGCGGGGGGGTAGAGATGGCGGGGGAGAGAAGCGAGGCGGAGGAGAAGGCAGGGGGGTAGAGATGGCGGGGGAGAGATGGCGGGGGGGGAAGCGAGGAAGGAGGCAGGGGGAGAGATGGCGGGGGAGGAAGCGAGGAAGGAGGCGGAGGAGGAGAAGGCGGGGGGGGGAGAGATGGCGGGGGAGGAGGCGAGGAAGAGAGGCGGAGGAGAAGGCGGGGGACAGGCGGGGGGGAGAGGGGGGCGCGCGACGGCGAGAAGCAGTGGGGGGAGGGTAGACGGGAGGGGGATGAGGCGGAGCTCGCAGGAGCAAATCAGCACGTGTTTTTCTAGGGCATCCTTTGTCCCCTAGGCATGCCAATAATTTTTTAGTGTTGTCCACATCCTCAAAATCCATTGGCAACTTTCAGCACTCTGCTTCAATTAATTTGGCTAGAATACTTTAGCTACTTTGGTTTTTTTTCTAGCAGCCTCACTCTGGATCTACTCAGCACTTTTATTCCTATCCATGCTTGTTGCAGCCTTCCTCTAGGTCTGCTCAATACCTTTGTTTTGTTGGCTCTTTTAGCCAAGCCTTGGGCATCTACCCATACTTTAGCGTGGTCTTCCCACGAAACCGGTTTCCCTTTCTCATATGATGGCTTCCCTATGAACAATTAACTCTACCTTTTGTGACGTCGTCAACTACCATCACTTATGTGGATTTTCCTCTTTTACTTGTGCAACCTACACCATCTCACTCTCGCTTGACTGGTTTCTCTAGACTCACCCAGCTACCCTTGAAACTCTAGTAAGAAGATCAGATAATTGTTTTTTCTATGATCCGCACATCTGCAATAGTAGCATACATATATGTCCAATGGGCCATATCTTCCTATAGTTAGTAATTATATGGTCTTTGTGGCGGATGATCATTGCCTGTGCTGCCGCCTGATTCACTATATAGGGGCTCTATTCTTCCCATTGTATCTGCAATTTTGTGTTGTGTGACTCCATGCCAGACATATTTGCACATTGGCTCAGTTGTGCACTATTCCTTGAGGTTTCCTTCTTGCTTAGATTACCTTTGGAAATTGGAATCATTTGGACTCCTAACTCTCTTCTTGGTAGATTGAACATGTCTCTAAGCTCCTCGAGTGCATTGGGCTTATTGACCCAACCTCCTCTTTGATTACACTTGTAGGGCCATATGAAACTTGCACACCAAGGGTCCAGCTATAGTTTAAACGATTTGTGTGAAACATTCTAAGATTTAAACACTCTGCTTATCGGGTCACGTGGTGATTCATGCAAAACTAAGAGAGGATTGGCCTAGGGATACCCATGTCTCCGGCAAAACAAGAGTTTGTGGCTAGCTTTTGTGCTAAGGATGGCTCGCTTTTTTTTTCAAACAGAAAATCTATTCAAACCTTAGGATATCGAGCCCTTTAAGAGGTGTCAAGGTTTTGTTGTGAGAGCGCACTTAATTTGTATAATAAGGTAAGGGGGTTGCCATCAGAGTCAATGAATTAAGTGCCTTGTGGATATGAGAAGGTATCAATTACTCCTAAGGCATGCATCCAGTCACATTTCATCTTCAAGGCCACTTTCTAATTGCTTGTTACGAGTCTAATGCAAAAAAAAAACTTTGATTGTTTAGTTTTGGTTTTGAACGTAGATGTGATCAGTGTCCCAATCATGTACGAGCCTAGAGTCTCGCATGTACGAGCATCGGAGTATGACATAGTAGGACTTTGTGTGTGTGTGTGTGTGTGTGTGTGTGAGAGAGAGAGAGAGAGAGAGAGAGAGAGAGAGAGAGAGAGAGAGAGAGAGAGAATAAAGGAAAGAGGTTAAAGAAGGAGAGAGACCCCATTAGTGGAGATATAGTTAGTATTATTTATTATCACCTATGTTAAGACATTACCTTGTAATTGAAAAGAATTCAGCAGGTAAGTTTAGTACTCTTAGAAATTTCAGAACCCCACTCTCCAATAACAAGAAGTAAAAAAAGGTGAACAAGTCTACAAGAGGGTAGACCAAAGTGGGTATAGACAAAAGTCTTCCCAAGACTACTTTTGCAAGGTATGCCAAAAAAAAAAAAACCTACATAAGGCCAACATACCAACTACAATTTCAGACGAGGCCGAGCGGGCGGAGTGGGCGCCCAGTCTGAAATCCCTCTATCAGGAGGGGCAGTATGCATCCGTAGGGAGATGTAAGAAGCAGGTTTTCTCTGAAACCCCATGAAGCGTTACTATCATTTCGTCTTGCTTTTGGGCAACTATGTGTACCTTTGATTCTGTAATTTTGCGTCAACGCATGGACATGGACTCTGCATCGCTCATGCAACCATTTAGTTGTAGTGCTTGCTGCTACCCTAGAGGACTCCTGTTGCTTCTAGGTTGTCGAGATGAGGGAAACATCAGTCATAAGATCGCCCCCCATTGTGGAACGCATGCACCCATCTCATGTGCTCAGCAAACTCTGCACGGAAAAAAAGCAGGAAGAGGCCCTCTACATGGTGGACCTCATGGATGGGCATGGCATGCCCATATCAAGGGATGCTATCTACGACCTTCTTCGGGCTTGCACTCAACAGAGAAACCTAGAAGCAGGCATGCACACATATTGCCTCATGATAGAAACTGGCCTCGACTCAATCACTGTCTTGGCTGATCACCTCATCCGCCTTTTCGTCTCCTGTAAAAGCTTGGTTGATGCCGAAGCCGTATTTTCCAAGGTATTAAAACCGAGTGTCTACACATGGAATGCCATCATTTCTGCACATGACAAACTTGCAACAGGTGAGAGTGTCCTTGCTTTGTATCAGAAGATGCAAGAAGAGGGCACACAACCAAACAGCTTCACATTTTTGTGTATTTTAAAAGCCTGCAGCAGTGTAGCATCCGTGGAGAAGGGCAGGCAGATCCATGATCAAATAATAAGAAGTGTTTTGGAGCCTAATTTGATTGTTGGGAATGCACTTATTCATATGTATGTGCAATGTGGGGCGTTGAATGAAGCTTGCAAGGTGTTCGATGGACTACTGGTGCGTGATGTGGTGTCATGGGGTACCATCATCTCAGGGTATGCCCAGCATGGGCATGCAGTTCTTTCAGTTGAGCTGCTTGAGAAGATGCAACAGGAGGGTATAAAGCCAGAAAGAGTCACATTCTTGTGCATCTTGAAGGCATGTGGCAGTATAGGATCATCAGGGCGGGGCAGATTTATACATGATCAAATCATTAAAAGTGGGTTTGAATCAGATGTGGCGGTAGGGAGTGCCCTTGTTGACATGTATGCCAAGTGCATGAGCTTAGATGAAGCACACAAAGTGTTTGATCATCTTCCGAATAGAAATGTAGTGTCCTGGGGAGCATTGCTTGCAGGGTTCGTACAGTATGGGTACGGACTCTGTGCTTTAGATCTATTTGAGCAAATGAAATTTGAGATTGCAAAGCTTGATACATCTATATTCTCATGCATATTGAAAGCATGTGGAATTGTAGGAGTCAAAGGTGCTGCAAGGTTAATACATGGAGACATCATCAGATGTGGACTTGAACTAGATACTATTGTTGGGAGCGCCCTTGTTGACACGTATGCCAAATGTGGGAGCATAGAAGATGCACGTGTGGTCTTTGAAGAACTGCCGCATCGAGATGTTGTAACATGGGGCATGATGATCGAAGGTTACGCCCAACATGGGCAAAGTCTTTCTGCTCTTGTACTCTTTGAGAAAATGTATGTGGAAGGCATATGGCCAGACAAAGTCACATTTTTGGGCATAGCAAAAGCATGTGGCAGCCTAGGTGCCCTTAAGCAGGGCCTATGGATACATAGCCAGGTTGTTGAATGTGGACTAGATTCTGATCTTCTCCTTGGAAACACTGTCGTTGACATGTATGGCAAGTGTGGGAGCTTGGAGGATGCATGGGAAGTGTTTGGCAAACTGCCAAACCGAGATGTTGCATCATGGGGTGCAATAATTGCAGGTCTTGCCCGGTTTGGCAACTTGAGTCTGGCTCAGCAATGCCTAGGAGACATGCAAAGACAAGGCATAAAGCCAGGTGTCATGATATTCAGCAGCATTCTCACTGCTTGCGGCCATGCAGGCCTTTTGAAAGAAGGTTGGGCATATTTTAAATCCCTAAAAGAAGACTATGATATAACGCCAAGTATGGAGCATTGTAACTGCATGTTTGACATACTTGGCCGTCTGGGTCACCTGCAGGAAGCTGAACACCTTCTCAAAACCTTGCCTACACCTCCCAATGTTGTTGGTTGGATGGCATTGCTCACTGCATGCAAGACATACGGCAATGTAGAACTGGGAACACGGTGTTTCAAGAAAGTTCTCGTATTGGACCCTAATGAGGCTTCCGTGTACATGTTGATGTCAAGTATATATGCTGGTGCACAGATGTGGAAGGAAGTTGCCAAAATGAATGAAATGAGAAGTCATGTAGGTGCATGGAAGAAGCCCGGGATGGCATGGATTGAGGTGAGTGGCAAAGTGCATGAGTTTACTGTAGGGGGCAAAATCCACCAGCAAAGTAAAGAAATCATTGAGATGTTACAGGCCGTAAGTAGGCTGATGCAGGAGGAAGGGTATGTGCCTGCATTGGATTCAGTTCTAGAGCCAATGCTGGGTGAAGTAAAGGAAGCTGCTTCATGTGTAGAAACTATGGGTTTCGGTTTTCCTCAATGCACCTGATTGTTTTGTATTCTTGTGCTGTAGAGGGGTGTTATGTGAGTAGGAATTGTGCTATACTGATGGAGTGAGCTTAGTCCATCAGCTCAGCTGATTTAGGAGACTAAAGACATCAGCTGAGTGCGAACAAAGTCAAACAGAGAGCCACCACCATAGCCAAGCGTAAGGAGCATTACCATTCTCTGAGCAACTCTTTCCAAGCACGATCCTTTCCAAAAAATAATTATCTCGAACCCCCACTATGATCAAATGCCTCTTACTGATATTTCTATTGCAGTTGCTTGAGTCAATACTGACACAAAATTAGAACCATACTTATCTTAGGCGCACTCTCTCTCTCTCTCTCAGGATGCAGAGCCTCAGGACAGCCTGGCTTTCGGAGGAGCTACTCTACCCTTGGCCACATCTTCACCCTGTGTGCCATCATTGAGGAGGGTAGAGCACGACACCAGAGGATTTACTGCTGCTTTGTGGATTTTCGCAAAGCTTTTGATACTGTACCCCGAGCCCGCCTCTTACACAGTCTACAGGAGATCGGAGTCCCATCTGACATGGTTTGGAGCATCATCGCCCTCTATGAGTCCGTCACTCGATGAGTGAGAGCCCCAGGAGGTACATCACAGGAGATTTCCAGCACCATTGGGGTGAAACAGGGCTGCCCTCTATCACCCACTCTTCTCGGCCTCTACATTGACGAGATCTCGAGCTTCATTGATGGATTAGGCAGGGCTGGTTCCACACTGGTAGGCATATTGATCCCCATACTACTTTATGCAGATGACATTGTCCTCCTCTCAGACTCAGCCGAAGGGCTTCAGAGACAGTTGGATGCCTTGCATGACTTTTGCACTTAGTGGGACCTCTCTGTTAACCTTGGTAAAACCAAGGTAATGGTCTTCAATACCTCCCGTCCCGTCACATCCAGATTGAGCTTCACATATAGAGGAGATCCTGTGGAAATTGTCTCTCATCCTATGTCTACCTTGGTGTCACTTTCAGTGGCCCACGCTTTACCATGCTTCCCGCAGCACAAACAAGGTGACGCGGGGATATGCAGCCTTCAGCTTACTTGAGCGGCAGTGCTTCCAAACACGTTTCCAGGAGCCCAGGACGAAGGGCTAGCTTTTTGACACCCTCGTCACACCAGCCTTGATGTATGGAGCAGCTTTCTGGGGGCCAGATTTATCCGATGAGGATTGGTAGCGAGTTGAGAGGCCCCAGGTCATGATGTTCTCCCATATGATCCGCAACAAACCATCAGTCCCACACCAGATTATCCAAGCAGAGTTTGCTCCAGCCCTGATGGTAGTGGAGACACTCTTCCAGACAGTCACGTACCTTCATCGCATCAGTCACATGGATCCCCACAGGTTCCCGAGGCTTGCCCTGGAGTCCTCTTGACAGCGAGCACTTGAGGGGCACTTTGGAGTATGATATGCGCTGGTTTCCACTTGGTTCTCAGTATACGGGCTCTGCATGGACCGCCTACCCCCCCTTCAATACAGTTTGGACTCCCCTTTTTTCCGGCTATCTCATGAGGATACCAATCGGGTTATCCGGTCAGGTCTTCTTAGCCTCTACACACATTGCATATGGATCACACTCCTGGAGCTCTCCACCAAGATGCACTTTTACAGAGACCACTTCCTCACACTCACCAAGGATGGATTCGTCCAACAGCCGGGCTATTTGAGTGTTCACATGTCCCATGCCATGCGGATTGCGATTGGCCAGATACGGGTTTCTTCCCACCGCCTCAGAGTGGAGACAGGTAGAGCTGAGCGCATCTTCAAAGTCGGGAAGCTCGTATGGACACCCAGAGAGGAGAGGATGTGTCGACTATGCCACACAGAGGTTGAGACGGAGGAGCATTACATATGCCGCTTCCTAGTATACTATGAGATCCGCGGGAGGTTTCACTGTCTATTTCGTGAGGGATTCAGTCCACTCTCAAGGATCATTGACTTCTAGGACCAGCATTGCCTGGGCCTCTTCCTGCTTGAGCTCCGCAGACACAGGGACACCTTCTTGAGACACAGGCCCCAGCCACCCCGTCCCCTTCCTCGGCAACCAACCATCACCAGTTTCTTCTAGACCCAGGAGGTGGAGGAAACCGACATAGTGGATCTTGTGGATCCTCCACGAGCTGCTCTGAACCTACCTCGCTCGAGAGGAGTTACCTCGGACCGAGCCTCTGCACTCTAGCGTGCTCAACGCCCTCGATCCCCCCGTCGGCCACGATCACCTCATTAGCTCCAAATCTAGGACATGCTCCACCGCCACATCGAGCTACCTTTTCACGTGACATAGCTGAGGGAGATCTCTCGGCCATACTCGTCAACCCTGCTTGACATTTTGGAGAGTGGTAAACCATCTACTTGGAGCTGATGTTGCTCCCATGTTTTTATGTTCTTAGTTTTCCATGACGAGTTTCCATGGACAGTTTTGTATCAGCCCAGTGAGAAAGCTATATTTATGTTTTCATTCTGTTTTATTTTCATTCCATGATGAGATATGCCATGGACATTATTGTACCACTTTGGTCTCATAGGCCCATTGGGTCTTTAGTAGACGTTTAATATCTCTCTCTCTCTCTCTCTCTCTCTCTCTCTCTACACACACACACACACACATGTTAACTACATGTTGAGGAGACTGAAGAGCATGTTGTCCTCACATGCCCAGCTGACTCAACCATTAGGACACACGGGGTGTTATATCAGCCATGGATGTCCCAGTAA
>NC_141055.1:25108021-25198021 GCF_041138505.1 Cibotium barometz | reverse complement strand
GGGGTTTGAATTACACCAAATTGTTGATTTGGACCTTTATGTTCTACCGCCACATGGACGGTGGCACGCTCTTCTTCAACTATCTCCAAAATTGGTTCTTCATTTATAGAAGAGGCTATGCGGACAATTGCTCTGTGACCTCTGCCACGTCCACCACCTCTTACACCTTGGTGGATGGGGATTCCACGGCCCCAATTGCTCGACGCCTTAAGGAAAAGATGATGCTAACTTGGGGCATTTGGCCCTAAAGTGTCCCAGCTCATTGCATTCAAAACACAGAGGGGCCTCTCTAGAAGCAACATCATACGAATGGGGAACAAAGGAGTTGGTTTTCCACCCTCGGTTGTAGTAGGGAGTATTTTGCTGGGGCTTCTTGTGAGACTGGTCTTTAGGGTTTACTTTAGGGTAAGATCTCTTCTAAGGCTTAGCTTTCCCAGAATTCAGTACTTTCACAAGAGGTTTTGCTCATATGAGAGCATCTTGCAATGTGCTTGGCCTCATTGCTTCAAGGTGGGAGTCCAATGGTTCATTCAAACCTTGGCAAAAACAGGCTACTTGCTGGGAGGTAATCATGGCTGGGGCATACTTCGAAGAGTGATGAACTTAAAGTAGTATTCTTCCAAATTGAGTTGCTTGAGGCTAAAGAACTCATTCATCTTGATAGATTCATGAGATGGGGGGAGACACTGCTCCTTCACAGCTTACTTGATGTCATCCCATGTTTGGGAGTATTCAATGATCCCCTTGTATGGCACCATTGCTTCCACCAGAGTTTAGCGTCTTCGGTGATGTGAAATTGTGCAAGCATGGACTGGTTCCCCGCTCCAGTACTACCGGCAACTGAGAAATAGTCATCCATAGCTTCGATCCATACCTCGATATCCTTCTCAATTTTTGAACCTTCCCCCTTAAAGGAGGGAGGTTACATTTGTTTGAGTAGGAGCTTCTTCTCTTGGACATCTATGTATAGCGCATTGGGAAGTGGAGGAGACTGATCATCCTGACCATTAGTGCAAGATTAAATTTTAGGATTACAAGATTCATACATTGCACTACGCTCATGTTTTTAAAAGTAAAACTTTGAAATCATTTTATTTCTCAAATATTTACAAGGGCAAGTTTTATTACAAAGATTTGAGACTAATATAATTAGTCTTATTCATCATAAAAGAAAATCCTAAGCTCAACTAAGACATAAGACTAGAGTTGTCCACATAAGTGAAATATAGGGGTTCCGTCGTGGTTTCTAAGACACAAAAGACTGATGGTAGGGGAGGTAGACTCAGGATTGGGTTGTGTCCCATAACGGCTACTGTGTTGGTGGGTAAGACCTCCGTTACTTGGTCATATACCCAGTGGTCCTGTGGTATACGATTCCCATCTATGGTCACAGAGCTATCGGGTCTAGGAGTACCCACCACGAATCAAAATAAAGAGACCATCTTCGACTTTTCAATCCAACGAATCCACTTTAAATCGGTGGTGAGGTTCCTAATTCGGTCGGCTCAGATGAAAAAGTACCTCGGCCCACGATTCCAAAAGTGATCTCTACCCCACCCTCTTTGAATACAAGAGGGATAAGGGAGGGACAAACTCTCTAGTATCTACACCATCGTATCATAAAATTCAAAATTTGAGGAGTGACAAGCCGTTTGGAAGCTATACTAGAAGTCTAGGAATCTCGAGTATGTGTCTCCCTCTTCCTACAGACATTTAATCACCAATTCAAATTGTTCTAGTAAGATATTTTTTCAATCAGCATTGTGTTAGGTAGAACATACATTCCGAAACAACCTTAAATAACAAGTCCTAGGAACTAAGATTGGCTCTAATACCAATTGTAAGATTCCCCCCCTTAAAGAAATAGGGAAAAATGATAAGGTAGTCTACTAAGTCTAACTCAAAAATTTCCTACTCATCGACACCTTAACCATGGAAAGATACAAGGATAAGTAAGACCTAGTTCTATCCCATAGGGGGAGTGTGGTCTTCTAAATGACTCTTAAAATTAGATCACTCATAGAATGACTGACCTTAAATCGGGCAACCTCTATTCAGATTCCTAGAAACAACACTTTTTTCCTCATCTATGCAAGGCACAACCGCTAGCCTAGCCTCTAGAGTAGAATTGCCCAGGACCCTGCTTTACTAACATAGAACTTCCAATTAATCTGTTGGAAAGCTACCCGACTAATCAGGTCCACCCATCCATAGGATAGTGCCGTCAGGGCATTCCATCCTTCTACTTTCCACCCAAATCACGCATCAATTTTGTTTTCTAATTAGTCCTACCATGTTGGACATATATAGATAAGTTCCTTAATTAATAACCTTACACATTGTTCGTTTAAATAGCCTTTAACAATGATACAACAATGCTTGCAAACAAAGGATTTAAAAAAAGAAATAGATACAATGTTCAAAATTATCCATAGCCAAATCTAGGCTCTCTTATTTCTTTGCTTTATTCTGCCAATGATCTAAAATTCGGCGTTCTAGCCTCTATAAACTGGGCAATCCCTCTACGGGACCATACAACTCATCTCGGCAACAGGCGAGGACTCAAGTCGGCCTGTCGCCCTCTCAAGCTTCATTGCTTGATCCCCCCGCTCCTCCTCAGAGGGATGTCTACACACTAGGGAGAGCTTATTCATCGCACTAGCCTGGGTCCACAGAACTAGGCAGCACCATATTACTCGCCTAAACCGGCGAACCTCATCTTTCCAATGGTAGGAGGGATATCTTGGGCCGAATCTCCAAGCCTTTCTAACGTCATCACCCGGCTACACAAGAACGGAAATGGGGTTAGCATCGAGGTGGGGAGAAGATGTACTTGTACTTTTTAACTTAATCAAGATAACAATTGCTAAACTAAACCATAGAATATGATAAACAACATCACCTTCTCGAGAAAACAACAATATCAAAAGGATTTTTGTATTTTTCAAAGCAAGGATAGTGGTATCTTCTTTCTTATATTAAAAATTCAATCAAAAACCTCTTTTTTAAATGATGACCAAGCTAACTTGGCCATTTATTCCTTGTGGGACTCCCAAGGGGAGGGTTAGGGCCGCATCCAGAGCATTTCCTATAGGGTCACTGTTATGCACGCTTCGTGAGATGATATTTTGGCGTCTTTATGGAGGAGCCGTTCTCTTCACCTTCTCGTAACCTACGTTGCCGTCGTAAATGCAAAACTTTAGTCGGATCACGAATCAGAGTTCGTTTGTTCTCTTTATGAGCATAAAACTCTTAGGTGGGAACCACCTCTAAGAGCCAAAGAACCCTTACTAAAGTCACTGCAAATGGGGGGAAGGTGTCCTTAAACTAGAATTTGGGGCAAAAGGCTACACCTACAAGGAGTGAGGGGGGAGTTCTCCCTTAAGTCTATTCACAAGGGGGGTGAGGGAGAGCAGCTAAGGACACCCTCTACTCAACATAAGGGTGAGATGATGGAAAAAGTTTTTGAAGGGCTTACTTGGAGGTGGGCTAAAAAAGGGCTTGCTGCTGCTGGGAGGTGGTGGGCTTGCTGGGAGAGGGGCTACAGAGGGCTATTGGGTATAGTCCCACACAAAGTCTCGAGTACGAATTATCTGGTACAGTCTCTACACAGAGTGTCGGGTATGAGCAGCACAAGGTGTCGACCATGAGGGTATTGGGGGTTTAGGGGCTGTACGGGGTACGGGTGCAAGGAAAGGGAGAGCAAAGCGGGATACAAAGGACAGTGTATGGTGAGAGTACGCTAATCTATAGGCTGCATGGGTCTAGGGAAAGGGATGGTGCCTGTACACGGGCAAAAGATGAGGTGCGCATGTGCCTTCGGGTCAATGGCTACATATGTGTCCATGTGTCGGCCAGTGTGGACCATATACTAGGGTGGTCGGCGGCCTTTGGTCCTTACACGGCCATTGTATGGGCCTCGGGTATGTGAACGGCCTCTTTTTGGGTCAGGGACCCCTAATTTGGGGCGTCAGCCTTGATATGTGTGCCGGTCCGCCCAACGGGTGCGGATAGAAAAATTTGATGAAAATGTCTAGGGTGTTTCCCTAGTCATATGGGTGCAGTCCATTTGTCAATCGGGCACCCGGATGTACATTTATGAAGGTTTAAAGTTTACCGTATTTTAACTGAAAATAACTAAAAATTTGCGTATAAGCTTAATCAAGTGGAAATAGCTCGATTATTAAAATTGATGATTTTTACACTACAAAAAGACCATAAATTCATCTATCAAATGGGCATATACTATTATTGAAGATGAGCTTATCAAGTGAAAAATGAAGACCATAATCTACACAAGCACTGAAGGCTACTACTTGGAAAATAGAACACTAAGAAAAGGAGGCAAAAAAGTTAGCTGAAAGAAACAAGACATTGCAGTAGAAGTTGCAAGACACCACACGATCCAAGGAATATGCAGATATATTAAGAGAAGCTCTCCAAGACAAAGACAAGGCCAAAGAGCAGGCAAAAGAGTACAATTAAAAGCTTGAAAGGAGCACTAAATTTGAAATAGACACCATCAATGAACTATACACACTAGAGTTGGAAATGCAGCACTGCATGGAGAATGAGAATCAACTCAGAAATAAAGGGCCCAGAGATTGGGAAAACTACAAAGCTGCCCTCCAGATACAAATAGAGGAGGTAAAGCAAGTGGTAAAAAGGGTATAGTAGACCCAGAAGACAAGGCTACAGTGGAAGTTAGAGCTAGGGGAAGCAAAGGAAGAAGTGGCTAAACTCCAAACAGAACTCGTAAAGTAAAGGCTGATGCAAAGCTAGCCATAGAAAGCATGAAAATGCTGTCGCCCAGAGTACCTAGAAAGGATCACGGAGAGCTATTGGTTGAAGTCTGAAAGTTGCATGACGCCAACCAAGCCATGCACAAAAGAATGAGCACCTGCAAGACCGATTGGTCAACAAATCAGCAGCTCCATGGGCCATCCTGGACAATCCATTCTTTGAAGCTTCACATATGATGTTCTCTGAGCTGCTGAGAGCTAACAAAGAGCTACGACCATATTTTTAGAATAAGGTCCATGCTTACCAGGAAACCTCTTCCTCTGGAACACCCATGTTCACAATTCTTGTTGTCACATACGCCAGAGGGAAGGAGGACGCTTCAGCCTAGAATGCAACCACCTACAAGTGTCAATGTCTAGAAGTGGGGCCCCAGAGACCCGAAAGCAAAAAAGGTACAAAGCTCACCTTTAGATGATCCAGCAGAATATGAAGAAGCTGTACAGGTCGAGTGGAGGCATATACCAATGGCAGAAAAGAAAATTCTAGGGCAGACTGAAAGTTTTTTATGAGAAGACACCACCAACTGACAACAAGGGTCTGGGTTGCTCAAAAGAACGGGCATAAAAGTTGAAGAGGATGCACAAGCATGCCATGTACTCAGATGATGTATACATCTTGGACCATACTCCCCCAGAAATGTTTATAAGATTCAAAGAGAAATTTGTCAGGAAAATTGGTTCAGGAGCAGAAGCTCAAGCATCAGGTGCGCCAACGTTTCGCCCAGCAGCTCAGTGGGTAGCAGAAGGTGCAGGCAACCCACTCCACATGTCGTGAGCACCACGTATCTCACGTGTGAAGGTGACAAACTGTAGCCACCAGAGAGCCTTTGCCAAGAACAAGAAACCTTAGTGTGAAAGGGCAACTGGTCACTGCAGATAGGTACAAAGGAGATACGGTGTTAGACAGGAGATAGAGCGAGACACTCAAATAGAAGGAATGTATGAAGGGTGCAGTCATTGTATGAAGGGTGCAGTCATTGTATGCTCTGATAGTTGGCAGTTGTGTCATGAAGCTTGTTATAGTGATAGTACTCAGAAAATGGTAGTCTCTGTGGGAAATTGCTTTGTATTAGTTTGCAATACTTCTGGAATATAACTAGAAGCAATCTTGCCATTTCATTATTGTTCTATGTTGCTCTCTACACTATGTGGATTAAGTCTGCAATGTCTCTGTTTTACTGAACATGTTGTCTATGTGTGAGAGAATAAGTGAGATAGTTAGTGGAGCGATGCGGAGTGAGAAGTAAGAGTGAAGGTTTGCAACAAGTGGTGTTTTGTGTGTCCCCCGACCATTTGAGAGTTGGTGTTTTGTGTGTCCCCCGACCATTTGAGAGTTGGTGTTCGTACCCAGAAACTGTGGTGGGTGATTGCATGTCTCCCACGGCATTGCGTGACTGGTCTGTCACCACAGACTGTTGTCTTGCCATTCTACTGAGAGGGAAATCAGTGAGAAACAACCACCTCAACCGGCCAAGCAAGGAGGACCTCAACACAAGAATCGACACAGAAAGTCCAAGTTACAAGTTACCCCAAAATTGATCCCCAAACGCTTATTAAAATCTCAAGGCTTCTATGAGGGTAACCATTGTATTTGGATACCAAAACATAAAAGTATACCACTGGTCTCACTGCCGCCACTTACAAATTCCCAAATCTCCTCATCAATGATGGATAAAGGCTTCAATAGCTCAAATGCCAACAAAGGAAAAGCTATTGTAAAGGAGCCTTCAGCACCAACACCCAAACAATTCTGGATCCCAAAGAGAAACCCTATCACATAAGACATGGTGATTGATGGTGGTGAAGCATCTACATCACTAAAGGTTACAAAACCATTGTTGACTATCCAAGCCCCAATCCCATTAGTTTCCCTAGAGCAACCCACTATACAAGTGTCAACTCCATTGCTCATCTATAAGGGAGAACCCATAAGCTCCATCCGATCTTATGAGATTTCTTTATAACCAATAAAGCTAGAAATTGACATGCCACAATAAATAACAAAGGGCGCTCCTAGGCAACAAACATTGATGGAGCACAGTTGGAAGGGATGGTTACAAAAAACCTATAATACCTCCCGCGAGGTCAAGGTATGATAGAAAGCAAGAAGGGGGGAGTTATGCTAATATCACTACTTTTATCCTCCACATTTTCCTCCCCAACAAAGTTCATGTCCATATGAATATAGGGAGCATGTTGGAAGACCTAACCTATGACAATATAGCTTGAACCAACAATGTACAGCATAACAGCTATACACATACTAAAAATTCGACTAACCATAAAAAAATTTATTTTAAAGATGATGAGAAAGAGCACATGTCAAATAAGAGAATGAAGTACAACTTTGTTGTGACTACAGTCCGTGAGAATGGACTTTTTGTGAATCGATATGAGTGACTCTATCCTGAACCCGGATTGCCAAGAATGGTACTATCAAGGACAGCTAAGTATTCCTCCTTTCCAAACCCACTCACACTATTTTTATGTACCACTAGGGGAGTGATATTATGGAGCCACCTTTGTGGACATGTTCTATCTATACTTCCATCCCCTTACACCATGCTTTACATGTGTGAGTGTCGCATGTTGTACGCAACGTCCTACTTATGTTGGCACTGTAGAACCTATTTTAGGCGCTATGGGATAGGACTATTGCAGTCCATAGTAGGAGAGACGCCACAATGACATGATGACATGAGTGTACATTACCCAATGGGAGGACCCTATTAAGTAAGAATTACATAGGAACAGCTTGCAAAGCAGGGGAGGAGGGCAAGAACTTATGGGCTTACACTGTCATTCTATGAAGTAATATTACCGACTTCCTTCTGGAGCATGGTGGGTGATTTCCTAGACAGCTTAGCTCGTGATAACTACTTAGCTCACTTACCTATAGTACCCATGCTAGATCGCAGAGCGAGTATGCACTCAGACCATTTCCTAGTATATTAGATGAGAGAGATATATATGAAGCGAACCCAAGTGAGGAGGAAAATCAACCTAGGGATGTCGAATCGCAACATTCTTACAAGCTATGGTTATCTAATGATGAGGTGGCTAGATGACTATGATTTACATGTTATTGAGGTGCAATCATGTAGATTAGATCCAAATTTACAACTTGAATTGTGAAAGTGAAACTAGTTAAAACAAAAAACGGTATGAGTGACACACCTTTCCCATGAAATTTTGAGCTAGGTCATGGCATATTAGCTTCTTTATTGAGTTGTTTCATGCTCCCAAGTGTGGTTGGGCAAAGCCACATGACATTGGTTTGATCCTGCACTCTTTCTATGGTGCAAGGGCTTCTGAATGATCTAGCCTTCTCCATTAACTTTATTATTGTAGGGCCTGCTCTGTGATATTTTCCTTACATGAATGTATGTGTCTTTGTGGATTGCAAGAGGGCATTAGCGAGATATGAAACAACATCATCATATAAAATTATAGTTCCCTTGAAACCCTCTCTTGCCAACCAACTTGCATGTTTTGTTTCAGCTAGATTGGTGGTGGGGGTGATTGGCATGTGTGACAAAGTGGCATCATCCACATCCTATATAATGAAAAGATTAAGTTAACATATGAGGATCCAAAGTGTAAGCTCTACCCACATGCTATAACAAAAGATTAACTTAACATATAAGAATCCAAAGTTCAAGGTCTATGTTTTGAAAACTCAAAAAGGAATACTTGCCTCTACAAGGTGCTTCTTTCCATGGGGGTATCTTATACGCCACCAACTAAGCCAGCAATCCATGGTTGGTAAGTTTCCATTAGCGATTTTCCCATTTAACCACCATGATCTAATGTGTCTGTACTTCAAAAGTATCTCTTCTTCACTCAATGCACAATGCCATTGATATGGCAAAGCCGCTTGTGCTCGTCTTGAAAATTATTGATTACATATTGAGCTGTATAGATGTTTAAGCTTTGTTCCCAATGAAAAATACATGACCCCTCATGACCTTACAATTTATTTTCTAGTCCATTATTATAGATTGTCCTTACTACCCTCCAACTAGCTCTCGTCTCATCAGCCAATAAAGCCATAAAAATCTAGTTTGGGAAAGTATTTGTGCACCAAAATATCATTGATCATCTACAAGAATAGAACTTGTGAAATTGTGTCTTCTTTTTTCATTTTGAACGAAGAAATTTATTGTCTAGTCCATTGTTATAGACTGTCCTTACTACCCTCCAATTAGCTCTTGTCTCATCAGCCATAAAGCCATAAAAATCTAGTTTGGGAAAGCATTTGTGCACCAAAATATCATTGATCATCTTCAAGAATAGAACTTGTGCAATTGTGTCTTCTTTTTTCATTTTGCAAGAAGAAATTATCAAAAGCTCTTGCAAGCTGTATGCCATCATGTAACATTTGTAAGAAGTCAACAAATTTTAGGAGTTATACAAGACCATAGTATACCTCAGATCATATACATGTGCAACCATTATTGTCCATCCTTATACATGCCTAATGTGATCAAAACAAACCCAAGCCTTTTTTAAATCACCATCTCCTTTTTGACGCATATGATTCACAAAGTCTAAACTTGATGCGGGCCATGTGGTTGACATTTCAAATACGTAACACCTCTCTGACTCATCCAAAGCTTGGCCAAGAAAATGCGCTTGACTTAAAAGTGCATTATCTCTTCAAATCTAAAATACTAGACTCTGCACCTTGCACTGTATCATTGATTCTAGAAGCACGTACTATCCTTCTAAATCTACAAGTGAATGGGACAACTTAACAATTTATTTAAAATCATGTTCAGAAGCACAATCATGCAATTAAAACTTATATGGAGTTAAACTTATCTTTGACATTAAATCAAGGGATGGATGTGTTCTAATAAATTGTGATAAGTCCATGTTGCTAATATTTGATCCATCCCTTGTATGCCAACTACATCCAATACAAGTTATTTTGTGATATCCATTTGAATCTTCCTTGGACCACTTGTAGCAACCTCCGACACTGCCTCTTGCACAAGTATTCTTATCTTTTGCAATGCTTGCCTTGATGTGCCTCTTCACACCTCATGCAAATGTTTTCGCAAGCTTTTGTGTGAGCTTTCCTATTATTTTAAAAAATATAAAGTCCCAATAAATAACCCTATCAATCATTGTTTACTAAAATTAAACTAAGGTATAAAGCTTACCAATCCATGATCTTCTATTTGGTGCGTCGTTCATAGTCCTACTTCCACAAAAGATATAAGTGTACTCAAACAAACCTCCACAACAACTCTTTCAGACTACTCCGGGAAACTTTATGTGACTTTTCCATAGGTTTCACCCAACAATGCCCATAGTGTGCTTTCTCCATTCCTTACATTGGTGGGGGTGAAGGATCTATACCTTAAGTAACTCAAAAGACACATTTCCATCGTAAATTTGTGGAATCTCTTCCAGTTTTTCAATAAGCGTGCATGCTAATATCATTTTGCGAAGAACACCTGCATGAGATTCCTTAGATAGTAAGTATTTAACCACACTCTTATAATAGAGTGTGTCTATACATGCTTTAGAGAATGTAGGAGATTCTTCTCTTGTGAGAACAATAATCGATTACTTTGGTGTGCTTATTTTATTATTGCTTGACTCCCTTATTAATGGAACCATAAGGTATTCCGTTTTATATCTTTATCAAAGATATAATATGGTTCTTCTCCAATGGTCTCGCTGATTGGATTGGTATACAATGATCTACACCATCCTCTTTTGGTTTTATTGCAAAAATCTTTTTTAACTTAGATTGAGCAGATAACATTTCAACATAATTATCAGGTTTAGAAATATTAAAACGCCCTTGCACAGTCCTAACAATAGGATCACGCTCTAAACCCACTATGAAAACGTGAAATGTTGTGCTCTCCCCCTCTCTCTTATCTAAAAGCAGCAGCCCTCTCTCTCCCCGTATTTTCTAAAAGCCCTCTCTCTTCTCTCTCTTTGGCCAATGACCTCCCTCTCTCTCTCTCTCTCTCTCTCTCTCTCTCTCTCTCTCTCTCTCTCTCTCTCTCTAAAAAAGCAAACCTTGCCTCCCCTCTCTCCCCCTCTCTCTTATCTAAAAGCAGCACGCCACTTTCTCTCCCCTCTTTTCTAAAAGCAAACCTTGACTCCCCTCTCTCTTTAGCCAACGCTTGCCTTGCTTCCCTCTTTCTCTCCCCTCTCTTTTCTAAGAGAAAGCCTTGCCTTCCCTCTTTCCCCTCTCTTTTTAGCTAATGCTTGCCTTGCCTCCCCTCTCCCTCTCTCTCTCTCTCTCTCTCTCTTTTCTAAGAGCAAGCCTTGTCTTCCCTCTTTCCCCTCTCTTTTTAGCTAATGCTTGCCTTCCCTCTTTCCCCTCTCTTTTAAGTTAATGCTTGCCTTGCCTCCCCTCTCTCTCCCCTCTCTCTCCCCTCTTAAGCCAAACAACATTTGTCTCCTTCTCCCCTCTCTTTACTAAGAACTCTCTCCCCTCTTTTCTTCCACCCTCCTTGCTAGTTGCCCTTGCCTTCTTCCTTCATCTCTTTCTCTCCCTTTATAAACCTCCCTTGCCTCTCTCCTCTTTTCCTTCTCCTTATTTCCCACTTTCTCTCCCTTTTGCTCTCTCCTTTCTCTTTAACTCTCCCTCCCTCCCCTTTTCTTTATCTCTCTCTTACTCTCTCTTCCTTCCTCTCCTTCCCTCTTGTTTCTCTTCTCTTGCTTTTTCCCATTTTTCTTCCTCTCCTTCTTGTTTTCTATATGGCGTCTTCTCAGATTGAAAGAGGAACACGGGTGTACCGTGTTTCAAATGTTGAATGATATAAAAGTAGCTGCTAGCACCGTGTTACATGTGAAGTCCAATGTTGATATCGGTGCATGGAGTTCCTTTACCATTAGGATATGTTGGAGTATCAATTGGAGATTTCAAAGTAGGAGAAGTGTCTCTTCTTTTTCCTCTCAAAGATGGTAATGTCTCCACATCAAACTAAACTAAAGGGTACATCATTTTATGGCCTGTAAGAGATTGTATAAGTATTTTTACATATGTTATTTTCTTCTTAATTAAATTAAATTATCTTATATATATTATTGTGTTTAGATTGATCCACACATAATGGATACAAAA
Source organism: Cibotium barometz (assembly GCF_041138505.1). Classification (NCBI taxonomy): domain Eukaryota; kingdom Viridiplantae; phylum Streptophyta; class Polypodiopsida; order Cyatheales; family Cibotiaceae; genus Cibotium; species Cibotium barometz. The sequence continues at coordinate 25,186,123 of NC_141055.1, read as the reverse complement.
GTGGTAAATAAATCTCCAAAGCGTGTACAACAATCAAATTCCATTGCTACCCGACAAGCAAGCTAGGAAGTTACAAGAACAAAGAAGAGAATGAAAAGATTGAAAGAGGAAGATGACAATTGGGTACCTCCTCGAAGAAATCCAAAAAGATCATCCAAATCATCTTTGAAATCTATGAAAGAAACAAAGGAAGTAGAAGAGGTAGAAGAGGGTATTGAGAAAGAAGGTGAGAATAAAGAGCACTTCATAGTTACACATGCAACTCGTCTTCGGCTCAAACTTCTACAAGATAGCATAAATAGAGTAAAGGTAAGTGTTATCCACATTTTAATTAATCTTGCAAAAGGTCTTATTTTTAGTAGCAAGCCAAACTCTTTATGTACATTGTAAGTGAAAATATCCACTCCTTTACCACCTATTCCCTTGTGTAGACTTGTGCCTAACTCCTCCATAAGGATAATGCAATTTAGGTACAAGAAGCTTGTAAGGGAATCCTACACAAATGGCTATGTTGCCAATAGGTGTAGATTCATTTGCTCCGTCTCCTCATCCCATAATCCTGTTAGAGAAGTATCACATGATGATATTAGTAGATGAGATGACATATGGTGAATAAAACACAAGGAGTTCGAGGATTTGATCAAGGCTCGATCAAGGACACATAGTGGGCATTCTTGTCTAAGAAGATGTTTTATGTGTGGGACAACGATCATCACGTTGTGGCATAAATGGAGGAGATAAGCAAATATGAGTCATCATAACATGCTAACTCTATGAATATGGTGTCTCCTCATCTCATAATCCTATTAGAGAAGTATCACAGGATGATATTAATAGATGGGATGACATATGGTGAATGAAACACGAGGAGTTCGAGGATCTGATAAAGGCTCAATCAAGAACACATAGTGGGCATTCTTGTCAAAGAAGATATTTCATGGGTGGGATGGAAATCATTGCCTTGTGGCATAAATGGAGGAGATAAGGAAATATGAGTCGTCTTAACATGCTAACTCTTTGAATATGGTGTTAAGTTTTTAAAAATAGCAATGGACTATTTTGGTTCATAATAAATGTAGCATTAAACAATGTTGTATCAAGATATCCATGTGTTGACGCTGTCCTTTGAATTTCATGAGGATAGTGAGGGAGAGTTCCTCATTGTTATAGCACGCTAAAGCTATTTGAGGAAATGGTGGGGTCCCTAAAAAAATAAGGCATGGTAGCTTCACACCCTACTGTAATCAAAGCTACTAAGCATGATGTATTCAAGTATGTAATAATCAAGAAAGGTCACCCACTACTTTTTTATATTGTTGTATCAAAGCTACTAAGCATGATGTATTCAAGTATGTAATAATCTAGAAAGGTCACCCACTACTTTTTTATATTGTTGTATTCTTAACTTGAATGAAAACAATTATCTGTAGATGGATTCGTAAGTGCCATGCTGAGAATTATATTGCAGCTATGCCAGCCATCATAAATGAGTGGTGGGATCCAAGACATGAGAACACAATGTACACACATCAACAAGTTCAATAAATTTGGGATGCAGGGGTGTACAAAAGATGCCCACTATTCCTTGACTTTCCAAGCGAAAAATTTCCTAGGAGCGAGGGCTTATAAATTAAAGCAATCCAAGATGGTATATCCTATATATCCACTCATGCTAGTAATTAGCTTTTTTTATAAATATATAATATTATATCCTATTTATTTATGATTTTATATTGTGAAGACTTGAGTTCATCTTCAAGCAAAGGGCAAAGAGCTTATAGAAGATTAAGAGGCCAATGAAGATGAAGAGAATGAAGGGGATGATAATGATGAAGTGGGAGAAGTGCCAGATAAGGATGCCATGACTGAAGAGGAAGAAGCAAATGCAGGAGGGGAAGAAGATAAGGATGCCATGACTGAAGAGGAAGAAGCAAATGTAGAAGGGGAAGAAGATTACGAGGATGCTAACATTGCATCAAAGTGCAATGATAGCGATTCTGAGGATGACATTTGGCCCATCGAGACTATAAAAAATGACAAAATGGAACATGCTGCAACACAAGCAAGCCGCTCTTTTAATCTTAATTAATTACTTTCATAATAAATAGTTAGACTATTAACATACATGATTTGGTTATGGATACATATAAGCTTGGCTAGAGGTGAAGCGCCAAATGCACCATTTCACACAATAATCCACCTGACCTAGGTGTTTTGACACTCCAAATGAATTTGCTAGATATGATTTTACTAAATAGTAATAACAATGTAATATATATGTAAAATGAATATACTTACAAAATGTATGCTTTATAAGAGTATCTTGTGGTACGATAAGTACAGTAGTCCTCGGTGTTCCAAGTGTGTTACAACATTAAAGTGCAAGTTCCTCTACTATTGTAGAAATCTTTGTGCTCATAGGTATACTAATTGATTGTGCATCACATGTATAATGACATGTAATGTGTGTCTTTTATATCGTTCTTAACAAACTCTTCTAAACATGGTGTAGAAGTTTAGACTTTTGCAAAGGTGAGAGAATTTGTAGGGGATCCTATCAAGATAAGACATGCGATTCAAAGGAACTAGTTCATCTTCAAGATATGTTACAAAGTGTGAAAGAGATAAATCCAACCTTCAATATTAAAGGTATCAATATAGACACATGATGTGATCATATTATAGTGAGGTTGGCCCCATAGGAGGTTCAGTTTGTGACTTTCTCGATGTTATCCCACCATGGAATCTTTGTACATGTGAGTGATTAAGAGGAATTGTTCAAAAATAAAACCTTATGTGTTACTGTGTAAGCTAAGGCACAAATTCTCATGTTTTCACATCGATGTCACGTAGATGGAGACGAGCCTTTATTACTCAAGATGTTTTACTATGTAAGCTAAGGCACAAATTCTCATGTTTTCACATCAATGTTACGTAAATGGAGATGAGCCTTTATTACTCAAGATTTGTGAGACCATCCTTGACGACAATGACTCCCTTATTGCCATTGGTACAATGTATCAAGTGACAACCATGATAGGCAAGGCCAAAAAATATAGCTTCGTATTGGACACCTTGTTGAATAGGTGGTGTACAACAAAGATTGGAAAGCATTTGGACAAGAGGTGAGTAACATTAACCATAGAGGTACTTATGATTCTTATAAAAGGTTGCCATTGAAAAACACTTTCTATTGAAATAAATCTTTTGATACTCTTGTGTAGACACATACCCTTATCGTTGTTGTTACCTTCTTGAGCATAGTTGGAATAAATCATGCACAACCATTTTCACTTGATTATGTCATTTATCCTTGCATTAGTATGCACTTAGGAAGACACCCAAATGGGATTGCATGGCGAGAAAAGGCATAAACATATGAGTACTCCAAAATATGGGTGTTGCATATTATGTGGAATCTAGAGAAATGTTTTCTTTGTAGGTGGATGTCAACATGGATATGAGTTTTGGGATAGCCTCTTGAAGCACAATGCAAAAGAAGGACAAGTGACTGTAAAGCCTTATGTAGGATGTGGAGATTGTGCTATGGTAGCCCACAAATTAGGCATGAACATAGTTTGTATTAATCCCGAAGAGGAGGTTATGAAGGGTGTCTTGAAGAAGATGTCATTGTAGTTTAATGAACATATTTGTTTACAAATATTCAAGTGATTGGGTTTGACAATTGTTTATGATTATGTCATGATCTTATTCTACATATGAATAGAGAGAGAGAGGGAATGGCAATAACAGCTAGCAGATGGGTATTAAAACAATGTGCCTATGGATGGATTCAATGATTAACAAGGGAGGAGGGAAGAGGACTTTATATAGGGAGAAATGTAGCTAGCCGACTGTCCCCATGGAGCTAGCCCATGACCAGTAAATCGCCATGACTAGAGAAAATACAAATGTCCAATTAAAGGCTTATTCCCACATAACACACTGAGATGCACAAATTCTAACACCCCCTTTTGTAGCTCATGGTGTGCAAAATTCTGAAGAAGATAAGCTGATAAAGATGCAACCATGGAGGTGATTGGGGGTAAACCAAGAAGGATGCATGGAAAAATAGATTTGTAAGTACACTCCAATAGAGAGGTGTGTTAGGATTTAAAATAAAATAAGAATGAGAGTTTCAACAATATTTGTGCTTAACTACTAAATAAAATAATAAAGTATTAACATTGTGTGTATTGTGTAGAGTTTCAACAATGTTTGTGCTCAACACGTCAAATAAACTAATAAAGTATTGCCATTGTGTACATAGTGTAAATGAATCAGGTAGTGTTTAAGTTGGTAGACTAAAAGGATCTATAGGGTTATGTGTATTGAGATGCAAGAGGTGACAACATGGTGAAGAGACAGAGAACATGAAGAGAGAGAGGATGCTATCTCCCTTATAACATCATAAGAACAATCCAAAGAGAGCAAGACTGACAAGAAGGAATGAGTTAGAAGGGGAGAGACAATGATAGACTAATGAAATCAACATCATTAACAAAGTGATTAGATGATAATTAAGACGTGATTAGTGAGTAATTAACAAATAACTTAATGTAGGCATGGATAATTAAGACGTGATTAGTGAGTAATTAACAAATAGCTTAATATAGGCATGGATAATAAAAAACCAGCAAGTTCTCATTAGGCCAATGCCTCAATTTATAGAGTTTACATCCAAGCATCTAATCCCATTGATTTCTCCTTGATTCACTCCACCTCTTTTGCTTGATTCTCTCCACCTCTTTTGCTTGATTCTCTCCACCTCTTCACTTTTCCCAAAATATCTCCCAGAATATCTCCACACTTCCTAAATCTTCTCATGCTACCCTTTATTCTCTCCCAGTAGATTCTTCTCATGCTACCCTTTATTCTCTCCCACTAGATTCTTCTCACCTTTTCACAGGTTCTCTCACATTTACACATTCTCTTTTACAGCCTCTAACCAAGGGCTTGTTCCCGCACACACCCTATTCACTTGTATATTTCAACACCTCCCCTCAAGTGAATACTCCTAGCACACTTGGACCCTATACCAAGTTTCCCTCTTACTTGATAATCCGCGACCAGTGCCTCAAGTCCCTAAACTCATAGTCCTTGACACTCTCTCTCTCTATGTGTCCGGGGCTACTACAAGTGCCTGCGACCTTGACTAAAGTGCTCACACATACATCTATCTACCATGTGGCCTACATCATCGGTGGCTCAGAGGTGGTTTGACTTTGTTGGGGCAGGTTACATTGGGTTGTGGGGTCTCTCTCTCTCTCTCAGAAAAGATGATCCGACTCCACTTCCTTTAGAGCCTCCATGAAGTTTGCCGATGTCATTCCTTCTTCACTGGGTTTGCTGTAGCAGTCTCTTGCCATGTGTCCTGGCTTTCCACAATTGTGGCAAGTGAAAGTCCTTCCTCCTACTCTTCCTCTTCCTCGTCCTCGTCCTTAAGAGAATCCTCCTCGGGTGAAGAATGCTTTTTCTTCTCTTGCTGTTGAGTCGAGCCATTTCTTCTATTTGCCTCTGCTCTCTTGCTCTAGTAGAGCTCCTTCTATCTCGTGTAGCTTCAATTCAGGTACATTCTTTAGTGTTGCTACAATATTTTCATATTCACCTTTGTCCACACTCTTCAGAAGCACTGCTAGTGCCTCATCATCTTCTACCTTTTTGCCAATAGCTGCTGTCTGCCAGCTGTTGCTTAATGCTTTTATATCTGTTCAAGTGTGTGATTAAAGGTTCACTTTCCTTCATATCCAATTTGTAGAATTGCATTAACAGATTTATCTTTGATTTTTTAGCTTGTGTGCCAAATAATTTATTGAGTTCATCCCATGCATCTTTTGCCCATTGTATCCCTGTGGTGATGTGATGAATGATTTCATCATTTAAACTGAGTGCAATAAGTCCCAATTCTTTTTCATTCCTGCTCTTCCACTCATTTTCCCATCTCGCCTCTGGGCATTCATCTCTTCCCTCAACTAGCCCCCACAGATTTTTCCTCATGAGCAAATACATGGTTTTTGTCTGCCATGTGTAAAACTGCTCCCTCCATTAACTTTGGCTATTTCTTGTGCGCTGTACTCATGATGATGTGAAGGGGGTCTTACCTCTTGATCCAATTTCAAGATTCAAGGGCAGTGTCTACCCTTTTACAACTCAATCTGGTGTTTAAGAGATGATTACAACAAATTTATCAGCATAAAATCACCAAAAATTACATTAAATCAAGGGTAACCAATTTGTACGGAATGGTTGGAGTATCAAACCAACTCCGAATTGCAATCTGAAGTTATAGGGATCTGTATCAGATACCTAATGGTTAATTTGAACCCTTAATCGTACCAAAATACAGTGATTAGCACTGATTAGCAAATTAATCCTTTGTTTTATGTGCAAAAAATAGAGTATGCGGGGAGTCCAGATCTAGGGCCTTAGACTTCAAATGAGCTCAAATGCTTTCAAGGCCGTCAATAGCAATTAGTCTAGTAGAGGATTAAGCCAAGAAACATAAGATTTGACCAAATATTGAATGCTTAATCTCTATTTTACCAAAGTCACCTGCAGATTTGATGAAGAGCTTGGATCTCACTGTAGACTTGATCAAATTGAATTTTGACTTCACCAGCTTGTAGAGCATGCTTGAAAACACTTGGGGCTAAGAGGAATCAGACCCATTTGATTGGATGAAGTAGAGATCTGAGTTTTTCTCCCAGAAACAGGCGCCTGCAAAAAACGCAATTTCTCCTGCATCCGATGGCGGTTTGCTTCTTGATGGGCTGGATCGTGGAGAGGTTGGCTATGTTGGGCTAGAAGGGTTTGGGCTAATTTTAAGTGTGTAAGGAGAGGGAGCTCCTCCACTGGCTGGGGGTGCAGAGACTAGTTGAAAAAAGAGGGAAAAATTATAATTAGCTACTAATCCTAATTAGTAAAATGATTAGCAAGATAATGGGCTCACTAATTGATGGATTCTAGGCATGGCTCTGATACCATGTTGAAATTACAGCAATGTGATGAGCTATGGTGGATCAAATGCTAGAATCAACATCATTAACAAAGTGATTAGATGATAATTAAGACGTGATTAGTGAGTAATTAACAAATAACTTAATGTAGGCATGGATAATAAAAAACCAACAAGTTCTCATTAGGCCAATGCCTCAATTTATAGAGTTTACATCCAAGCATCTAATCCCACTGATTTCTCCTTGATTCACTCCACCTCTTTTGCTTGATTCTCTCCACCTCTTCACTTTTCCCAGAATATCTCCCAGAATATCTCCACACTTCCTAAATCTTCTCATGCTACCCTTTATTCTCTCCCAGTAGATTCTTCTCACCTTTTCACAGGTTCTCTCACATTTACACATTCTCTTTTACAGCCTCTAACCAAGGGCTTGTTCTCGCACACACCCTATTTTCTTGTATATTTTAAAGAGAGAGAGAGAGAGAGAGAGAGAGAGAGAGAGAGAGAGAGATGGTCATAGAGAGAGATGAGGGTGGGTGAGGGACATAAAGAGATGGTAGGAGAGAGAGAAGAGAAGAGAGATTGAGAGAGTTAGAGAGAGAAGAGAGTTATAGAGTGAGTGAGAGTGAGAGGTAGGGAGAGAGGGAGTTAGAGAAATAGAGAGAGTTTGAGAGAGAGAGAGAGAGAGAGAGAGAGAGAGAGAGAGAGAGAGAGAGAATTACAAAGAGTTATAGAGAGATATAGTTATAGAGAAAGGAAGTTAGAGAGAGAGAGAGAGAGAGAGAGAGAGAGAGAGAGAGAGATGGTAGAATAGAGAGAGGAGAGGGAGAGAAGATAGTGTGCTAGAAGAGAGAGAGAGAGGAAGGGAGAGGGAAAGACATGGTAGGGGGGAGAGAGAGAGATGTTAATAGATAGAGAGAGAAAGGGAGAAGCTATGTTGGAGGGGACAAGTTGGGCTGGGAGGTGGTGGGGAGAGTTGGAGAGTGAGTGTTCAAAGTAGAGAGAGAGAGGTAGCTAATAAAAGCTCCCTTGTTGACAACCCCCCTAACTTGACTAAGCATAACTTAACCTAATCAATTATAATCAACTATAACTTGACTAAGCATAACCTAAGCAATGAAGCATTAACACAACTAACCTTTATGTGATGGATCTCTACTAAGAAAAACATATTAACATGCATAGTTCACATTGCATCCCCACTAAGAAAAAGATATTAACATGCCTATTTCACCTTAAATAACCCCCCAAAACATCAAAAAAGGAGTGCATAGAAGTCAATTTTTGGGAACAATTCTCTCACTCTTAGATAGAAGACCACATGATTCTCTCTTCAAGATACAAACAATATACAATGCCAATAACAAACTTCTTTCCATTCATCAAAGAAGACCACATGATTCTCTCTTCAAGATACAAACAATATACAATGCCAATAACAAACTTCTTTCCATTCATCAAAGAAACAAGTAGACCTTACAATCTTTAATAGAGGCCCAACATTTGTGAAAAATGAACTTGTTGTGTGTGTGTGTGTGTGTGTGTGTGTGTGTGTGTGTGGGTGGGTGAGAGAGAGAGAGAGAGAGAGAGAGAGAGAGAGAGTAACATCTTCAAAAGATCCAATGGGTCTATGAAGCAAAAACTAGTACAACAAGTCCATGGAAAAGGCAAATAAGAGACTAGCTATTTGTGTATCTTGGCATCACAATGTGGATACATGTGAGACATACAATACATGTGTGAATACAATACAAGGTAGAGCTCATGTGAGTATAAGTGCAAGTTGTACCATTAGGAGGGGAGACATCCTCGTTATCCATCCAAAATCTCTTAAATAGGGGAGTTTATAACACTCACCAAGGGAACATCTCTATGTCACATCGAAGAATCTCCTTGCCGCATAGAAGGCTACTGTGGACTAGAGGCCCATGGATGTGTCGGGTGCAATGTAGCTAGTGGGCTTGGTTCACATTGACTGCAGGAGCCCGTCATGGGCTGTGTGTGATCTCGGTACGGTGTCTCATTATGGTATCTAGGATCTTGGTATGGTATCTAGGATCTTGGTATGGTGTCCCATTATGGTGTTTGGTCCTCTTAGGGGGTCCTAGGCCCCTCCAATGCTTCTCTCCAAGGGAGGATGAAGTTTTGCAATCAAAGTTGGACATGATTATCAAAATGAGCATAATTTTCCTTGAGAAAAGGGCATAGAAGTCTAGAAAATCTCTCTCATGTGAAAGAAGGCATATATATCATGTATATCACGACCGCATAGGGCAACTTTATGGGTGGTGGGTTTTGAAGTGGCGATCTGAAATGGCTGGTGGGCTGTGAAGCGCGGTGATCAGAAGAATTTCAAGTGGGCGATTGGATTTGCAGAGGATCCGGGGGGGTTTTAGACGAAGGGCGATTTTTGCAGGAGCCAAGTCATGTTTAAAAAAGCCAGTGAAGTGAAAGCCCTCCAGCGGCTGTCTGGCGCTGATCGCAAGAAGCTTCGCCGCTCCATCCGAGATCGCTTCTCGCAAGCTTCGGATGCAGACCTTGACCTCATCCTGCCTCCCAAGGTAATCCATTTTTCCAAAAAAAATTTCCCCTAAGAAACCAACGCACAATGCACTTTCTGACTATTGCAGCTCATTTTTTTCCTTTCTTTCTTATTTTCTCCTTTTGCTATTATTTCTGCAATTTCTTTCCATTTTTGCCTCCCCAGGTAATACAAATTTTATTTATTTTCTTTTATGAATCAACATAATTTAATGCCCTTATCGTATTGCAACATAATTTTCTACACTGCATTTTTGAAGTATTGCGTTTTTTTTTTGGGGGAAATATTATAACTTTTGTTTATATATTATTGTACCCTTTTTTTAATACAAAAAATTTGTAAGTTCCTTTTCTTTCCTCCATTTCTCTTTAAATGTTATGCAAAAATTTCAATTCTTACAATTCATTATAATTCAAAACTGTTTTTTTTCCTCCTTTACTCCTCTCAATTTGTAATGAAACATCAAAGTAATATTTTTCCTTTCTCCCTTCTTTAAAAAATATTGCATAACATTTTTTTAAAAGAGTTTAATTATTCTATCCTAGTGCCAGGGTTCAACCAAGATCCGTACGTCCACAGGCCGAGGGCATTACCACTCGGGCTAGAGCCCGTCTGCTGCCTCACCTTTTTTTTTTTGGATTTATATTGTAATTGACTTTTTCCTCCTCCTTTCTTGTTGAATCTTTTATATACAGTCACTTTTTCGCCGTTTGTTAAGAAGAAAATGTTTGTTTTGTTTGCCTGTTGTAGAGATTCTTAGTAATGCAAGATGCTATATTTTGTTTGCTCTGGACTGATGCTGTTGTTGTGAACTGTAAACCTAAAGGCTGAGGTATCAGTGGCAAGGTTGACAAATCGTGCCTACGTGTATGCTGTGGAGGGGGGACCTCCGATGCTTTTTGATGTGGATGGTAGAGGCAATGATATTTTTCCCACAGGTGAGTTTGCTTTGTGTTTTTCTTTTTTGACATCGTTAATTGTTTACATCATGGGTGCTGTTTTCAGCCATGTGGACATGGTTTCTGTGCTTTGCTTGCATGCTTAGCCTTCCAGACAATGTTGACTTGCTTGGCAAACCAACAATTATACTTCAAGGGCCTGTACTTGGGTTGTGTTCTTCCATGCTGTGCCGAAGAATCTTCTTATTTGGACCATTCTTAGGGAGTTACAATGTGGTCCCTTTATGTTTTGAGCATATTTATCATGCAATCGACTGCTGGTAGGAGGCATCACCTTTGCATTTGTTGCTTCATGGACTCATTTTTTTTTCTTCGCATGCACCTAATGCAATCTGCATGAATTGCATTGAATGGTTGTTTATGATCAGCATTTAGATTGTGCCATCGTTGGAGGAGCTCTGGTGGGTTATTGGTGTGCTTGGCCTTAAAGGTAACATGTCTCTGATGTGGTTCGAGGCAGTGTATGCACTATGGAAGGCTCCATCACTACTGCCCGCGTTTATGCTCAAAGGAGGCGAAGTATCCCGTTATGTGCTTGGTGGGGCTGATCTGATGTTCCCAGGCATCTACATTCCTGCTGATGGCTTGCCATCTTTTGCAGCCGGTGAGCCATGGGCTGTGAAAGTCCCTGGAAACGCAGCTCCTATTGCTGTAAGTTTGACAATTGTATTATGATAATGCCTTATTGACACAAGTTTCTGAATTGATGGATTCTGAGTCGGTTTGCAATTGATTTCAGGTAGGCATCACGACTTTAAGCAGCTCCGATGCGATGAAAGCAGGGCTTCGTGGAAAGGCGTTACGCATAACTCATTATTATAGAGATACATTATGGTATAAACTCTTACACACATCATTCTAAGTCTGCCATTTTAGTGTCTTTAATTCTTTGTGGAGAAAGAAGAAAGAAAGTTATATTAATGTCCACAAAAGACCAAAGGGTCTATGACACCAAAAGTGTTACAATGTGTCCATGAAGCGATAGAAACATGTAAACAACATATAAAAAAACCCAATTAGGGCAGAGAGAAGAAACAACAGCCCTGTAAGTGCCACTGATACAATGTTACAATGATACAATGTGGGGATCAAAGTGGGTCCTCGACATCTATGACTGTATACAGTGTATAGAGGCTCTTCGCATCCACTGTCTGGAGGGAACTCTTGCATCTCTAGGATCTAGTTGTTGGATGGAGCATCTCCTCAGACGAGAGAGAGAGAGAGAGAGAGAGAGAGAGAGTATGAAAAACAGTCAATCAACCCTGTATACCGGGCAAGGGTCCAAGAGAGAGAGAGGATCGAAGGTTCTGTGAGACCAAAAGATGTTACATATGATGCATGAGTAAACTGTATGTCACCAGCATGAAAAAAGAAACTAACTGTCGAGAGAAAAAACAGGGCCAGCGTACTATGCTGACCCTGCCTGTACAGCGGAATGGGCATGAAAAACCTCATGTATCACCAGAATACATGAGTTTATTTCCTTGATGACACAGCCTTGGGAGATACTGCTCTTTGGCGCTGAAGAATCTCCCTAATCTGGAGTTGACGAGAGGAAGGATGAGAGGCGTCTGCATCTCTGAAGGGGCTTGCACTGCCGTGGTTTCTCTGTGTATGAGAAGCAAGCGGACCTCGGTGCTGGTCCTTGGTGCCTCGCCCTGGATCTTGCTGTGTCATCTGACCTTTCTTGTCTGAGTGTCTTTGTCAAAGTCAATGGTGGGGGGCTAAAGAAATCTGTGATAGATGTCTGTAATGATGTCCCACATCTCAGCCTGCTGCATTAGTAGTTTGTCTCAGTTAAAGAGAATAGATTTCCCGTCAAGAAAGCGGATGGTCGATTGATAAACTGCAAGCTGTGGTTTATTTTACGAAGTTAGTGTGAGAAATACATGTGTGCGCCAAATAAAAGGTCCGGTCCCTCACAATTTTTGATAAAGTGCACAATGCGGAAGCAAATCATAGGAGAGACTCGGAGAGTGGCAAAGAGAGAGAGACATCAGACAATGAACATCATATTACAATGGCAATACCAGCCAGCAGATGGTGAAGAGAACAAGTACCTGTGAATAGGTTAGATGATAAACAAGTGAGAAGCGAAGGGGACCTTATATAGGGAGGCATGTGGTTGGCAGACTGCCCCCATGGAGCAGGCCGATAGCAGCCCACGACCAACATAAATCCATGACCAACATAAATGTGAGAAATACATGTGTGCCAATAAAAGGTTTGGTCGTGGGCTGCTGTCGGCCTGCTCCATGGGGGCAGTTGGCCAGCCACATGCCTCCCTATATAAGGTCCCCTTCACTTTTCACTTGTTTTTCTAGCCTATTCACAGGCACTTGTTCTCTTCACCATCTGTTGGTGGCTGGTATTGCCATTGTAAAGCCTATTGTTACGTAATATGATGTTCATTGCCCGATGTCTCTCTCTTTGCCACTCTCCCTCTTTCCTATGATTTGCTTCCGCATTGTGCAACTTTATCAGTTAGTTCACTTACGGGCTTTACACATGAGTCGGATCGCCGAGGACAATATCTTCATTACTGTGTTGTGTACACATATGGGCCTATATCTGATTACTTTTGGTTCACATGTATGCTCGAGCCTCGTTAGATGCAAATGTTGGCTAATTCTCATCTCATGAGAATTGTTCGGTACATTTGTGGATGTCACGTGCATCCCGCACTTGGATGCCACGTAGACATATCTGTACAGAAGGTGCAGGACCTGGGATGGTAAACTGATCCCATGTGAGCCCAGTCCAGGACGAGTCAGCCAAGGATCCATCCCAGTAGTCCAAGGTTAGGTGTGCATTGTCCTGCGCATGAGTCCAAGGTCAGGTGTGCAGTGTCCTGCACATGAAACAGTGCCAGTCCGCACTGTGAGTCTCCCTCTGGAATGATGTCAGTGATTCTATGTATCTGGTATGGTACTGGATGCCAGATCATTATGTAGGTAGTTAGGGTTTGCTTTTAGGAAAAGGGGTCAGCCTATAGGGCTACCCCGAGTCTTTGTGTGGGCATGGGGATAGTGTAAAACCACCCCATGAGGGCCAGGAAGGCCTTGGCTGAACCCACCAGCCTCTCCAGCCAGGAAGGCCTTGGCTGAACCCACCAGCCATGGAGAGGCTATAGGATAGCCCTAAGGGCATGCCAGGGGCAGCCGACAGCACATCTAGCATTATGATGGCAAGTGTGGGGCAGCCCACACGGGCTGCCCAGCCCTCAAAACAGAGGGGATTCTGTGCCCAGATCTGTGGTGAATCATGCGCCTGATGCCCAGCCAGCCATGAAATGATGCGCAGCTTTTTACGTGATTTATTCAGCATTTAATGCTGATTTTGAAGTCGTGGGCAGAAACTATGCTGGCCGCTTGGATCAGCGCTGGCCGACTGCTATTATGGAGTAGTATAAATAGTGAGCCCACAATTCCATTGAGTCATCTCATAATTCACCAAGTGCTAAGGCAATCAAGGGCCAGGAGAGCCAAGGAGTGCTAACGCAAAGAGGTGAAGGACTGCAGGTCAAGGGCAGAGATTTCTCAGCCAAGAAAGGTCAAGTTTTCTTGTATTTTTCTTTCAGATTTACATCATTCTAATAAAGCAAATACACCATCCGTGGTGGGGGCCCTACAAAGGGTATTTGGGACAGGATTGTGGAGGGGGACATCCCCAAGACAGCCTTCCGTACGGAACGGGCCCACTATGAATTTGTGGTCATGCCATTTGGCTTGACGAACGCCCCAGCTACATGTAACATCATGATGATGCGTGTTTTCCAGGATTTGATTGGAAAGTGTGTGTTCATATTTTTGGACGACATACTGGTTTTTTTAGCTACGGTTGAGCAGCATGACATTGATGTGGAGAAAGTCCTTAAGTTGCTGGAAAGCAACGAGCTCTACTTCAATGAAAAAAAGTCAGAATTTTATCTGTTTTTCCAGGTGCATTACTTGGGATACATAATTAGTGTCAAAGGCATTCGACTTGATCCGGCTAAAGTGGCCGAGATTGTCAATTGGGAAATACCTTAGACAGCCTATGATATCAGATCCTTTGTGGGTATATGCTAGGCATACTCCACCCACATAGACAAGTTTTCTGATCTCTCGACGGATCTCACTGATCTGTTAAAGGGTGTGAAGACAAGAAGGCAAAAGATTCGAATGACTCCACAAGCGTTGGAGACATTCAAGAACCTCAAGGTGGCTTTATCAGAAGCGCCTTGTTTAGCACTTGCCTCGTGGGATGAGCCATTTCAGGTGATCACCGATGCGAGTAATATCGCAATTGGAGGTGTATTGCAACAGAATGGTTATCCAGAAGTGTCATGTGCACAGTGTGTATCTACCGTGTGCTACACGCACGCAAGACTAGCTTCGAGGTTTGGAGAAGCTTGGAGCTAGGCAGGCTAATTGGCGAGCTGAGTTAGGGATAGACTAACAGGCGGGCACTCAAGTATGGACGGGCGGGCGCCCAAGTGTGGATGCCCGATGACTGACCAAGAGCCTATAAAAGGGTGGCTAAGGTTAGTCATTAGTCATGTAGAGTCTCGTGTGATTTGTGAGAGCTCTATGGTCTGGAGCCTGGATCTAGTGCAAACGTGCACTTGCTTTACGCAGCCGAGGCTGGGAGCAGTCTCGAGGCCCGCGAGGGTGGCTTCGTGGCGGTATGGGACGTCGCGAGGTAGAGATTGGTCGGTACATCAACCTAGTTAGCTCAGCTCGTGGCTCGGTTGGGACAGCCAAGTCTGTGGGCTTGCCCACGGCTATCATGGTTGGGTGGTGAGTCAGGTCTGCACCCCCTTCTTGTTTGTTTGTTTGTTTGCAGGTTTTGAAGCTCGTACCAAGAGTGTTCTACGAGGAGATCTATGGGGATTTGCCAGTGGTGTCAGAGTGTGCCTCGTGAACGCGAGCAAGTCGGTAGGTAGAGAAGATGAGGTCGAAGAAAGGTATGTGTTCAAGAAGCTTGCTGTTTGTTTATGCATGCTGCTGTTTTTTTAGATAGTATGTTGCTTGGCCATCTGTCTGCGGATGGAATGCACTAGACAACTGCAACTTAGTTTCGAAGTTTTCAAATAATGCCCTCCAGAAATGTGAGGTAAACTTGGAATCTCTATCTGATGTTATGGTGCTAGGCAAACCACAAACTGGATACCAATGCTTGAGAAACAGACGGGCTACGTTCTCGGTCATAAAGTATGTATACATCCATATATCGCGGTCACTGTATAAACCCATCCCCTGAGATGCTCATAAAGTGGTCTCTGTAATACAGCATCTTCGGTGGTAGTGGGTTCTCTCGTGCTGTCCATGTCTCCTGTATGTAGCGCTGCCATATGTCCTGTCTCATCACTCTATTCCTCTCATTGAGAGAGAGGTAACCCCGTGGAGCAGACTGATCATACTGAAAAGGTGGCAACCGCTCAATGTCTATCCCATGATGTGAGAACCACTGTAGCATCTGTGCATACCAAGATCCAGTGTGTCCAACCTCGGCCAGCTGTTTGGATGCCTCAAAAGCTCGGCGGGATAATCTCTCCGTGGGTATCTCCCTCATCCTGTATATAAAGGAGATCGTCTGGAACAATGCCTCCACTGCCATAGGTGGTGCAGCAAACTCAGCTCGAACAATGTCGTGCGGGACGGATGGTTTGCTGCGTATCATCCTCGAGAGCATCAAGATCTGTGGTCTCTCCAGCTGTACCCATGTGGAGGCTGCAAGCCCTGGTGCCCAAACCGCTGTTGCGTACATCAAGGCTGGTGTCACTAATGTATCAAAGAGCCACCCCTTCGTGTGGGGTTCCTGAAAATGTGCCTGATGACATTGGCGCTCAAGGCCAGCAAGAGCTGCATACCCCCGGGTCACTTTGTCTCGGACTGCCTGAGCCATGGAGAAGCGTCCAGCTGAGCTAGTAAATGTGATGCCAAGGTAAACATAAGAGTTCACCACCTCGACCCGCCCTCCTGCTAATGTGAGAGTAGTGTGGCTCCTGACTGCGGGTGAGGTGTGGAAGATCATAACCTTGGTTTTCCCAAGGTTCACTGTGAGACCCTGCGAAGCGGCAGAAGTCATAAAGAGCCACAAGGTGTCTTTGAAGCCCAACCTGCGTGTCGGATACCAAGACGATGTCATCAGCATAAAGCATAACATGGACAGTAATACCTGATAGCTCAACCCCAGAGCCTCCTCCCTGTGTGATGTAGTGGGGGAGAGCGGGCACCCCTGCTTCACACCAATGGTGCTAGCAACTGTGTCGGACAAGCCTCCTGGGCATCGGACTCTCCCAAAGACTTGCTCATATAGCTTGTATATGCCCCACAAAGCAACAATAGAGCCGTTGCCTCCGTGCCTTGGCCTGATCAATCAGGCACCTCAATGTAAAAATGTGGTCGATGGTCGAGAGGCTCGTCGGAAGCCTACCTGGCCTGCTGCTCTCAATCCCCCATCCTCTACATGAGTGCTCAGCTCTGCCTCCAAAACTGCCCCGTATAGTTTGGCCAATATATGGCCAATCATGATGGTCTTATAGTTCCCGGGGTCTAGTACATCTCCCGCTTTATGGATCGGCACAATAGTGTGCATCGTCCACTCAGCCGGAAACCCCTCTGACACAGCTCTGTTGAAGAGATAAGCAAGAATTGGTGCCAATGTATCAATAGCATAGATGAGATGCTCTCCCTGTAATCCTGTATGATGTGTCGCCCGTCCATGTTGGAGTCGGCATATGGCCCTCCTAACCATAGGTGGGGTGAAGAAGGTGGAGACTATGGAGCATGGCTCTGTGGGCTGTGGTATAGGGGGCTGTGCAGGCACATCATAGAGTCTCTCTGCATGTCTGCCAGGTCTGAGGATCGGTAATAGGTGTGGGAGGACGGGGCTCTCTGAGTCTCCTCCAAGCAGCAGGAGCATCTCTGCTCATGAGCATGTGATGTGTGTCCCAGTACTGAGCCTCCTCTTAAGCTCGCCGCTTACGGCGGGTGAGAGTATGCATCCTCCTGCCTGCCTGTCTCTGGGTGATCTCCCCGCGAGCCCTCTGCACTTGGAGATTGCGGTAAAGGTTTCTGCACTCATCATCATAACATCGGTTCTGGGGCATGCTCCCAGATGTAGGTGGCTGTCCTGTCTGTATGTGTGGTATGGGAAACTCCTCGCGGCTGCGGAGTGCAGTACATGTGAGAGCTGGGAGGTGAGCATAGCCATGGGTGCCGATAAGTCTAAGGCAAATAGCTGATCATGAACATGATAGTCATACACATTGGCTAGGTCCTGAGTGAAGTGGAAAATAGTGCGTGGTGGCTGTATGATGGGTGGGTGGGTCTCCAGTAAGCCCCTGAAAGTGAGGGATAGATATGTATGATCCGCCCCAATGGGGCATGGTGGTACGGTAAAGTGAGACACCATATCTGCTGCCTCCCGGGATCCCATCACATAGTCCACTGTACTGCTGCCGCCCCCCACTGGAAAGCAAGTCAACCCACCTGAATTTGGCCACTGAGTCATCCCGTTATAAATAACGAGATGGTGTCGGGCCCCAAGCTCCAGCAAATGTTGCCCATATCCAGTGCTGTCAGCTCCTCCGTCAGCGGAGATCCGAGTGGTCCCTGTATCCTCTGTAGCTAGCGGCTCGAGTCTCAAGGGATCCTCAAAGTCATATATCTCGCACCGTCTGCTCTGAGTCCGTGCATTGAAGTCCCCCATCAAGAAGACTTCTCCCAGTGTCGAATAGTGTAAGATCTCCTCAGATAAGACAGAGTATGGAGACTCACTAGCCTCTCCTCCACCCGGCTCCTCACCCCTTCGGAGGAAAGTAGCAAAGGCCGATATAAATCCATCTAGTCTCCGAGAGGCGTAAGCTAATCCACATGTATCTCGCCTCCGAGTCTCGTGCTACGACTCGAACATGCTCATGTAACCCATGTTTGAAAAGCACTGCAATACCTCCTGAACCTCGGGAGGTGGCTTGTCTCATCCCTTGTCGGTGAGCTGACTCCCACTGATAACCCTCAACCCGTGGTAAGCCCCTCTCCGGGCTCTCATGTGTCTCTGTCATCAAGATGATATCCCGGCCCTCCATCACCTCCTCAAGTCTCCCTGGATGTGTCCATAGGACTCCATTACAGTTCTAGACTGCTATGTGTATCTCTTTGTCTTCATGTTGTTTCCTCCGTGTCTCATAGGCCAGATGGCGCTATTCGACCCTCTTCCCATCAATGTAGATGTGACCATCCGTATAATGTGCCTTCTTCCCTTCTTTGCGTGCCGCCTTGATCTTCGGCATGCATAATCTTCTGTGCTTCAGCTGCATCCATGTGAGGTCATCATCGAAGTAGATGGGGTCCCCTGGCAAGCTACTCAAGATAGCCCGTCTTCTCATAAAGCTCATCCTACTCTCCTCGTCCGGGAACTGTAGCACTAAGGCCTTGCCTTTGGTGGAGTCCTTTGGGGTTGTCCTCCATACTCTAGTGAATGGGAGCGGCTCATCCTCCTTTAGTCCCAGCTTGGTACATAGGTTCCGCCGTCAATCTCGGGCGTGGAGGCAGTGCTCTCTGGTATCCCTGTGACTCGGATGTTTAGGCGCCGGATCCGTCGCATCTTCTCTTCATCAAGAGTAGAGTGCATCATGTGTACATCTTCTTGTACCTCCTTCTTGATGTTCTTCTTCATCACTTGTACATCTTCTTGCACCTCCTTTTTGATGTTCTTCTTCATCACTTCTACCCATCCTTCGCGGGCCGCCTCCATTTTCCCCTCGATTGTGTGGGTGAGGGTTTTGGTGATCTCTTCTTTGATTGCCTCTTTGTCCACCTCAAGAGTCTCTCCTTCCTTCCGTGGACGATCGCGTAAGGATGCACTCCAAAAGAAGAAGACATTGGACATCACCGCCATCAAGAAGGACTTATTGACGCGCATGGGAAAGCTGGAGGCCGAAGCGGAAATATGGAAGGAAGAGAAGCTTACCATGCAAGAGGAGTGGGAGAAGGAAAAGCTCGCCATGCAGGAGGAAATCAACCTTTTGAAGGGCGAAGTGGCATCCTTACGCGATCGTCCACGGGAGGAAGGAGAGACTCTTGAGGTGGACAAAGAGGCAATCAAAGAAGAGATCACCAAAACCCTCACCCACACAATCGAGGGGAAAATGGAGGCGGCCCGCGAAGGATGGGTAGAAGTGATGAAGAAGAACATCAAAAAGGAGGTGCAAGAAGATGTACAAGTGATGAAGAAGAACATCAAGAAGGAGGTACAAGAAGATGTACACATGATGCACTCTACTCTTGATGAAGAGAAGATGCGACGGATCCGGCGCCTAAACATCCGAGTCACAGGGATACCAGAGAGCACTGCCTCCACGCCCGAGATTGACGGCGGAACCTATGTACCAAGCTGGGACTAAAGGAGGATGAGCCGCTCCCATTCACTAGAGTATGGAGGACAACCCCAAAGGACTCCACCAAAGGCAAGGCCTTAGTGCTACAATTCCCGGACGAGGAGAGTAGGATGAGCTTTATGAGAAGACGGGCTATCTTGAGGAGCTTGCCAGGGGACCCCATCTACTTCGATGATGACCTCACATGGATGCAGCTGGAGCACATAAGATTACGCATGCGGAAGATCAAGGCGGCACGCAAAGAAGGGAAGAAGGCACATTATAGGGATGGTCACATCTACATTGATGGGAAGAGGGTCGAATAGCGCCATCTGGTCTATGAGACACGGAGGAAACAACATGAAGACAAAGAGATACACATAGCAGTCTAGAACTGTAATGGAGTCCTATGGACACATCTAGGGAGACTTGAGGAGGTGATGGAGGGCCGGGATATCATCTTGATGACAGAGACACATGAGAGCCCGGAGAGGGGCTTACCACGGGTTGAGGGTTATCAGTGGGAGTCAGCTCACGGACAGGGAATGAGACAGGCCACCTCTCGAGGTTCAGGAGGTATTGCAGTGCTTTTCAGACATGGGTTACATGAGCATGTTCGAGTCGTAGCACGAGACTCGGAGGCGAGATACATGTGGATTAGCTTATGCCTCTCGGAGACCAGATGGATTTATATCGGCCTTTTTTTTCTTGCTTATCTCTTCAACAGAGCTGTGTCAGAGGGGTTTCCGGCTGAGTGGACGATGCACACTATTGTGCTGATCCATAAAGCGGGAGATGTACTAGACCCCGGGAACTACAGGACCATCATGATTGGCCATATATTGGCCAAACTATACGGGGCAGTTTTGGAGGCAGAGCTGAGCACTCATGTAGAGGATGGGGGATTGAGAGCAGCAGGCTAGGCAGGCTTCCGACGAGCCTTCTCGACCATCGACCACATTTTTACATTGAGGTGCTTGATTGATCAGGCCAAGGCACGGAGGCAACGACTCTATTGTTGCTTTGTGGATTTCCGCAAGGCATTTGATACTGTGCCTAGAGAGCGCCTCTTTCGGCGACTACAGACACTAGGCATACCCTCAGACATGATGTGGGGCATATACAGGCTATATGAGCAGGTCTTTGGGAGAGTCCGATGCCCAGGAGGCTTGGCCGACACAGTTGCTAGCACCATTGGTGTGAAGCAGGGGTGCCCGCTTTCCACGCTCTTTGGGCTCTATATTGATGAGGTGGTCGATTACATCACTAAAGGATGCAAAAGATGATGAGTCTAAATCAAATTTGTCTATGTTAGATAAAGACAGGACTGATTTCTTACGTGAGTTCCAAGATTGTTTTTCCGAGTCATTGCCAGGAGAACTTCCTCCGGAAGGGCCAGAAGATCATGCTATTGATCTAATTCCGGGGAGTATCCCACCAAATAGACCGCCGTACCGCGTTAGTGCAGCCCAACAAGAGGAAATTATGAGTCAGGTACAGGAGTTGTTAAATAAAGGGTTGATCCAGCCTAGCTCATCACCCTTTTGCTCACCTGTACTTAGTGCAAAAGAAAGATGGTTCTTGGCGCATGTGTATTGACTATAGGGCGCTAAACAAGAATACCATCAAGAATCGATTCCCTATTTCGAGGATCGATGACATATTGGCCGCTTACAGGGCTCAACAGTCTTTAGTTGGATAGACCTGAAAAGCGGGTATCATCAGATACGTATTAGACCCGAGGATGTGCACAAGACAGCATTTCGGAAGGTTGAAGTAAACCTGCCTTCTTTGTATGGGGAACCTTGACTTTTTGACATATCTTACAGGCTTGTACATGTGCGTAGACATCACGCCTCATCTTTGGCCAATGAAAGGACCGTTCTAATTTCTCGAGGGTGCTGTTGATACCCCTATGTCCTTTAACTAAGGAGTCATGGGCATCGTGGAGAAGAGCGGAACGCTTTTCCCGAGTAACACAGAGATGGTTCTTGTAGAACAACCAACCGTTTTGTACTGAATAGTGGCCAGGCTCAGAATTGAGGGCCAAATTGTAATGAGTACCAAACTCAGGGGAGTCGACATATTGGTCTTTCATACTATCTAAGTCCTTCCCCATGATTTCGAGAATGGTAGATTCTTGGACTGCCTGGATGCTGGACTTCCGACTAAGAGCATCTGCTACTGGGTTATGTTTACTAGGGATGTATTCAATCATACCTCCAAACTGTTGGAAGATTTGACTCCACCTGGCTTGTCGATCACTCCACTGGGCACTTGGCATAGTCTGAAGCCACTTAAGTGCTTGGTGGTCTGTTTTCAATGTGAAAGCTTGTCCATAAAGAAAAGGCTTCCAATGCTTGAGTGCTGTGATCACACCCAAAAGCTCTTTGTCATATACCGAATAATTCTTTTCGGTGACATCCAACTTTCTACTGTAATATGCCACGGGTCTATTGTCCTGCTGGAGGACTGCAGTTATGGCTACATTGTTGGCATCGGTGATGACCTCGAAAGGTTCATCCCATGATGCTAACTTTAATACAGGTGCTTCTGAGGCAGCTTTCTGGAGTGCACGGAATGCATCAAGCGCCTTGCCTGCAACTGAGACTTTTTGCTTGCGAGTCTTCACCCCCTTGAGCAAGTCGGTAAGAGGTGCTGCAAGGTTGGAAAACTGATGGACATGGGTACTATAGGCCTGACAAAGACCTACGAATGAATGGATTTCTTGGGCGGTCTTAGGAATGTCCCAATCTAAGATCTCCTGAACCTTTGATGGATCCAGTCTAATTCCATCGGAACCGATGATGTAGCCCAAATACTGAACTTCCTTGACACCAAAGACAGACTTTTTGGCGTTTATGGAGAGCTGATTATCTCGCAAAAGTTGCAAGACTTTCCACATCTTTCTCATGCTGCTCTGCAGTGGCTGAGAAGACTAGTATGTCATCAAGGAATATGAAAACACACTTCCCAATGTGGACTGCGAAAATCCTAGACATCATCTTATTGAAGGTTGCGGGTGCATTTGTAAGCCCAAAAGGCATGACTACGAACTTGTAGTGACCATGCTTTGTCCGAAAAGCTGTTTTTGGAATGTTAGCTTCAAAAATGCGGACCTGATGGTAACCACTCTTGAGGTTGATCTTAGTGAAAAACTTAGCACCGTCTAAACGCTCCAAAACGTACTCTATCCTTGGCATAGGAAACTTATTCTTGATAGTGAGTTTGTTCAATGCCCTGTAGTCTACACAAAGGCGTGTAGACTTGTCCTTCTTTTGAACAAATAGGATAGGTGCAGCAAATGGGGAGGAAGAAGGCCGAATGAATCCGGCTCGCAGGTCACACCCCAACAGAGGTGAGACGATGAAATCTCGTTGAAATGAGGCCTTCTGAACTTCAAAGGCAAATTGCTGTGCCTTCTGGGAAATGTGGGTGCGAAGACCAAGTGTAAACCCGTCCACATCCAGATGATATGGGACTAATGTGCAGTTCAATTTATTAGCCAACTGGGGAGAGATGGCATCTTCAGAACTACCCATATCGAAAAGGACTACAAATTGTCAGCCCTGGGCAGAGCCATAAGCTCAGATGAGGCTCTTCTGAGCAGCATCGCTCTCACCCTTCTGGCATCAAATACCATGGATGGCATAGGATGCATAGAAGGTAAAAGTTGAACTGCATTTGAGGTAGTAGGCGGGGCTGGAGGAGCTGGGGAGGCTGTGGCAACTGTGGCAGAAGGAGCTTTGGCGGCTTGTGTCGCTTGCCATTTGTGGCAATCCTTCTTACCATGCCCTATAATATGCGAGAAAAAACATCTATTTTCTAACTGCTACTTCCTTTGCTCCTCTGGAGGAAGATAACCTCAAGTAATGCTTGCTTTAGCCTTTTCATTAGGGGTTTTCTTAGGTTTAGATTCTTTATCTTTCTTACCCCCTGAACTGGAGCTATTACTGCCGTGTGCTCTCTCCAACACCTACAAAGGAGCGACCATCTCACCAGCTTGGGAGCACTGTGCAGGCGACCATCCTATCATCCTCCTCTTCACTCTGCAGGCGGCTACAGGCAATTGCGCTCCTCCCCTTGTAGGCGGCTGCGCTCTCCACAGCAGGCGGCGCGCTCTCCATAGCAGGCGGCTGCGCTTCCCCTCCACAGGCGGCTGTACAGGTGGCTGCGCTTCCTCTCCACAGGCGGCTGCTTTCTCTCTACACAGGCGGCTGCGCCTCCTTTCCACAGGCGGCCACAGGGGGCTGCGCCTCTCCCCAGTAGGCGGCTGCGCCTCCTTTCCACAGGCGGCTGTGCCTCTCTTCTGCAGGCGGTTGCGCTCTCCTCCACAAGTAGCTGCACAGGCGGTTACGGCCTCTTCCTTCTTGACAGTAGGCTACTGCGCCTTGGTGTCCAACCCTAGCGGCTGCACGTAGACGCCTCGGTATTTGTCTTCCACTCGCGAGCTACAAGTAAGTGGATTGAGATTCAAGTAAAGGATTTTGATGTAAATCTGATAAAGGATACTCTCTACTGCTAACACCCGTTTGGTGCTGGGTAGTCCAAGCTTCTGGAGAACCACGGTCCATGGGTGCCGAGATCGGGAGAGCTAGGCGTTAGTACGGGAGCGCCTGTTTGTGCGTGGTCCTGGAACACCAGTGGGGCGCTCTCCACGGATTCCAGTGAAGGCACAGGACCGTAGAGACTAAACTACTCAAGTGGATTGCTCTCCTTCGAATGTCTACTTCGAGTCTCTTGTTTGGTAACTGTATTCATCTCAGTTGTACATGGACATCATCTCGTTCATTGAACCCATGGAGCATTGTATCTTTTAAATACTCCCAATAATATATCATATATTGAGGGGGGGGGGGTCGGCCCGTTCCGGCCCGAGTGCTAGTGTCCATTGATCAACATTTCATTTCATTTCAATTTTCAGTTGTTATTAAGTTGTCCATTCAAATTGTGATATTTAAGTTGTGCTATTACGCGTGTGGGTGTCCAACGGAGTCTATTCCCATTTGACGGGATTGGTTTCAAATGCCCAAGAGAACTCCTGAGGAGAGATAGGCTTTGATGGATGCTCGGAAATGTTTTTACTGTACAGAGGAGGGACATATGTCTATTAACTGTCCCAAGCGTAAGTCCCAAAAGGACTCTGACACCAAAGGGGAGCCCAAGTCTAAGAAATCAAAACCTTCTGCAGGGTTAGTTCCTGATCTTGTTGGGGAACAGCCAGGTGGTGAAGAGACTGAGTTGTGTAGGGCATGGGGCAAAGTGAGAGATCAAAATGCCTTGATTTTCTGACACAGGTGCTAGAGCCAACTTTATTTCACCGGATTTGGCTGGCCGATTGGGGATCCGCGCAGAGGAGATGGGGCCTTTGTATGAGGCTAATATGGCTTGTCCTGGGTATGCAGAACCCGTTACTCCTATTATTGGGAAGCTCAGGCTTCATGTGCATGGTTATGTGGACAGTGAGGAGTTCTTCATCATGCCACTTTTTTTTTTCCCCGAGAAAAGATCCTTTCATTAGTTATAAAAAAACGCCCGCTGGGCTACAAAAACTCTCCTGCTCATAAGAAGGCAGAGTAGAGATCCAATCAAGGGAGACTCTCCCTAGGTGCAAAAAAGTACAAATATCAGTACAAATAACTACTTCATCATGCCACTTGATGGATGTGATGTTTTGTTGGGTATGCCATGGTGCCATAGAGTACATGCGGTGGTGGATACATACAACCGGAAGATTACTCATAGAGGGAAAGAGCATATTTTGGATGTAAAGCTTAAAGGGGAATCTGTTCCTATTGTATCAGCTTCGGCAATTTCATCAGTAATGAAAAAGCATCTTTCCGCGTACTTGATTTTTGTAAAGGATGCAAAAGATGATGAGTCTAAATCAAATTTGTCTATGTTAGATAAAGACAGGACTGATTTCTTACGTGAGTTCCAAGATTGTTTTTCCGAGTCATTGCAAGGAGAACTTCCTACGGAAAGGCCAGAAGATCATGCTATTGATCTAATTTCGGAGAGTACTCCACCAAATAGACCGCCGTACCGTGTTAGTGCAGCCCAACAAGAAGAAATTATGAGTCAAGTACAGGAGTTGTTGAATAAAGGATTGATCCAGCCTAGCTCATCACCCTTTTGCTCACCTGTACTCTTAGTGCAAAAGAAAGATGGTTCTTGGTGCATGTGTATTGATTACAGGACGCTAAACAAGAATATCATCAAGAATAATTCCCTATTCCGAGGATCGATGACATATTGGACCGCTTACAGGGCTGAACAGTCTTTAGTCGGATAGACTTGAAAAGCGGGTATCATCAGATACGCATTAGACCCAAGGATGTGCCCAAGACAGCATTTCGGACCACTTTTGGGCTATATGAGTTCTTAGTTATGCCCTTTGGTTTGACAAATGCTCCACAGGATTTTACGGCCTCATAGAGCGTTTGTGGGCACATTCTTTGATGATATGATTATGATTGTGTATTCACACACAGAGGAGGAGCATAGGAAGCATTTGGCCATTGTGTTTGAAGAACTCCGGAAGCATAGGCTGGTCATTAATGGCAAGAAGAGTGAGTTCTTCTTGGAAGAGATTCACTTCTTGGGACATATTGTGTCTAAGCATGGAGTCTGTATGGATCCTTCGAAAGTGAAAGCAATTCTCAATTGGCCAGATTTGAGGAGTGTGCATGATGTACGCAGCTTTTTGGGATTGTGTTCCTATTACAAGCGGTACATACGGTATTTTGTTGAGATTGCTTCGCCCCTTCATGCCTTAACAAAGAAGGCAACTCCGTTTAGATGGGTTGATTAGGAAATTGCAGCCTTTAAAAAGCTTACTTCGGATCCCGTATTGGTATTACCGGATCTCCGAAAGGCTTTTGTTGTCCAGTGTGATGCATGTGGAAACAGCATTGGGACAGTTCTCATGCAGGAAGGACATGTGACAGCCTATGAGAGTCGTATATTGCAGAATGCCGAGAAGCATTTGCAGGTTTATGAGAAAGAGATGTTGGCTGTAATTCATGCTCTTTCTACATGGAAACACTATTTGCTTGGGGCTGATTTCACTGTGCAGACATATCATCAGACCTTGCATTATTTCCTCACGCAAACTAAACTTTCTGAGAAGCATATGTGATGGGCCAACTTTTTGTCTGTGTTCTACTTCTAGATTGTGCATGTGGAAGGCAAAAAGAATGTTGTGGTAGATGCTTTGTCACGCAAGCCATAGGTCTCAGCAGTTTCACTTGCTTATCATCATGAGCTTGATGAGATGAAAGAGCAGTATGTCCATGATGAGGATTTTGGAAGGCTCTATGATCAGATGTCTGAGGGTCAGTGGCATGATCATTATACTCTCAGGGATGGTTTTTTGTTGATGCATGGTAGATTGTGTGTTATGAGGCAATTACGACTCAAGGTTATGATTGAAAGTCATGCTCCACCGTATGCAGGTCATAGAGGGACGCCACGGTAAAAGCAGTTGAGACTTTCTTTTATTGGCCGACCTTGAGAAGAGATGTTGATGCGTTTATTAGGCAATGCATCGTATGTCAAAAGGTGAAGTTTGACCGTCAAAAGACACCAGGGTTACTTCAGCCTTTACCTATTCCAGATAGACCATGGGAGAGCATTGCCATGGATTTTATATTTGATCTTCCAAGGACACAAATGGGGAATGATGGCATTTGAACTATCATATGCAGGTTCAGTAAGCAGGTTCATTTCATTCCCGTGCGTAAGACGATCAAAGTTGATCATATGTTGAAGTTATTCATGGCGAACATCTTCAAGTATCATGGCTTGCCTTCATCTATCATCAGTGACCGTGATCCACGGATGACGAGTTTATTCTGCAGAGGGTTGTTTGACAACATGGGGACAACTCTCAAGTTTTCATCTTCGTTTCATCCACAAACAGATGGTCAATTGGAAGAGGCTAATTCTACAGTGTTAGATCTTCTTAAGTGTTATGTGTTAGAGCACAAGCAACAATGGGAAAAGTATCTTCCTTTGGTGGAGTTTGCTTATAACAACACCGTCCATACCTCGACGGGCAAGGCGCCTTTTGAGATTGTGGAAGGAGGGAAGAAGGTACCACCTATTTTGCACACAAAGGATAAGATCTTTGAGGCTGATCAGTATGTGGAGAACATGGATGAAGCTTATCGGCGAGTTAAGTTGGCACTCCATTAAACTTAGCAAAAGCAAAAGAAAGCAGCAGAGCGTCACAGACGTGCATTAGAGTTTGCATTGGGTGATTGGGTTCTTTTGCGATTTGAAGTGTAAAGAGCGCTTATTCCCTAAGTTGAGCATGTGCTATTATGGACCTTTTTAGGTATTGGAAAAGATTGGTGAGGTGGCCTATCGCTTGAAGCTACCAGATCACTGGAGGATTCACAATGCATTTCATGTGAGTCTAATTAGACCTTTCCATGGGGATGTGCCTGAGGATGTATCAGATGAGGCTCAGCTAGAAGTTGAGGAACTTGATGAGGTTCTTATTCCAGAGCAGATACTGGCACATAAGGAAAGAAAGGTACGAGGTAAAGTTTCCCGTCGCTATCTTGTGAAGTTCAAGAACTATTCACCGATGGATGCGAAGTGGATGGAGGAAGGTGACTTAACAGATTCACCTCAGGTTTTGCAGCTTTATCTCGATGCCTTTGAGTTGGAGCCAACTCTTGTTACGGCTCATTCAGGTTCAGCCAAGCATGAGTCTGGAGCATTGCCTAATGCTCAAGAGGGGGGGTAGCACCTCCACTCCCTTGATACAGACAGGCTCAGATGACATCTAGAGGTCGCTTGGTGCAGCTTTTGTCTCACCCCAAGGTACTGATGGCTGACAGTACATCTGTTTATATATATGTGTACTAGTCACATTGGATGTTGTGGTTGTGTATGGTTCACAGTCGTATACAACTTGGACTACTACTTCACCATTGGTTTGCAGTGAATGTTAATACATATGCATGGCTTAGAGAGATTGGGACGTTGATCTTGCCATATTGTACATTTCACTTTGGATATTTTGATGTATCACCAGATTGCAATCGAGGACGCTTGCCATTTTTCAAGAGGGGGGTATGTCATGACCCTGTGAAAGTGGAACAGCATAAGTGTTAGCATGGTGGTTGGTGAGCAAGATGCATACTTGGGAGTCCGGACAAAAGAAATATGTGTGGACAGTCCCAAGTATGAATGGGGACCAAGGTTTTTAACTTTCTAAGGTTAGGCCCTTAGAAAGTTTGATAGACTTTAAAAAGGGGCCACTAGGATAATATTGGAGGGAGACTACTCTACTTTTAGAGTACACGCCTCCCTCTCCATCTCTCTCTCTCTCTCTCTCTCTTGCTTTTTGGAGGAGGAGTCGTCGACTGGCTGCGTCGCGAACAGGGTGGAACTGGTCCCCTGCAGGAAGCCGTACACACGAGTGCTGCAGGTACAGTTTTGTACGGACAGTTGGCGCATCACAGTCGTACACGAGTGCTGCAGGTACTATCTGGCTGCGCTGCGTGGAGAGAGACTAGCCGGCGCATCACACAGGTGGGTACATCTGTCCTGCTGTGCAGGCAGCGCATCAGTCACGTGTGTTGCAAGTGCTGACCTGTACGGACAGGTACAGGCGGGTACTGACAGTCCTGTCCAACAGGTACAGTTCAGTCCTGTACAGCTGGTACAGGCGGCGCATCACAAGGGTACAGGCGGGCGGCACATCATAAGGACAGCTGCAAGTGCATTCGGGTATAGACAGGTTCTGTCCGGTTGCTGCTGACTGGCTGATGTCACAAACCCCTATATTCTAGGGACATGCGGATGCGTGTCAGGCCTAGAAACATGCGGATGCATGTATGTATTATACCTGGGCATGTGTATGGATCATATGAGTGGATGCATATGAGTCCAAGGACATGGCAGGACATTTGTGGACTTTCGGGCGGTGCCCGTGTGGATTCCGGCCATGCACACATGGTGTGTTATGATGGCAGGCGGAATATTTTCAAGTACAAGAATGATGATAGGTGGTTCTCCAAGTTTACATGTGCACAATGCATAAATGATGCATGCCATAACTTTATTTTACTTTGTGTGACATTGTCTTGTTGCCTGTACAATGCTTGTTATTTTGGCTTGTGAAGTCCGAGGGACCGGGGACGCCCGGGCACCTTGTGGACACGTGTGTGCACTCCTGTTTGGGCCTAAAACTGTGGGCTTATGGGTTTTGCAGGTGGTAAGTGCGTCCACATTCAATTTACAGCTTACTTCATTTACTACTAAGGTTTATTGGTTTGCAGGTCCACACTCATTAATAAGTGGCCGGACAACTTATAATGCGTTCGCATTTGGTTGGACCAAAATTAATGAAGTCCGGACAGCTTATGGCCATTTCCCATTTGGTTGGACCTAAACTTATACAAACAGGACAAATGGAGCAGTATGGGCTGGACACCTACTTGGACACCTTATGGGGAGACATGTCAGCCAATATGTGTACCCACCAGGCCCCTTAGGTGGCACTGGAAAAAGGCGCCTCCCTCAAGAGGCCTTTTGGGCTGTTTTATTCATTATTCAACACATTGGAGAGCTGGTTGGAGCTTTGGGAGTTGCTACAGGGCTGGTTGCTTGCTTCCCGGACTCACACAAGCTTGGACAACGATCCCCACACTCTTCTAAAGGGCTGGTTGGTAAATTTCAGACCTGCAATTTCTGGTTATTGCGAGTTTTGGGCTGGTTACAGGTGTCCAAAGTCAACTTGGACAGTATAGGACAGCTCTAGGGACCTCCACAGGGCTGTAGGACCCCTTACAGGTGGATTTCTCGCGATAGAAAGTTGTTGTTTTGGATTGGTTATTGCACAAAACAGGCCGGACAGCAATGGAATATGTGAGCATGGATGTGTCTCAAGGATTCCTGGTATAACAGGTGTTTAGGGCAAGCATTGGGGACACTTGCTCGCGGAGAACACAGGTTTTTGGATCAGTTTCTCGCGTGGAAACAGGGCCTAAAGATCCATTTACATCTTGTGCAGGGCGGAGTACCTGTGAGAATTGTGATACTCTTGTGCAGGGCGGATGTACCTGTGTGTAGGGCGGATGTACCTACAAATTCTCTTGTTTGAAATGTATTCATTCATGATGTATTTGGAAGAATCAGGTGCAGGCTGGTGGTGAATCCCCAGGCACGCGTAAACTTGTACTTTGCAGACTCTTTTGGTAATATAACCTAAAGGGGGGGGGTCAGCCTATCATCGGCCCCTTTATGTGGTGTACTGTCATTTTCAGCTTTGTGGTTGTAATGCTCAAGTGTTAAGTGCTCAGAATCTTGTTCACATTTATACGATTCCAATACATGCGTCTGCCTTCCGTTACATTGGTATCAGAGCTCAGTTTTTCCCCTCATTGGAAAACGGTCTGAGGCTTGGAATCATAAGTGGTGACCTGATTTGAGTGTCATGGACAGCCACATTTCTGACAGTGTGGAGAACACACAGGACCGTGAATTTCATGGTACAAAGGATGCAAGAGATGCTGCAGGCAATGATGTCTATGGAGATGCAGATACTCATGACACTATGCATTCTGATTTGGAATCTTTGAGGCGTCAAGTGCGACGCTATAGGGCTGAAACCAAAGAGCTTAGGTCATTGAAAAATGACCCGGATGTACAAAGGGTGTTGGCTGCGAAGGCAAAGGCTTCGGTTCATGAAGTCACTTTTGAAGCAAAGGAAATGGATGTTGAGAAACCCCGAGAGCTTGCACTTGCATACCTAATGGTTAAGGGTGATGTATATACCGAAGCAGATGGTAGTTTGGCTTTCAAGAAGCCACCCCTCATGGCTGCCCGTGGTGATGCACATGATGCACAAGAAGCAAAAAGAGCACAGCAAGTGCCAAATGCTGAAAGGACAAGAGTCCCTGGTGCTAGGCTTGATGCAGGTCAAGAGAAGAGTAAGGATGAGGGATCCTCTACTCATTCCCGCTTTGCTCCAAGAAGACATGTCCGTTCTCGTGTTGAGCTTTCCACTCATTTGGAGAGTGTGGCTCAAGAGAGAACGAAGAGGGATCGTGAATCTTCATCGCGGCATCATCATCATGCAGATGAACAGGATGTACATAGGGATGCATATAGAAGGAAGAAGCCTCGAGAGTTCAAGTCCGGTGACAAGGATGTAAAGTTTGAAAACTTTCAGGGACGGATGGACTCTACCAAAGCACTTGCTTTCATTAGACAGTTTGAGATAGCTTTTTGCAATGAAGACTTTTCGGAAAAGTCTATGGTCAGGCATGTGGGAATGCATCTCAAGGATACGGCAAGTGATTGGTGGCTTGCAAAAATACTTGATGGAAGTGCTGCCCCAACTTGGTCTTCTTTCAAAATTCAGTTTTATGATCAATTCTTACCACCAAACTTTGCAAAGGATGTACGCAAGGAGTGGGATTGGCTGTCCCAAGATGAGGGAGAGTCCGTTGCTTCATACATAGCAAAGTTTTGGAAAGTCCTTCTCAAGGTTACTCCCTTCATGAATATTGGAGAGGACGAGAAGAAGAGAAAGTTTGAATCGGGGCTCCATCACATCATTCAACAAAGCTTGGGAGTGTACCCAAATAAGACCATACAAGAGCTTATACACTCAGCCATGATTGCGGAGAACTTGCACATAAAAGCACCCACAAATAAGCCATTTGCAGGTCAAAACAAGAGCAAATTCAGGGCTGGTTATGACCAGAAAAAGGGTGGACAGCCACCTAAGAATGCTCCCAAAGATGGCCGAGATGCAAAGGATGACTCCGAAAAGAAGCCGGGGGGTAAACGCCACAATTTTGGGCTCTCAAAACAGCAATTGGAAGAGTACAGGAAGGCTAGAAAATGCTTTAAGTGTGGCAGTAAAGATCATATATATCCTAAATGCCCATAGAATCCTAAGAATGCTGAGCCTAATGTGGAAAAGCCTCTTGTGAATGTTGTACCCGATGTGCAGGGTAATACAGGGCATGAGCCCAAGAGTAGAGTCATATGCAAGGCTTGGGGCAAATTAAAGGATCAGCCCGCTTTGTTTCTTTTTGATGATGCCTCCACAGATAACTTTATATCCGTACAGATGGCTGCCGCCATAGGTCTCAATGTGGAAGACGTGGGAATGCAAATGAATGCAGATGCCGCCTTTGAGGGCAAACAGGTTGATGTAACTCCGGTCATTGGTAAGCTCCGTGTACATATACAGGACTACCTCGACCATGAGAGCTTTTTAGTGGCTTCTCTTACAGGTTGTGATGTTTTGTTGGGGATGCCCTGGCATCACCGTTTAGAGCCTATTAAGGCTTACAAAGAGAAGAAAATCAGCTTTGTACATAGAGGCCGTGAGCACTCTATAGATGCTGGTACTACTGGAAGTACCATACCTCTTGTAAGCCATGTACAAATTAATAAGGCAATAAAGAAATCAGCTTGTTCTTACTTGGTTTTTGTACGTGATACCATTGAACATTCTAGTGTTGATGTTAGTACATTAGATCAAGACAAGCTTAACTTTTTGAATGAGTTCAAAGATTGTTTTGCGAATGCTTTGCCAGCAAGGTTGCCACCAGAGAGGCCGGAAGATCATTGCATAGATCTAATTCTCGGTAGCTCTCCACCTAATAGGCCACCATACAAGGTGAGTGCTAGTCAACAAGAAGAGATTATGGCACAGGTGAATGAACTTTTGGAAAAGGGTTTGATTCGGCCTAGTTCCTCGCCATATTGCTCGCCGGTACTTCTTGTTCAAAAGAAGGATGGTACTTACAGGATGTGTGTTGATTACCGTGCCCTCAATAAGATAACCATCAAGAATCGGTTTCCCATTCCGCGCGTTGATGACATCTTGGACAAGCTTGAAGGTTCGGCATGTTTCAGCCGAATAGACCTCAAGAGTGGGTATCATCAAGTGAGAGTGGCACCTCAAGATGTACACAAGACTGCATTCAGGACAGCCTTTGGTCTTTATGAGTTTTTGGTGGTGCCTTTTGGCCTTACAAATGCACCCGCTACCTTCAACAGGATGATGGACATGGTATTCAGAAAGCATAGAAAGTTCACGGGTATATTCTTTGATGACATTATTGTATTCTCAAAGAATGAAGCCCAACATCGTGAGCAACTGGCTATTGTGTTTAAAGAGCTTAAGGAAAATCAGCTCTACATAAATGCAAAAAAGAGTGAATTCTTCCTCCCAGAGATTCACTATCTTGGTCACATTGTATCAAAGGATGGTGTGCGCATGGATCCCGCAAAGATACAAGCCATGCAAGAATGGCCAGAACTGAAATCAGTCCATGAAGTGAGGAGCTTCCTTGGTTTATGTGCTTACTACAGGAGGTTCGTCAAGCATTTTGCTTTCATTGCCGCTCCGTTACATGAGTTAACGAAGAAGAAAGCAATCTTTAAATGGACACAAGAAGAGAGAGATGCCTTTCAAAAGTTGAAGAGTGCAATCATCTCGGGACCGGTACTCATTATTCCGGATTTGCACAAACCTTTTGTGGTGGAATGTGATGCATGTGGGGACTGCATAGGAGCTGTTTTGAACCAAGAAGGACATGCCATTGCCTATGAGAGCAGACGCTTGCAACATGCAGAGCTTCACTTACAGGTTTATGAGAAGGAGTTGTTGGCTGTAATTCATGCCCTTACTATTTGGAAACACAATCTTTTAGGGGCTGATTTTATGGTCAAAACTGATCATCAAAGTTTGAGATACTTTTTGACTCAAAGTAAGCTCTCAGAGAAGCATATGAGATGGGCAAATTTCCTCTCAATGTTTCATTTTCAGATTTTACACACTCGAGGGAAAAAGAATGTGGTGGCAGATGCCTTATCTAGACGACCACAGGTTCATGCTATTACAGTTGCATACCATGAGGATCCTAGAACCACAAGTTTATTTTGGCGCGCATTGTTTGACAATATGGGTACAAAGCTGAACTTTTCATCAGCTTACCATCCACAGACAGATGGGCAAAGTGAAATAGCAAATTCAGCCGTCCTCGACTTGCTGAAATCTTATGTATCCGACCGCAAATCGGATTGGGAGAAGTATTTACCACTTGTGGAGTTTGCCTACAACAATACGGTACATACTTCTACGGGCAAGGCGCCCTTTGAGATTATCTATGGCAAGGTGGTACTACCACCCATCCTTCGTACAAAGGATGAGATTTTTGCAGCAGATGAGTATGTCAGAGACTTGGATACTGCATTTGCACAGGTACGGACAGCCATAGAGAGGTCTCAAACCAAGAATAAAAAGGCAGCTGATAAGCATACAAGGGATGTACAATTCAAACAAGGTGATTGGGTCTTGCTGAAATTTGAAAAGGCACGCCTTCGGAAGAGGCCAGGGAAAGAGGGAAAGTACCCTAAACTTTCCAACAGGTATTATGGACCTTTTCAGATCTTGGAGAAGATCAATGATGTTGCATTTCGGCTTGTACTCCCAGATCATTGGAACATGCATAATGCTTTTCATGTGAGCCTATTGAGGCCTTATGTGGGACCGACACCGTTTGAGCCGGTTTTGGAAGACCCACCCGAGGTGGATGAGCTGGAAGAGATTCTTCAACCTGAACAGATTGTTTTTCACAAGGAACGAAAGCTTGCGGGAGGCAAACTTGTTTGTAGGTACCTTGTGAAGTTCAAGAATTATTCAGCTTTGGATGCGAAATGGATGGATGAGGCCTACTTCGAGGATTACCCAGATCTTTTGAAGGCCTATCTGGAGGCTTTTCAGTTGCGGTCAACTGATTAGAAGCCGGGGGGATGTCACAAACCCCTATATTCTAGGGACATGCGGATGCGTGTCAGGACTAGAAACATGCGGATGCATGTATGTATTATACCTGGGCATGTGTATGGATCATATGAGTGGATGCATATATGAGTCCAAGGACATGGCAGGACATTTGTGGACTTTCGAGCGGTGCCCGTGTGGATTCCGGCCATGCACACATGGTGTGTTATGATGGCAGGCGGAATATTTTCAAGTACAAGAATGATGATAGGTGGTTCTCCAAGTTTACATGTGCACAATGCATAAATGATGCATGCCATAACTTTATTTTACTTTGTGTGACATTGTCTTGCTGCCTGGACAATGCTTGTTATTTTGGCTTGTGAAGTCCAAGGGACCGGGGACGCCCGGGCACCTTGTGGACACGTGTGTGCACTCCTGTTTGGGCCTAAAACTGTGGACTTATGGGTTTTGCAGGTGGTAAGTGCGTCCACATTCAATTTACAGCTTACTTCATTTACTACTAAGGTTTATTGGTTTGCAGGTCCACACTCATTAATAAGTGGCCGGACAACTTATAATGCGTTCGCATTTGGTTGGACCAAAATTAATGAAGTCCGGACAGCTTATGGCCATTTCCCATTTGGTTGGACCTAAACTTATACAAACAGGACAAATGGAGCAGTATGGGCTGGACACCTACCTGGACACCTTATGGGGACACATGTCAGCCAATATGTGTACCCACCAGGCCCCTTAGGTGGCACTGGAAAAAGGCGCCTCCCTCAAGAGGCCTTTTGGGCTGTTTTATTCATTATTCAACACATTGGAGAGTTGGTTGGAGCTTTGGGAGTTGCTACAGGGCTGGTTGCTTGCTTCTCGGACTCACACAAGCTTGGACAACGATCCCCACACTCTTCTAAAGGGCTGGTTGGTAAATTTCAGACCTACAATTTCTGGTTATTGCGAGTTTTGGGCTGGTTACAGGTGTCCAAAGTCAACTTGGACAGTACAGGACAGCTCTAGGGACCTCCACAGGGCTGTAGGACCCCTTACAGGTGGATTTCTCGCGATATAAAGTTGCTGTTTTGGACTGGTTATTGCACAAAACAGGCCGGACAGCAATGGAATATGTGAGCATGGATGTGTCTCAAGGATTCCTGGTATAACAGGTGTTTAGGGCAAGCATTGGGGACACTTGCTCGCGGAGAACACAGGTTTCTGGATCAGTTTATCGCGTGGAAACAGGGCCTAAAGATCCATTTACATCTTGTGCAGGGCGGAGTACCTGTGAGGATTGTGATACTCTTGTGCAGGGCGGATGTACCTGTGAAGAGGCTTGTGCAGGGCGGATGTACCTGTGTGTAGGGCGGATGTACCTACAAATTCTCTTGTTTGAAATGTATTCATTCATGATGTATTTGGAAGAATCAGGTGCAGGCTGGTGGTGAATCCCCAGGCACCCGTAAACTTGTACTTTGCAGACTCTTTTGGTAATATAACCTAAAGGGGGGGGGTCAGCCTATCATCGGCCCCTTTATGTGGTGTACTGTCATTTTCAGCTTTGTGGTTGTAATGCTCAAGTGTTAAGTGCTCAGAATCTTGTTCACATTTATACGATTCCAATACACGCGTCCGCCTCCCGTTACAGCTGACGTAAGCAATTGCAGGTACAATTGTGAGGCGGCTACAGGGAGAAAAGTACAGACAGGTACACACGTGTGCTGCAAGTACAAACCTGTACGGACAGGTGCACACGTGTGCTGCAGAGTTGCTGACGCAAGCGACTGCAAGTACAGACTGATACGGTCAATCCCTCCGGTGCAAAACTGCGCATAACAGTTGGTAAACTCTGAACATATCTTTCTCTCTTTCTTTCCACTGGCTTATGTTTGCTACAGAGTTGTTTCTTCTTGCCCTTTGTGAGAGGAGGGGTATGGCAGTTTGAAGGGTGGAAACAGAGTTGGATAGTGGATTTGTACTTGGGCTGAGTTTGAAGCCATGAACATGGAACAGCCAGATGCGTGCTCAAGGCTGCCCTGTTGTATTGTCTTGGTTGATTAGAGGAGACCACAGTGTGTTGCTTTTGTGGGACACAGATCTGTATGTGATCCTCTATGGAGGGCTGCTAGATTGGACATGCAGGTTTACTTTCCTTGACTGGCTTTGTTGTACTCAGTTAAACTTTCCATTGAATTTGAATAAAGAAATACCGAAAGGGGCGCCAAGCTTTGGGGCCAACAGGTGTCGTTTTCCTTTTTGTTCTGGAGCATTCTAGCTCTTGTTCATTTGTTATTTGTCTGGACTACAATTGGATAGGTGACTGTCTGCTAGTCTATCGCACTTTGGTTTCTACCAGAGGCCGGTTTCACCATCCACTATGTGTGTGGGAGACTTTAGAAGAGCCGACGAGAGAATAGGATTGGGCCATGCATCAATAAGCAGTCAGAGAAGAGCCTATAAGCCGCGGAGGCTGAAAGCCAACCGTCCTTCGAGGGACAGGAGTCACTCCGAAAGGGGTAGTCCACCGGCCTGAAAACCAACCACACGAGTGAGAAAAAATTCTGGTTTCTTTGCTGCACTTGAAGTAGGCTCTGATACCACTGTAACATGCGGAAGCTTCGGGGGAGATCGGTAACTTCAATGCTCAGAAATCAGCACACTTTTCACGATGGAATTAATGCACAAAATTGAATGACGATGTGCAAAAAATGATGCAAATCTGAAAAGAAAATACAGAAAACTTGACCTTTCTTGGCTGAGATTACTATGCTGTTGACCTGGAGTCCTTCACCCCTTTGCGTTAGCACTCCTTTGTTGTCCTGGCCCTTGATTGCCTTAGCACTTGGTGAATTATGAGATAACACAATGACTTGTCGGCTCACCTATTTATACTCCCCATTAATAGCAGTCGGCCAGTTTACATCCAGGCGGCCAGCAATATTCTGTCCCACGACTGTAAAATCAGCATTAAATGCTGAATAAAACATATAAAATCTGCGCATCATTTCCCTCGATGGCTGGACACTATGCGCATGATTCCTTAGGGGTTGGGCACTGTCTTTAGGCTGTTTGGGGACTGGGCAGCCTGTATGGGCTGCTCCATACTTGCCCTTACAGCCATAACTAGGCTGTATAGCCTGTATGCTTCCCTTAGCCTGCTCCTAGGGCTGTCCTACAGTCCCTCCATGGCTGGTGGGTTCAGCCATGGCCTTCCTGGCCCTCATGGGGGTGGTTTTACACTATCCCCATGCCCACACAAAGACTCGGGGTAGCCCTATGGGCTGGCCCCTTTTCCTAAAAGCAAACCCTAACAATGATCTGGCATCCAGTACCATACCAGATACACAAAATCACTAACATCATTCCAGAGGGAGACTCACAGCGCGGACTGGCACTGTTTCATGTGCAGGACAGACAATTAGTTTCAAGCAAGCAGAGATCTGTGCACGTGCATTATGCAATTGATATATCTCCCGTTCTTGGAACTTGTAAATAGCAGGTCTTCGCGAGCATGAAACTAGTTCAGTGCGAAGCCTAAACTGGGATCCTTGACAGTGGGTTCCACCTCCTGGCCACACTACGGGTGACACGAGCCCGGCCTCTCGTGGGTGACGCGAGACCTGGGCTCAGTATAGGTGAGACGAAGCTCGCTGGTCTCTTGTAGCTTGGCACGAAATAGGGGAAGACTACTTTGGGCGGCCAAACGGTGATAGAACTTGATTATCAGGGGACTTTGGATCCTTGGGTTTAGGAGCGAGCTTTGGTTTGTGGATTTAAAGGATGGAAGATTGTCTAGTTTCCCCTTGATTGATTGAAACTTGATGATGTTGGGATTTACTGATTCTTTTGAGAATTAGTACGCTACCATTCTTGGTAATATTTAGTTTCACCAAGATTTCTTCTCCCTAGATTTGGATAGATGGTCAAGAGTTTTTGATCTGGGATGAGGTGAAAGACTTGGCTATCGTGGCTACATGTGATCTTGGCTAACCATTTTTGGTTGTTATGGGTGCTTATGATTTAGCTACTACAGGGCAGATTTATTGTGGAGTTGTCAAGTTGTTGTTTATTAAGTACAAGCAAACTTTGGGAACTTCAGATTTGAGAGAGATGATGTTGGGAATGTAGAGGCAGGTAAATTGATATGTAGTTAACCTGAAGGTTTGACCATGACATTGAGGTCGACGTCTAGTTACATCAAGACACGGATTGAGAAGGAATTGATTTCTCTGACCCGGTCTTATGCGTCAAAGGATCTTCTATGGAGTGTATCCTGATGGTATGGGGCGTTCGGATCTATCACATGTAAGGGTTTCTCTATGTATTTAAATTTTTATCCTTTGATGTTCTATTCCATAGTCAACCTAAGGTTATTGGACTTGATTTAGAGAAATCAACTACATGCATGAGAGTGAGAATTGGGCTTGTTTACGTTCATGGTTTTGCGGCCACATCCTTTTTATTGAAGGATTGGTGAGTTGAAGCATTACGTTTCACCATCTTTAAATGATTCTCTGACTGAGTCTGCAAAACTGCCAGGTATATTTATTGGTTTTGTCATTTAGGTCTCGATGCGTGCACGTTTTAATATGACCTATATTCAGAGAACGATAACATTGATATTGAGATTAGTTGTTTGCACAGATAGATTTTATCTTTTGAGATGGTATGGTTTGTGTGCTAAGTGTTGTTTGGAAAGAGTACCCGTTGCAATCCTGCGACTAGTACATCCAGACGTCCACCTTGAGTAAACCCAAAGGTTTACTGGCCTTTGATGAGGTGCATGTATTTGCCTTTGTTGAGGCATATGTCTAGGATAATGTGAGAAAGTGTTGACTCGGGGGGTTATACTTGTTCTACCTACTGAGTTGACCGAGTATCTCAAACCCATCCTGAAACCGGCCTTCAGAAATCTGGCGGGCGGTGAAACAAACACTCGCACACAAAACACTTCATCACCCATGAGGACCTGGAAAAGGAAACAAACAAGGGGAGCTAGAGTGCTCCTGCAAATAGTACAAGGACACCGATTGGCCCCAAAACGCAATGGCGCCCCTTGCGGTATTTCTTTACTTGATCAAAATTTGAGTACATATTACAACTCGTAGAATCCTCTACCAATAGGATCCCTCGAAGCTTTCACCCAGGACTTCCAAATAAGAACTCTCGTTATCACAACAAAGCATTCCATAGAGAAGGCACACTTGTACAACACCTCCTTGCATGAAAAGGTTTTCTTCATCGCTACCATGGATCTCTCAAACCCTTTCCCAAACCATATGTCCTTCCCTATAGTCACAGCTTGCATGTAACCTCAAGAAAACTAGAACCTATTCACACCTATTCACATGAATCCAAAGACATGCTTTCCACATGAAACCAAAGACTTGTATATCTGATAAACCATAGACTTGTATCCCATAACCATAGGCATGTTTCCTCGATACCAAAGTCCTGTTTTCTCTCGAAAAACCAATGTCTTGTTTCCATGATAGATAAACCCGCATATGCACCATCCGATCACGGTGCCAAAAATCTAAAGAGAGAAAGATAGAGGATGTGTCAAGCCATCCCTGAATACACATAAGTCGAAGACGAAGAGCAACACACATCTCTTCCAAAAACATCATCCTGTGCATCTTAACTTGATCCTCTTCATCCCAATCTTGTAAAATAAAACTTGCTTGCGAAGAGAGAGAGAGAGAGAGAGACCCCTTGGCTATTAGCCCCTCGGTGCCTCCTTCAGCTCACCTTCTTCAAGAGAGATAGAGAGAGACCCACGCTGACTGCTTCCACACATGCAGCTACCTGGCGTAGAGGGCCTCCTATCTGGCACTCGTCTGGCTGCCCAACTGTCTGCAGAGAAATTTCTGCTTGACGCCTGCCTGGCTGCCCATTGCTGGTTGCCCATCTGGTTACCTGCTTGGCTGCCCTATACTACCCGGCTATAGTCCACAATTGGCGGCAACAACACTTGGCGGCAGTAGCAGCACACCTGGCAGCAGCATTAGCATCTGGCGGTGGCGGCAGCAATAGCAGTAGCAGCTGGTGGCGGCAGCACATGCAGCAATGCCCATGCAGAGCAGTGGTTGCACTTGGCGGCAGCAGCGCCCAACGTCATCAGCAGAAGCAGCAGCAGCACCATGCATAGGAGCACCTAGCGGTTAGTAGCACTCCTGGCGACAGTAGCAGCAGCACACCATGGCGGCAGCAACAGCAGCAGCAGGCGACAACAGCTGTACCTGGCGCAAAACATCCGGCCATCCCCACATGGCGACGTGCTCAATAACGAGGGATGCGCCCTGCCATCTCACCATGCGCCACGCCACGGCGACGACCTCCAATCCGCCACCCTTTGTTCTTTTTAAAGAAACGATGCGCTTAAAAAAAAAAAAACACCCAAAAGCAAAGGTTGAACAAAACGCATGCTTTTCAAGATAATAATAAGCCTTTAAATCATCAAAGGTTTAAAAACCTTATAACTTTTAAAGTTCCTTTTTTGTCCCCTTTCACACTTGAGCTGGCCACCAACATGGGTTTCCTTTTCACATTCAACTGATGCCTGTCCACACTGTGCATCCCGTGCCCGTGGTCGTGCCCGTGCCCACCTGTTTGTTGTCCAGAGGGAAAAACACAGGGTCGTAACATACCCCTCTTGAAAAATAGCAAGCGTCCACGATTGCACTCAATAACACAGTAAGCATCCAAAAGATTCCCCATATGACCAAAGCAATGGCCCTCTAGTGCATGTGGGTGATGAAACAATCATCCTGGACAATAAGGCCACACTGTCACGTCGAAGTGACAAACAAGTCTTGCTTGTTCCTTCAGAACTTGCAGCAAAAGTCTAAAACCAAGTGGAAACACGTAACCTGTGTTAGCCAAAAACAAAACCATGCATCATTCTACATATGACAAACATATGCATGACACATATATGCTTTCGCAAACAATATGCTCCTCAAGATGCTCTACCCACTCCAGAATAACAGTCTCAGGGTTGCAAGCCTTAAACCCATGGGTATCTGTCACCATTTAGCCACCCAATTGGTCCACCCGTGCACATACATTGGATTGGTGTCCATGGCAGTTGTTTATGCCGGGGATTGATGCCACTCATGTGATACTGTAGACTTAGCTTTCCGTTGGGACTTGTGCCTCCGTGTACATGCCCGGAAATGCTTGGTGGATTGGTGTTCCATTGGGTGTGGTACCTCGTGTACTTGCTTGGAGCACGTCTATTTTGGTATAGTCTCATGAACGGGGATTGTCCATACCAATGCTGCATTGCATAGCATCTTTATGTGCTTGCTTGCAATTGAAATTGCATGCTGTTTTCATGCTTGCTTGACCAATGTGTAGTTCCGGGTAAGGGGACGCCCGCCCGTGAACCGTGCGTGTGAAACTGTCTGCTAACATGGTTGTGTGGCATGTGAACAGGTGGTAAGTATTACCCAATCTAGGCTCAAATAGCCCTTAGGACTTAGACAATATTTATAAGTGAGTGCGTTCCCACTTCATTAAAGTGCGTTCCCACTTCATTAAAGTTTGGGCGCCCAAAATTCACTTATAAATTATGGCCGCTTCCAAGTTCACACTCACTGAAGTCCCGAGGCGGACAGGACTCGATGTCCAGGACCTGATCCTCCCCTTTTACTCATAAATGGGCATCTCCCCATGTCCCTTCACCTGATTGGACCCCAATTCACTTACTTATTGAGAGAAAATTCGTGTTTTCTCTTCATGAAGAGCTGAAAACTCTGTTTTTCCACCATTTCTCTCCATTTCCAAGCTCTCCATAGCCATACCCAACTTGCTAGGGTGTTTTCCAAGCTTCCAAGAGTGTTTCCAAATGCAAATCACTCTCCTACACACTCCCAATGAGACTGAAATTCAGCAAAACAGCTCTCTTTATTGCTGTAATTTTTGGTCTTTTTGCTGAAAACCCTAATTTCGCCTCTCCTTTCTCAAGTTAAACGATAGGGGAAACTTTCCCAAGGTTCCCTTCATCCTCTTGAAGACTTTTGTCGTGAAGAAAGGTGACAAATCAAAGATCTCAACACTCCAAGGACTTCCATCGCGAAGACTTCCGCTGTCATCGACTCTACTTGCTATTGGTAAGCTTTTATGCTTAAATATGGGAGCAAGTAGCAGGAGGGAGGAATCGGATTACAAGATCACATACCCTGAGTAGTGTTCTCTTGTCCTACGTGCTCTCTTGCAGATTGTTGCTACCATGTGTTGGTGGAACAATAGAGAGCATATGGTAGGGAACATGTGCACTTGAGAGGGTAGTGTGGGTTGCAAGTCTACATCGACAACCACTTGTTTGCAATACTGTATTCGTATGCATTGGTATGGAAATCTGATCAGAAATGCCCATGACACTATGTACTTGATTCTCCCAAGATTAATATACTTTATTTGAGGGAGGGGTCGGCCGTTCCGGCTCATTGTGTGTCTCTTGTCAATTCAGCAATTTACTTCTTGTATTTGAGCAAGTGTCCATCAAATTTTAGTGTATTTAAGTGTATTGATTAGCATTGTGTTCAACCAAGTTACAGTATCCCTGCGGGGCCCACGACTGAAGGTACAACATGAGCACTCAATGCATCTAAACTATACATCCACTAAGTACTTTCCACATATGTCCCTCTTGATGCTTTACCCACTCTGCACATGGCCATCCCGCAAGAGAGCCACACTCAGTGATACATCCATGAACATAATAAAGTACTCGATGTATCATACCAACATACATGCATCTCTTCCTGACACATCCAGAGTATTGCCCAATGTATTCTCAAGGGTACAAGGATCCAATGGCACCAGAATACCATAATACCTCAAAAAGTGTATAAATACATGCACAAATAGAGTTCAATCCATATATAAACCAAACCAAACCAACTCTAGGACTGCTCGCAAGACTTATGCCCTTCATAGAGTCTCGTAGTGTTAGCTCAAGCTACTGTAGACTTTAAGCTAAACCAAACCATGCCATTCCAAAGGAAACCAACTCCAGAAATAGCATCATCTCATGTGACTAGTACACAATATCATAGAAGTCCCATAAGCAAATGTACTGTCAGCCTCAGTACCTCAGGTGAATACAAAGATGTCACCAAGCGACTCCTAGATGAAAAACTGAGCCTGTTTGTAACAAGGGAGCGGAGGTACTACCCCCCTCTTGAGCATTAGGCAATGCTCTAGACCCATGCTCTGCTGAACGTGAATGAGCCGTCGCAAGAGTCGGCTCCAACTGGCATCAAGATAAAGCTACAAAACCTAAGGTGAATCTGCTAAGTCACCCTCCTCCATCCACTTCGCATCCATCAGTGAATAGTTCTTTAAACTTCACA
This sequence comes from Cibotium barometz, assembly GCF_041138505.1. Taxonomy (NCBI): domain Eukaryota; kingdom Viridiplantae; phylum Streptophyta; class Polypodiopsida; order Cyatheales; family Cibotiaceae; genus Cibotium; species Cibotium barometz. Next base: position 25,141,166 of record NC_141055.1, on the reverse strand, counting down.
AGATAGCGACGGAAAACTTTACCTTGTACCTTTCTTATGTGCCAATATCTGCTCGAGAATAAGAACCTTATCAAGTTCCTCCACTTCCATCTGAGCCTCATCTGATACATCCACATGCACCCAAAACCTTCTTGCACTCCACCCAAGTGGTAAGCACAAGTCCCCAATGAAGCATAGTAAGCTGCCTTCCGAACCCATGAAGCCTCTGTGAAGATACCACTGGTGACAAAGTGTCGAAAGCCATAGCCTTCAACCCGTCTTTTGCACCATAACACTTCAACTGCTTTCTTGTTCCTAGCTGACTACTTCCTGTCCTTGGTGTCTTTTCTCCTGAGCTTCATCTTTAGCTTTTGCTCTTCACCTCATATAGGCAAAGACTCATAATCTTGCACTGTCTCCTGCACTTTCTTTTCACTTTCCACATGTTGAAGCTTTTGATGTGACAACCACGGGCTCGCCTCCTTGAGAAAGTCGACGATATCTCGATGATGGAACCATGAAACTGGCCTTCAGAAATCTAACGGGCGGTGAAACGAACACTCGCACACAAAACACTTCATCACCCATGAGGACCTGGAAAAGGAAACAAACAGGGGGAGCTAGAGTGCTCCTGCAAATAGTACAAGGACACCGATTAGCCCCAAAATGCAGTGGCGCCCCTTGCGGTATTTCTTTACTTGATCAAAATTTGAGTACATATTACAACTCGTAGAATCCTCTACCAATAGGATCCCTCGAAGCTTTCATCCAAGACTTCCAAATAAGAACTCTCGTTATCACAGCAAAGCATTCCATAGAGAAGGCACACCTGTACAACACCTCCCTGCATGAAAAGGTTTTCTCCATCGCTACCATGGATCTCTCAAACCCTTTCCCAAACAGTAGTAAGGCTGTACCAAACCATATGTTCTTCCCTATAGTCACAGCTTGCATGTAACCTCGAGAAAACTAGTGAATGGGAGAAGAATTAGGGTTTCATGCGGGAGACATACACAGAGAAGGAGGGAGAGAGAGAGAGTTGTGGGGATAAGTCAACTCATCAAGTGTGAGTGTGTGACTCCCCTATCACACATGTATATTTGCACTAGTACACATATTGCACTTAGTACATTAAAAGTACTAAGTGTACTATGTACTATAACTTATGGGCTTGTACACACTACAAGGGTGGGCATAATGCCTTTACCCCAACAACCTCCCACTTAAAGGCAAAGTGCCCTTAAATGAAGGAAAAGAAAAAATCAGCATGTACATGATAATATACAAGGCCATATCAAGGCTGAAACTGGCCTCATCCAATGCCCATCAAGTGTCTGCAATGAGCAAACCGCTCTGGAGGCAAACTCTTTGTCAACAGATCAGCCGGGTTGTCATCCGTATGAATCTTAACAAGCTGAATTTGCTTGTTCTCTATCACCTCTCTGATGAAGTGATACTTCACATCCACATGCTTTGTCTTTGCATGAAAGACAGGGTTCTTTGCCAATTGGATGGCACTCTGACTGTCACAATGCAACAATGGAATATCCCCTGTATAACCCAAATCAACCACTAGCCGAGATAGCCATAATGCCTCCTTGCAAGCCTCTGTGGCTGCAATATACTCGGCCTCTGTAGTAGATAAGGCAGTGCACTTTTGCATCCTGGATATCCATGACACAGCACCTCCTATGAATGTAAACACATAACCGGTAGTAGACTTTCGGTTATCTGGATGACCGGCATAATCCGAATCCGTGTAACCATGCACTAATGCATCCTGTTGGCCAAAGCAAATGCACATATCCTGTAGGTATCTCATGACACCTTTCACTGCTTCCCAATGCTTCTTGCCAGGTTTGGCCATGTATCTAGAAACCACTCCCACTGCAAATGCAATGTCCGGCCTAGTAGCAACCATGGCATACATGAGACTGCCACAAGCTGAAGCATACGGAATCTTGGCCATATCAGCCCTGTCACTATCCGACTGTGGGCTGTCCATAGCACTGAGTTTCACATATGGAGGCAAAGGAGTACTAGTCTTCTTCCCCCCATCCATATTGAACCTCTGCAAAACTTTGCCAATGTATTCCTTCTGAGACAAATACAACACATGCTGATTTCTGTCCCGAAGTATCCGCATACCCAAGATGTGATTTGCATCACCCAAATCCTTCATATCAAAGGTTTGATGCAGCCTCTTCTTCAAGGCATCCATCTCTTTACGAGATTTCCCGGCAATCAACATATCATCAACATACAAGATGAGGATCAATAGACTGCCATCCAAAGCTTTCTTGGTGTATAAGCAGTGATCTATGTCACTTCTCCTGAAATTTTGGGATTTCATGAATGTATCAAATTTATGATACCATTCCCTTGGTGCCTGTTTGAGCCCATAAAGACTCTTTTTCAGCTTGCATACAAGCTTCTCCTTTCCATTCACTGCATAACCCTCTGGCTGTTGCATATATATCTCCTCATGGAGATCACCGTGAAGAAAAGCAGTCTTCACATCCATCTGAATCAAATCCAGATCATCATGAGCAACCAAAGCTAATACAGCTCTAAGTGTGGTCATTTTGACCACTGGAGAGAAGATCTCATCAAAGTCCACACCATACTCCTGCTTGAAGCCCTTAGCCACTAACCTGGCTTTGTATCTTGGCTTTGCATCAGGTGCAACTTTGAGCCTGTAAACCCACTTGCATGGCAAAACCTTCTTGCCTGCAGGTAAATGCACCAACTTCCATGTTCCATTTTTGTGCAGAGAATCCATCTCTGACTTCATAGCACGCTCCCAAAGAGCCTTGTCTGCCCTCTGTAAAGCCTCCTTATAACATGAGGGCTCCCCACAGTCAGTGAGCATCAAGTAGTCAACCCCTAGAACAAACCTGTCAGGGGCTCTGGAGGGTCGTGTGGACCTCCGTACCCAATGACCATCATTTGCAGGTTGCTGTCCAGCCTGCATATCACCTATTGGTGGCTCCTGTTCCATGCCATAAGGTTGAAAGATCATGCCCGGTATCTCCTCTAACTGTGGAATATCCATAGGGATATCTTCTGCCATCTCTGGCTGTCCATTTAGACCATTTTCAGCACCATTTAAGGTCTGGTTTTGCTGCTGTAATGGCTGATTTACAGCCCTTGGATGTTGTCCATGATGTCCATCATCATCAAAGATGACTCTGCCAGGCTCCTGTTGCCTTGCAGGCTCCTTATACATGCATGTTTCATAAAAAATGACATCATTGCTGCGTATAATCTTTCTATTCACTGGATCCCAAAGTCTATATCCCATTTCACCTCTGTCACCATATCCTAGGAATATGCATTTGTGAGACTTAGGATCAAGTTTGGTGCGCATTTCCCTGCGTATGTGCACGTACGCAACGCAACCAAACACTCTCAAGTGCTTGTATGACGGAGGCTTCCCTGTCCATACTTCCTCTGGCACTTTTCCACCAAGCCTCGTGTTAGGTGACCTGTTTATAAGATGAACGGCTGTCATAACAGCTTCAGCCCAGAAACCATGAGGTAATGCAGCATGTGACAACATAGAACATACCTTCTCCTGAATGGTCCTGTTCATCCTCTCTGCTGTCCCGTTTTGTGGAGGATCATAAGGAGTAGAGAGCTCCCTCTTGATGCCTTTAGCATCACAAAAGTCCTGAAACTTTTCTCTTTTAGTCTTCCATGCCATATTTTAAACACTTTCTTTTAGCCACTAGTGGTCTATTTTTTCTCTCTTTAAAAAATAATAATAAGGGGAAGAAAAAGGGGGAAAGAGCGCCGGGGGGGGGGGGGGGGGGGGGGGGGGGGGGGGGGGGGGGGGGCGGCAGCGGGGGGGTAGGGGGTGTGGATGGGTTTGTCAGTTTTGGGAGAGCGATGGGACAACCAAAATCACACGTTTGTGTGCAAAGATTTTTTCTTTACTTGAAGGGATGTTGGGGTTCAAACTGATGACCTCTTGGCCCTTGGGTAGGGTGGATCCTTGAGCTGAGTATGAGAATGTTTTTTTAATCTTTTTGACTTGTGACAATTTCCCTTGTGACCCTTCTGAACATGTAAGGACCTCTTTTGGATTGAAAAGTTGTTACATTGTCCTTCGCATTGAGTGGTCACCATGACTCACGGTTTATACTAATACAAATTTACAAGCATCTACTAATAAGGAGAGTTCATATAGAGCATCGACTAAATCATCCAAGGTTATATTTTTCTAAACATATTATAGAAACAAAGCAATCATGCCATTGATTAAGGTGGCAGGTCAGAAGGGGATACTTACTCAACTGTGGATTGCAACTTATGCAGGGAATCAGCTGAAGGTCGCTATGTTCCTAATGAGGGATTTTTTGAAGATATGGTGGGCAAAGATCCAGCATATGTGATAGGAGAATCAAGTGAAGTATTGCCTGATGAGGATGCTAGAAGTGTGGATGAGGATGATACTGGCACTGTGAGTGAACAAGAAGAGGTAAAGGATGCGACAGATCGTATGATGAACTTAGCCTCACAGGAGATCCCCAAGGAAGCTGCCAACAAAGAGGTGGAGGGTCTAGCTTCTGAAATCGAATCTGGAAAAGTTGATGATGGTGCTGACGAAGATGGTGAATCTGTGGAGACACCTATGACTGTTGAGGAAATTGATGCACTTCTAGACAAGTGTTTGCTGCAGGCGCTCCACACAACTGTCAAAGAAAAGGACTTGCCTATGCCAGGCAGTACTTTGTGGTAACATTAACAGAGCTACTGATAATTTTGTTCTAGGATTGTCACACATGTACCCTTCCAAGACGATGAACTATTTTTTTGGTTTGATATTCCCACTCTGTACATGCTTTTGCTATGGAGTGTTCACTTTCCATAAGGTTTAGAACTTATGGTTTGATGCTAAGCCCTTCCCTTCTCTCTTGATTTCTCTTTGTTTAAGGCTAAGGTGTAATTTGGACCTTCAACACGCGCGCGCGCGCACACACACACACACACACACACACACACACACACACACTTTTTTTTTTTTTGGATGGTAACATAGTTGCTTCTATTGCTCAACAGGTCCAACCACATATTGTCCTGTAGGCCTCCAGGAAAGACATTGGACTTGAAAAAATCATCACACAAAAAGCTCGCAAAGTGGCTACAATCTAAATCATCAACTGGATTGGTATGAACACCTCATTTTTGTTTGGACATTGCTTAAAATCTTGCTATTAGTTCAGGGTTTTCATTAAATAAAAATTCGTTTCTAAGGATACGATTTTTTTCTTCAATTCCTAGATTTCAGCAAAAGAAGACAAGCATCGGAAGGAGGTCATGTTGCTTGGCTTCAACCGTGGACATACAGATTATCTAGCATTCAAACCAGTGAAAAAAGCTGCTATTCAGGAGGTGAATACAGTGCCTTCAACCAATGATGGACATCAGTCTGCTGGGCAAGTGGAGGTGTCAGAAGTCTGGAAATGCACACCTCATGTCAGTCCAATATTTGAGGCAGTTGGTGCTGACTCAAGTAGGTTATATGGTTCATCCGAGGCATCCGATGTTGTATTCGCCTATGTGGAGAAAGAGAACCTAGTAAAACAAAGTGACAAGGCAGTAGTTGTACTTGATGCATTGCTATGTGATGCACTCTACAAAGGCACCATCAAGAAGGGGAGTAGCTATCCCACAGAGATCCATAAGAGAGATTTGGGTGCCACCGTTTTGAGCCGCATGCAAGCACACTTTAAAGTCATCAGGGGGAATGAGTCCGCGCTCAGGAAGGGAGCAATTAAGAGTGTGCAGATAATGATGGAACGGCGGCAAGGAAGCAAGAAGGTTACGAGAGTGTCTGGGATGGAGTCGTTTCTTGTGGATGCAGATATCCTGGCCAATGAGCTACAGAAGAAGTTTGCCTGCAGCACGTCAGTTGCTGAGCTGCCTGGTGAGTGGTTCAATGTCTGATCTTTCAAGTGAAATAGCTGAGATGTGTAATTCTCTGCTTAAGACAATTATTTTACTCTTTTATACTGTTGATTGGTTAACATGATGATGCTCAACTTTATACTTATGTTTCAAGTGGTTGATCTTTCTTTTTTGTTGCTGGGTGCGTGGGTGGGGTGGGCATTTACAGGGAAGAAGGGCCAGTATGAAGTACTTGTACAAGGTGGTGTTATAGAGGATCTTGGAAAGCACTTGGTTCAACAGTATGGCATACCAAAGAAGTACATTGAGATTCTTGATAAGACTAAGAGATAAAGAAGAAGATTTCATAGTAAATAGAGAATCTCGAACTGTCAGTATCAGATTGTGGTGCAACTTGATGTGGAAACTGAAGATGAGGTTGTGTGCTTTTGAGCTACAGTGTATATTGTTACGAGGGTCTTAAAGCTGCAAAATTTCATTCTTTCAAGGTTCTAGCCTGTATGGCACATACACAAAGAGGTCATGTGGACGATACAAGTGCTTGCTCAACAGTGAATATCCATGCAGTCACATGCACAATCTACACATGCATAGGGCTCGAGCAGAGCCACTTAAGACTGCTGGTCGGCCCTGTTTGCAATTAGGTGCACTACTGCATGCTTTACAATAGTTATCAAGTCTATTACGAATCACGTATTTGGTGGACTTTATATTTCAGCTTGATACATATGTCGTTGGACATTAATGTGGAACTTTTGAGTATGATATGGAGATTTGAGATAGTTTATTTGTTTGCTTGTATTGTAATTGATGTTACATGTGTAGGTGACAGGTGGCAAACAATGTAATGGTCTTTATAATGTGTTTCATGCCTGCCTTCTTATCCATTATTTAAACATGGCAACAAGATTTGAGAATGTTCTATAACTTGTTTGCCCCTCAAGCTTGAATGTCACGTTGTTATGAGATGCTTTGTGATGTTCCATGTAGTAGGTTGGGCAGCTGAACATATAGTGTGTCTCATCTTCTACTTCTCCAGTGGTACATACTCTGCATATCCTTATCTCCTGGGAGATATCCTCAGCTCAGCTAGTCTCTACCCTGAGGTGGTGGGAGGATACCGAGCTGGCCAATCGCTCTTGAATGTGTAAACATGTGACGCGTATCTCTATTTTTCTCAAGGTCTCAAAGAATCTATCCTTTGAGAGTCCCAAGAAGTGCTCTCTGTAGAACTTAACGTTTCTTACCAATGTTTGACAGGGACACCCACATCCGATGTATGTGTAGTTCGAGTAGATCTAACTGTATGATCCGGTTGATCTGCTGTGAGGTTGAGGTAGGAGGGATCCAGGTGGTTCTGAAATGAGGGGAGACGGTTTGTTTGTAGGCTATGTGCATGAAACCATTGAACTTCCTCTGAATGCCATGCATGTGTAATTAATGGTGGTGGTTGTGTCAATGAGCAGGAGGGCGATCTAGCTCTGTGTGACTCTCTCTCTCTCTCTCTCTCTCTCTCTCTCTCTCTCTCTAACTGCATAGAGGACTCCACCTAGGTGCGGCGGCGGGAGGCAGTCTCTGTCAAGAATGTATACATGCTGAATGTGACGGTTTGAAAGAGGGAATCTGTAACCAATGAAGGCCAAGACAAACTCTGCACGTATAATGTTTTGTAGTACTCATGGTTTACCTTTGAGCATGCATGATGAAATCATTACTTGTAGCTTCTCTATGTTTCTCAACTCATGCTTCCTTGGGCCTATCCATAGCTGTTGGTCCTATTCAAATATTAAAGAGCCAATATGTAGTACTAGGCTCTTGGAAATGAGTCTGAAAACACAATCTCTCTAGATGGGCTAGAGGCGTGCCCTCTAGCTGGCTAGTTGGCCAGTGACAGTCGTGGTCATGCAAAGCTTGGGAGCCGTAAAAGTGATTCCAAGGTATATGTGCTTTTGCACAATCTCCATTGGGGCCTCTCTATATTAGATAGATAATCATGAGGTGACCACATAAGACTTGTTGATGAAGACCATAACCACAGTTTTGCCAAATTTGACTGTAAGATCACTCTCCTTGCAAAATCTTTCTGATGCATCCCAGTGTTTCTGCAAATCCTCTGTTGAATATGAGATCAAGACAATGTTGTTGGAATATAGCAATATGGGCACTAGCACGTGGGCCAATGGCGAGCACGTGTCTCCAAAATTGTCCACAGATTGCAATCTGATCAATGTATAGACGAAAGAGTGTAGGTAAAATTGGGGTAGGCTACATATATCTCCCAAGAGTACACCAAGTGCACGTACTTTGCCAATTACTGCCTTGTGTAGAGTCATTACATCTCATGTGAGAATTGGAGCTCTTGTTGTAGGTGTTGTATCAAAAGGGATCGGGGAACAGAGTTAAGGCTTTGCAAAAATCCAGAAAGTAGCATTACACATTTCTTTCATGACATGGCCTTGTCTATGATACCTTGTAAAATAAAGATGTAGTCCAGCTTGGAGAATGGTAACATGGATTATTGCAAATGGATTTTGTTTGTTTGTTTTTTTTATTGTAGTGACTCTCTCTTGAACCAAATATCATATGCCCAACGACTCTCTCTATCCCAATCATAAACAATAAAAACATATCATTGTGGTTTTAACCCTTTTCTCCTAGTGCACATGCAATGCCATCATCTCCAAGCTTTCCCAAGGTACCTTTTCCAATCCTTGCCTCCCTCCAAACATGCCACATTGCCCTCCTTAGTATGTCTGCTTGGCCTAGAAGAGCATGCTCCAAGGCTTGAGAAACACAAGAGAAAGAGGAAGTGGCAAGAAAGAAGCAATGGCATAAAGTTGAGAGGGGGTCGTCAAGGCTTTTAAAAAAATATATATATATATGACCTTATTGAAATGAAGTGGGGTCCTTTTATGCTTGATCAATCAGCCTTATAGGTTTAAAGAAAAATATGAAATTTTCTTATGCCGTGCAACCAATACACACACACACACAAAAAACATAACCATAGGGAATATCTTCCTCTTTAATATCCTAGAATATTTTGTATCATTCATGATCAATTGTTCATTTTAAACACATGTTTCCATGCAATAATTTAAACGCCACCATGCTTACCTACAAACTTACTAACTATTTGATTGTTTCCCATTGATCATTTAAGTTTGAATAAGTAAATTATAGACCTCATTTTTGGTGTACACGGTAATTTTACAAAGTGATCTTTTAAAGAATGTTGTGGTACATATTAAATTGCATAGTGATCTTTCATAATTTGATTGATAGTATTAAACACATCTTTCTATGCTTACGTAGTACCTGCACTTACTAAATAATTGGTTGTTTATATTTGAAATTTTAAATTTGGAGCAAATAATAGATCTCAACTTTAGTGATCTTTCAAAGATTATTTAATGTATAGTAAATTACATAGTGATCTTTCAAAGCATGTGAGATTGTGTGTAAATTGTTCTATTTTGTTGGAGGTCACACATTGTAACCGGCGTAAAAAAAAAAGGGTCCCTTAGTGTTGGATTGCTAAGGCTAGAAAGGTCCAAGTTCTTGCTCCATGCTTCTTTGCAAGGATCAACACACTAGTGAGAATATAAGACAAATGGTTTGGTTCTATGGAGATAGTGTTGATCACTCATGGATACTCTCAAAAAGTAGTATTGATGAGGGTGTGCCACCCTCAAGTTGGAATTTTAAGATAAACAATCTCGCTCTATCAAGATAATGTTGATGACACATGGACACCCTCAAGTAGTGTTGAGGGTGTGCCACTCAACGTGCCAAATGCATTGCCAATTGTTGAAGGGACATCACTCAACCTTGTAGAGAGAGATAATAGACTACAACAAGGTGGCTTTGTACTTATGAGGGCACAAAAGGCTAAGGAGCAACACTAGAGACCAAAGTACTGAGGTAGATCAAAGACCATCCCAGCATTTTAGCCTAGCCAGTATAGTGGAGGAAAGTTGTGACAAAGGATATGCATACAAGGATGGACTCAACTAGATATGGAATGCAATGTGTCAGAAATACATGTGGTTAAAGAAAATGAGCATGTGGAACTTTATGGTCTCAATTCCTGGAATTTTATGGTCTCAACTCCTGGATCTATAGAGAAAGGAGTAGAATAGAAGGTATGGTATTTTCCCCTCATGCACTTGTGAGGATTTCAAAAGAAGAATGGGTAGAGCAGATGGATTCTTTTTTGAGGCATGTTAGCCTAGATATGGAAAGGCATAAGTTCATGCACTAGGAAGCTCTTACAAAAAAAGAGAGATTTACCAAGACTATCAGCAACACATTGATGTTGTGCAATCATAAAATGGATTCCTAAGATCATTTGCTTATATTAACTTCCATCTTGTTTTTAATTGGGGCTATCTTTTAGCCTTAAATTTTTATTTTCCTTTCATGGGTTTTTGTCTCTTTACATGAATGTACATAGATCAATTTTTTTAAAAAGGTTACAAGGATGGATGAGCGCTTGCCACTTTATAATGGGATAGAGATAAAAAAAATTTAAGGCTTACAAGGATATATTAGATGCACCTTTTACGCACGCACACGCGCATGCGCACGTGCACGCACACACACACACACATCCCCCCCATCCCCTCTACTGCTTTAAGTGTCTGTAGCTCTCCTTTGACACTAAAATACTCACAAAAAAAAATACATTTTGTTATACTATCTTTGAGTGGGATACTATCTGCTTTAAGGGTCTATAGCTCTCCTTGTGTGAAAATTGGCATTGAGATCCTCTCAAAAAATTACATTTTGTTCTACTATCTTTGAGTAGATAGTATATCTTTGGGAACCTATTTGTTGTGGATTTTTTTGGGGAAATGTCTATAGCTCTCAACGTGTGAAAATTGACACTAAAATACTCTCAAAAAATCATTTATTCTACTATCTTTGAGTAAATACTATTTCTTTGGGAAACTATCTTAAAGGTTAGTGTTGATTTTTTGGCATTAGGGGCTTTAAGGACCAATTTTTACCCCTTTCTCGATGCTTGTAGACTTTATCTCAAAAAATGCTTGCCCCCTAAAGTGGCCAAGTCTACTTTTGTCCATCTTCTTGAACTACCTTCATGCCCATGCTCTCATGCCCAGTACCACCCAATGTGAATCCTTGTCTATTTGACCTTCTTAATAAGAATCTTTGACATATCAAAAAGATGCTTGTTTATAAGCATATTTGACATATAAAAAATATGCTTGTTTGTAAGCATATTTGACATATCAAAAAGACACGTGAGCCCACCATCAAAATAATTCATGTGACCTACCTATTAACCTAGCTAAGAAGGAAATCTTTTGTGATGATGCCAATTTGAAAAGTTTGCTTCAAAAAAAGAAGAAGAAGACCAAGAAAGAGATGTTGCTAAAGATCCAAATCTCAAAATGTCTACATTAGTAGCACCCAAAACCACTAAGTTGACACATCCCATTAGCCCCTCCATCATCTTCTCCAGCCTTTACCCCTCCCTAAAAGACTCCACCTAGAATCATCCCACCAATATCCCTCATTTTTCTTCTCTTCATATCCCTCCTCCCTCCTCTTTTTTACCTTTCTTTTGATCTTCTTTCCTCTTCTTCTTCTTTTCCCCCCAGACATACTAAACCCATTGGTCCTTAGGATATACTATTAAAATCCAAATTCTTCAAACTAATCTAAGAGGTGAGTGAGCTCATCAATGACTCACTTATACTAGAAGATCTACTACTCCTTGAGGACTACTACATCCACAAAGAGGAGCCAAACACACCATCAACTAAACACACTTCTATTCCACAAGGGGAAACTCTTAAGTTAGTTCACAATGCTAAATATTTTGTTGTTCAGTGAAGGTTTTGTTCCATTTAGTGCCCATAGTGCAATAGATGATGTTTAAGTGATCGAGGAGACCCAACTTGCAAAATGTTTTCTTTTTATTAATTTTAAAAGTTTTAATGGTTTAAATATCATTTAAATCCTCCCTTCTAAACTTCTCCTTTTGATTTTAATAACGTCAACCTTATGGCTTTAACACTTTTCTGGTAAAGAAAATGCCACTTTTGTGGCTTTAACACTTATCTCTAAAAGCCACTTTTGTGGCTTTAAGAGACTTTTGTAAAAAACTCATTTCTCTTAACAAATATTGTTTTAAAGATATTTATACTAGGAAAATACTCTCAACAAAAAGATATTGGCCTTTTTTTTAATAAAGCACCAAAAAATGATTTGATGGCTCTTTTGCAAGAGAGTTTAAAGTACCAAAAAATGATTTGATGGCTCTTTTGCAAGAGAGTTTAAACTCTCTTTTGCAAGAGAGTTTAAAGTATTAAATTTTAAACGTTACTTTGAAAATACCTTAAATATTTTTTAAGAACACTCAAAATGCAATATAAAAATTATCCTATATGTATTAAGGACATTTGTGTTTACCTTTTATCAATTGAAGAGACACTTTTTTTAACAAGTCTCCTTGAAGATAAGGCTTTTTATACTCTTTCTACATGGTTAACATGCTTTCTTTACGTGCAGTTGCCATTTTGAAATCACCTTTTGTAGGGAGTCGGGACACATGATGTAAGATTATTATGGGATCTAATTGAGCTTACAATATATATGTGTAAATAACATGTGCAAATTACTTTTTTTGCATACATAGCTAGATTTTAGATTCACTAGCTTTTTGGGCTATTAGACAATCCATGGGTCGAGTGGACATTGTAAATAAAGGCTTTGTATAAGGAATTTCTACAAATGAGCAATTCCATTTTCACAATTGAGTCTTGCTTGAGCTCTTGTGTTGATAGCTTGCTTGCTTGCTTTCTCTCTAGGGTTTGCATGCTCTCTCTCTCTCTCTCTCTCTCTCTCTCTCTCTAGTCATGTATCTCTCATTTGTTTGCTTCTCCTCCACCTCCCCCATCTTGCAAGCACCCATGGCATTGAGCTTGAGGTGAGCTCTTCCATAGGTTCTTCCCTCCTTGATCTCTATGCACTTTTACAAGGCACCATTAGAGTGACACCCTTAGTGTTGAAGGCGAGTTTCCTAGCTTTCCTAAAGAGGGGGATGTCAGCCCCGTATCCACCCTTGCATTCTTTCCTTACTCCCATCTTGCAAGGGAACTAGATTATTCCCATTTTGGTAAACATCTTTTGCATCATTAGGGAAGATGCCCAAGCTAAGGTTCTCCTTGCATTCACTTTTCTTAGTAGACTCTTCTGTTTGCTTAGTTGGAGTACAAAGTTGCTTAGTTAGAGTGCAAATTTACAAAGATCTTAATTCAGTCATTACTCTTTGCATAATCATGTTAATAATACATTACATAGGTCATTCTAAAGCTTAGGATTTGACTTTCATCTTTGTTTTTTTAATTGTCATAGTAGATTAGGCATTTAGGATTAATTAGAGAATTAAGGGGCAAAATGCTAATTTTTACAAAAATCTATGGTCATAATCCTATATGACGTAGTCTCAGACAAGAATCATGTGTGATTCTTGGTTGCTCTCTCCAAGATTCCTCAACTGCTTGTGTGAATGGCATGGGTGTGAATGATTTCAAAGTGCATGAAAAGGGAATGTCTAGTCTTTAATCAGAGTAATTGCCCATTAAGGAACTGCCAGTTCAAGTATAAATTGAAAATCACTTGCTAATAGTCATCATGAGAAATGAATCAGATGCCCATTTTCAGGTATTTTGGCCATAAAATACCACCACTCATTTTACTTATTTTAAGTGACAGTTAAAAAAAAAGAAAAAAGAAAAAGAAAAAATAAAGGTAAATTTTTAGGAGAGGGGGCATTTTTTCTAAACCCCCATGAAAAATCATAGTTTGCGTAATCTGATGGGGTTTTTTTTTAACAAAAACACGTGGGATTTATTTGAGAATCGTGCAGTATGCATCACTACTGAAAGTAAATCAATCTCTCGTTAATCCACGGTTAAAAACATGCATTGAAGTTCTTAAATCATGTAAATCAAGCCCTATTCTCCTTATTCACGCATTTTCCTGAATCCATTATATTCACATTTTTGTCGCTAATTTTTGAATCCATTATATTCACCATTTTTCTCGCTAAATATATTGTGTAATTCATATGAAGTCACACAGAATTCCTGCTGAATCTTTGCAAGGACCCAGCTCTTAAATTATGGGTAGTTCTTGGCAAGACTTACTCTTTTTGAATCATCATGTGCTGACTTTATGGGAATTATCTGTAATTTATATTGAATCAATAATGTGTTTTCCTATATAAGAATTTGATTTTTTTAATGCTTAAATTCATGCCACTCCACTTGCATTGGAAATACTTAGATTAGCAATGGAAATAGGGAGAGGGGTAGCTTGAAGTATCACCACCTTGCGACTCCACTTGCATTGGAACTTGTTGAAATATCTTAGCCAGTCCATATCTCCAAGATAATGACTACGTATGATGAATCTGCTAAATCTAATTCATTTGGACATGTAGAAGACCAAGTCAATGTGAGTGCCTTTGTCCTCTTGCTTGATGGTAAGGCAAGTTAATGGTTTTAATCATTAAAACTAGAAGACAAGGTGGATTTCAATGCCTTAAAGAAGGCATCTGCTCACATGGAACCCATTGAATTCTAATGGACCACCTTTACAATGTCCAACATCTCGAGGGAGAGTCAATTAGGGAAAGTTTAGGACTTGAGTCAAGGATGAGCTAAGATAAAAAGGATTGGTTTGGACTTGAGATAAAGAGGGAAATAATAGGTCTTGGATGAGCTAAGTGAATAATACTTGAGTCCAAATGACATAAGTTCAAGTGCCAAATCATAAATTGGGACTAAGAGACAAAGGATTGTTTTAGGACTACTATATAAGAGCTATTATTAGAAATAAAAACCATAGGACTAACAAAATAAATGGATTGATCTAACATACAACTCTTCTTGTCACCATATTAAGAAGAATGGTTTATGCATTTACAACATTATGTAGGTAGAGAATTGCCATTGTTAATGAAGTGGATATAATAAAATTCCATGTTTATGACCATAAAAAGGTTATATAGACCAAAAAAGAGTAGAGGTAAGGCTATCATGTTCAAACCATTTCTAAAGGTGTGGAATATATGGAAGGATTGATGCTGATAGAGAGAACGTTGTTTTACTTATGATAGCCCATATAGGGAATGTTTAAGTCCATCAAATAATCACGTCTTTCCAAGTCCATTTAAAGGAAATAATGATGATGATATCTTGATAATTGATCCTTTTGAAATACCTATGCTATCTAGACAATGCTAGAGATTGGTATGACAAGTATGGTCAAGAATGTAAAGATAGGGAAAAGAAAGAGAGAAAGATTACAATCATAATGGAGTACCACATGCACTCATGATGGAGTACCACATGCACTCAAGGGAGTACCACCATAGCCATAGAAGCATGGAGCGCCAAGAAGTATGATTTCATTAGTAAAAGTATGTTATGCCCCTAGTTACAATATTCACTTATATACTTGCCCACCTTTTCACACTCATTAATGTTGGGTCTCCATACTTGCCCGGCCATATCTATGCCCGTGGGCTATCTTTGAGTCTAATTCCAAGCCCCTTTCATTACAAGCCATCCCCACCCAAAGGTTTCGTCTCCTCGAAATCATGTATGGAGAGCTGTTGGGAATCTTCTTGACTTTCCTCATGAATGCAAAAGTACATTTGTTGCAACTCCAAAAGTGCCTCACACAAAAGAACTCCACATAGAGCTGTCCACTTATTTGTTGTACATATGGACTGCTCTCTATGATATCCATAAGCCCACAGAGTCTTGTTGAGCATTGATTGATGAGTGGTGAAATACACCAATGGCCATGGCTGTCCATACAGTAAATTTGCAGCAATGACACCATTCATCATGACATCATCCCATTCCATGCATACAGCTGTCCAAAGACACCATACCCATCCGCTGCAAATGGCAATGCATAGTATCCGTCTGCTTCAAGTGGCAACGCATGCTGTCCACCCGGATCATATGGAAATGAATCCACATCAAGCATCTTTCCATGTATACCGGGATCAAATGGGTATAAAACATCATGGTTGGAAGTGTCATCTCACCAACCAATTATCTGCCATCAAAGTCCACCCATGAATCACTTCCATAAACCAAAGCATCATCATCATCATTACCCAAAGCATTTTCCTCATAATTGTCGTCTCATAAGGATCACAATCAACCACATTATTACCTTCATCCACACTTATCATTTTGTGAATCCACATCATATGCCACATCTTCATGGTCGGCAACCACAAATCCCTCATGCAATGCAACACCATGAAGATCTTCATAAGAGTTGTCTCCCTCATCAAGAAGAGTCTCATTGCATTCATCTTTATCCATACAATTATCCCCAAGAAGAGAACCATGCATTTGCTCTTCATCTTTCCCATCAACACTTGCATCTTCATGGCTGTCCATTGGTTCATTTTCAACCATCCATACATGTATTGAAGCCACTTGACATAAATCATTAACATCGCCTTCATCACTTGAAGTGTCCCCATAGCAATGGCTTCCAATAAGAGATGTGGACTGAAGTGAACTCCTAGTAGAAAGCAAATGTATAGACGGGGTAGGCTTGTAAAGAGCTCCACCAACAACATGATCTCATTAGGAGCAATGTCATTGACAATATCCATGATGCATTGGAACACTTGCATAAACTGCTTGCCTAATTTTTGCACAAATCCACCTATGATCTCCTTCTCCTCAATGTTAGGCACAAAGAAAGAAAGATACCAATATTCCTTAGCATACTTAGGCAATGAATCCACATGTAATAATGGCATGCATTTTTCCCTAAAACTCCATTGCTCTTGAGTAGCCACTTCATAGGCTAAATTTGCCTAATCCCATTTGTACTCATGCATTACTTGCAGCCACCATTATCTAGCTTTGCCTCCAAATTTGCATGTCACTTGCTTCACTTTGTCCCCCTAATTGCATGAAAATGCACTGCAAAAGTAGGCATCCCAATTGCGAATCCAGTCCTTGAGTTGTATATAAGTGACTCCTTCCCCATCAAAAGAGAGCAAAGCTTCTACAAATGATTCACCATGTTTGAACCATAAGTGATTCACCATGTTTGAACCATAAGCTTCCAATAGGAGTAGAAATCATACGATCCACAAATTCATCCTTTGTCAAGGAATTTGGTAACTTGGAGTATATGACCTCATCATATAACTGTGCATATCTATCTTTGTCATCTTCATTAGAAATTATGGCTATTTCCTTTTGTTTTGACTCCATCAAATCTTGCCTATGATTTTCTTCCTTTCCATAGGGCTTTGACAATGGTGATTCAACATGAGAAACATCTTTTCGGTTCTCTTGAAGTGTTGTCTTCGTACTTTGAGTGTTCCCATTAGAAGTTCTCACCTCAATTTCAACATTTCCATGCCGACTAAGCCCACAAGATGATGGATTTGGAAATGACCTTTGTGGTTGTGACCAGCCTCTTGTCCTATCAAGGGAAGTGTCAATATTTTCCACACACCTTTGCACTTCATTTATCCCATCACCAAGCTTCTTGTTGAAGCCCTCATTCATAGCATTGAACATTTGCTCCATGAGAACATTGCTTTGCCGCATATGCTCACTGTTTTGCCTTAAAAGCTCACTGTTTTGGAAGCAAATATCTGTTTGTGCATCCTTCATAGCTTCGGTGATAGTAACCTTTAGCATATCCAAAGTAATGTGCTCCAAAGAAACTTGTGCAATTCCACTTGTGTGCCCTGATACCCTGATATGCCATCATTCACCATATGATCACTCATGTCATGAAAAGGCATTCCCTCTTGTTCACGGTCACCCATGGTACCAAATTAAGATTTTTGGTGCTACCAATGTTGGAATTGAAAGATCAAAGGCTTGCCATGTTCATCTCGATGAGAGGAACACTTCTATCACCCTGGATCACCACTTCGAACACCCCTATACCTCTCTATTTTGACTTTTAGCTAAAAGTCAACAATGAGAGTTGACCATCCATACGGTCATGGAATTGGAAACTTTTTGGCTCATTGTGTGAAGCTCTTTAGTAGTGTTCTTAAGCTATGTAAACACCTTCAATTCAGTCCGCCCTATTTTTGACTGAATTAGGGTGCTTGACAGAACTGTCCACTTTTGTACCCTGAGATGGTGTCCGAATCAACCCCTTGATGGCTAGTTAGGACCACCTTAAGACACCATTTGAAGACTTCCAAAGACCCTTGAGAGATCTTGAGTGAGTTGGGATTGAATTGCACTTCTTTACCCACCGTAGAGTGCAGACAAATCACAAAAATTTTGCCATAGTTTCCCCACAATTTGGCCCAAATCTCAATCAAAATGTGAAAGCAATTGCCCAATATCCACTCATGATCTAATGCCCCAAATGATCATCATCAAAAGCATATGCTTACTCATGTAACCCTTATACTTCAACCACTAGCAAACATCCATGGTATATCCAATCAAGTGACCATTGGCTTCCATAGCCCCCGACATGCTTGCAATATAGTCGATTGTGTGTCGAAGAAGAGGTTTATGCTTGCCGATCTCCTGGCCAAGCCTTCCCACTCCCGAACCTAGTCCGATTCTAGGCACAAGTTGGGATCAAGCATTAGGGGGCATTTGAACATAAAAAGGGCCCTGTAAGGATCCCTAATTTTAAAGAATTAAGACTAATTTTATTGAGGCTTAAGGAGACAAACCTCATAATGATGCCTACTTTTGGCCCTAAAAGTAGGGGATCTCTCTAGTTTTCCCTCTCTAGGATTTTCACTCTAGGATTCTCTTTTAGTCTTCTATGCCATATTTTAAACACTTTCTTTTAGCCACTAGTGGTCTATTTTTTCTCTCTTTAAAAAATAATAATAAGGGGAAGGAAAAGGGGGAAAGAGGGGGGGGGGGGGGGGGGGCAGCAGCGGGGGGGTAGGGGGTGTGTGGATGGGTTTGTCAGTTTTGGGAGAGCGATGGGACAACCAAAATCACACATTTGTGTGCAAAGATTTTTTCTTTACTTGAAGGGATGTTGGGGTTCAAACTGATGACCTCTTGGCCCTTGGGTAGGGTGGATCCTTGAGCTGAGTATGAGAATGTTTTTTTAATCTTTTTGACTTGTGACAATTTCCCTTGTGACCCTTCTGAACATGTAAGGACCTCTTTTGGATTGAAAAGTTGTTACATTGTCCTTCGCATTGAGTGGTCACCATGACTCACGGTTTATACTAATACAAATTTACAAGCATCTACTAATAAGGAGAGTTCATATAGAGCATCGACTAAATCATCCAAGGTTATATTTTTCTAAACATATTACAGAAACAAAGCAATCATGCCATTGATTAAGGTGGCAGGTCAGAAGGGGATACTTACTCAACTGTGGATTGCAACTTATGCAGGGAATCAGCTGAAGGTCGCTATGTTCCTAATGAGGGATTTTTTGAAGATATGGTGGGCAAAGATCCAGCATATGTGATAGGAGAGTCAAGTGAAGTATTACCTGATGAGGATGCTAGAAGTGTGGATGAGGATGATACTGGTACTGTGAGTGAACAAGAAGAGGTAAAGGATGCGACAGATCGTATGATGAATTTAGCCTCACAGGAGATCCCCAAGGAAGCTGCCAACAAAGAGGTGGAGGGTCTAGCTTCTGAAATCGAATCTTGAAAAGTTGATGATGGTGCTGACGAAGATGGTGAATCTGTGGAGACACCTATGACTGTTGAGGAAATTGATGCACTTCTAGACAAGTGTTTGCTGCAGGCGCTCCACACAACTGTCAAAGAAAAGGACTTGCCTATGCCAGGCAGTACTTTGTGGTAACATTAACAAAGCTACTGATAATTTTGTTCTAGGATTGTCACACATGTACCCTTCCAAGACGATGAACTATTTTTTTGGTTTGATATTCCCACTCTGTACATGCTTTTGCTATGGAGTGTTCACTTTCCATAAGGTTTAGAACTTATGGTTTGATGCTAAGCCCTTCCCTTCTCTCTTGATTTCTCTTTGTTTAAGGCTAAGGTGTAATTTGGACCTTCAACACACGCGCGCGCGCGCGCGCACACACACATTTTTTTTTTGGATGGTAACATAGTTGTTTCTATTGCTCAACAGGTCCAACCACATATTGTCCTGTAGGCCTCCAGGAAAGACATTGGACTTGAAAAAATCATCACACAAAAAGCTCGCAAAGTGGCTACAATCTAAATCATCAACTGGATTGGTATGAACACCTCATTTTTGTTTGGACATTGCTTAAAATCTTGCAATTAGTTCAGGGTTTTCATTAAATAAAAATTCGTTTCTAAGGATACGATTTTTTTCTTCAATTCCTAGATTTCAGCAAAAGAAGACAAGCATCGGAAGGAGGTCATGTTGCTTGGCTTCAACCGTGGACATACAGATTATCTAGCATTCAAACCAGTGAAAAAAGCTGCTATTCAGGAGGTGAATACAGTGCCTTCAACCAATGATGGACATCAGTCTGCTGGGCAAGTGGAGGTGTCAGAAGTCTGGAAATGCACACCTCATGTCAGTCCAATATTTGAGGCAGTTGGTGGGCGGCGAAGTGCATGGGACGTGTTCTCGACACAACATGCAGACATTCAGAGTGGATTTTTCCTCGCCAAATGGTGCCAAAGATAAAAAATAACAAGAGGGAAAGCAGTAAGAAGCAGCCCACAGTTGCCTTGTCTAGCACAGAGGCTGAGTACAAAGGTGCTACTATAGCGGCATGTGAGGTAGCTTGGTTACACAAGCTACTCATGGATTTGAGATACATGTGGACAGAAAGGTTAACATATACTGTGACAACCTTAGTAGCATCCAGTTGGTCGGGAACCCTGTGCTTCATGCGCGGACCAAACACATAGAGGTCCACTACCATTTTGTTCAAGAGCACGTTCTGGCTGGAGACATTGACTTGGTTTATGTCAGCACAGAGGAGCAGGTTGCAGCAGGCGACAGCGGCTTTCCGGGAGGCACCACAATCAAGTGATCAAGCAATTCGCATTCGAGAGCTTGAGAGGCAAGTGTAGGACTTATATATATATATATGTATGTATATGTATATATATATACATATATATATATATATACATATATATATATATATATAGGGTGTTCTCCTGCACTGCACAATGACCTAAGATCTCTGTTTTGAAGATTACTTGATGATTTGTATCCACATTCTGACACTTTTTGTCTGAAATTTTGTATTTGTTGACTTTCTTGATGCATGAATTCTCAATTTCATAATTTGAATGGATAGGAATGGTGTGCTAGACCCAAGTAATCCACCTGATCACTTAAAGCTTTAATTGGAGCTATTTTTACACATTAGATGAAAAATGCATTTTTTATCAACTATTACCTGAATAGCAGTTGTTCATGAACTGACCATACTAGCATGTGTGCATGATCTAATCCAACCCCCATCAAGCCTCAGAATTCAAAATTGGCATATAGGTTGCAAAATACGGCAAAAAATATCCGATGCAAAAAACTTTTCGGCCCCGACAAGTGCTTTTAGCGATCCATTTCGCTTAACCTCTTAAGCATGGATCCTTTTTATTGCACCAATGTGCTCAGTAGATCGTATACTTACGCTACGGGTCGAATCGTGACTCAATCTGAGCTTCCGGGCTCGAGTTAGCCAAATTTTACCGTTTTGTATTTGCCTTGATCAACACGAAAGCCCACTTTCTTTGCATGTTTTTCGAAGTACAAGCCATAACAAAATGTGATCCGATTCAGGATTTTCTTCCTCAAATAGAAACATCATATGTATCATCGACCATACATCTCATTGTGCATTCATATCACCCAACACCATGGCATGTCCATCTCTCATGAATGGATGAGAAGATCCCTAAATGGATCTGCTAGGTCCACCTGAGAGAGAGAGAGAGAGAGAGAGAGAGACCTTTTGAACGTCATAGGAACAATCCTAAGTGATCAATAATAATATATCCGACGCGAGAAGGTACAAGACATGCTAAATAACACGCACACAAGGCACGGGGCAAGGGTCGGGCATGGGCTGAGGGGGAGAGATGTCACTCTATCGGGGAGGGCAGAACCGTGGGGGTTTTTGCGGGGGGGGGGGGGGGGGGGGGGGGGGGGTGGCGCTGGCTGGCTTTGACTACTACTGTGGAGACGGGGCGCTGACTGCTGCGAGAAAGGGCGGTTTTGTTTGACACCCTTTAATGTAGAAGGAAACTTCGTAGCAGGCATGTTTTTCTCGTGCCACGCAAGGGGAGAAAGAGACAACAGTATTCATTGGGGGATGGGTCGCCAACTGCTGTAGAAGGGATAAATATATCATATTAACATCCGCGGGGGGCAAAATGACCAATCTAGCAGTTCCAAGGCTGTTGCACAATAGCACTTGCTTGGAGACATCGGCTCGTGCAGGCCACCAATGGTCAGGAACCCCCCAATGTCGATAGCGAGAGTGAGTCTCTCTTGCAGGTTCTTCTCCGGCTTGACCTTCAACATTTGTGCTTCAGTGGATCTACTGAGCTCGTTTCAACCTCCACAGGCTTCTTGAAATTGTGTCTACCTTTGTCTCGACTACATGGTGTTTTTCCATTTCGTGCAGAAGAGTCAAAAGATATTTAGTCTTGCAACTAAACTCCCAACTTACCGTGCAAGCTTGATTAGAGTACTCATCAGTCTTCTGCAGGACGAGCGAAATTGAAACCCTAACGCTGAGGCTATCAAGTGTAAAAAGACAGCTGCACTTGAAAAGACAAACTTAAACAATCCAAATTGATGCTGTATGGGAGAGGAGACACGAGGCCAGCCCAAGCATGTGCTATTCATTTGTAACCAGCATTTTAAAAGAGCTTACCTTGTTGCTCCGTAGTAGAAGAAATTGGCACTTGCACTCAAGGATTATCACCTGCCTACACTAATTACTTCACAAACAAACATAAAGCCACATTTGGAACTTTTTTGAAAGTATGTTACTGTTAATATTATATAGGGCAGGTGATCATGAACGCCGTAAAGCTTGGTTTTTCACTTGTCTACTCAACCCCCATCAAAAAAACTGGGTCCATTCACACAAAAAGAATTTCTAACATGTTCACTAAGAAGTTTTCGCTTCAGAAGTGTTTGGGCTCTTTCGCAGGCATAAGGGGATGTAATGCTAAACTTTGTCTTGACGCTTGCAGTTACAACTTTGCAAAGGAGATTTTTCCTGTCCACTTCTTAAGCGGGACCTCCACCACATCTCGTATTCCGCTGGGCTCAACAAAAGTCACTGCTGCTGAATTTTCCGCCACATTGTAGCAGACAGAGACAAAAACAACTGAGTCATGTGTGGGGGGCACAAGATACTCCTGATCCCTGTTTGAACAGAAATTGATAACAAACACCTGAGCTGAGTGCAGCTCCTGGTATTTTATGGCTCTTTGAATGTGCTCAGAAATAGCGCGCTCGGATCCATTTGCCACCAACTCGAATCCAAACTTTGAAAAGTTGACACCATCCCGAACAAGAATGTCTAGGCGCAGCTGGCTATGCCGCCTTCCATCAATAGGAACTTGCTTGGCTTCTGGCAAGACCTTAGCTCCAATGAGGGGATGTGCTTGATTGATAACTGCCTTTATGCTGCACACAAACAGAAATTGATGGGCGTACTCTGAGGGCTCACCACGAGCATTCAGGCACTCAGGCCGGCACATTGAATCCCCATCAAGGCTGACAATTGTCTGCAGAAGGACCCACCTCCTATCCAGGCGATGAGGATCAGGAGGCAGATCCACCTCCTGGCAGACAACTGTACAGTCACGGAGTAAAGCTGTACGCAAAAGCGGTGAAGAGATGGACAGACTGAGGCCACTTGCTTTCCTGGTGGCAACTAGGACACCCTGTGCAATGAAATCACGCAATGCAACCACCATATCCTCGTCACATGGAAGTTCCTCCACCTCTAAGAGCCTTACCATAGAAGGATAGAACTCATCCTTGTCTCCATGCAACCTGACAAACTGCTTGATTCGGTTGTATGTGGCCTGGCCGAATATGTAACTCCCCAAATGGTAAGATTCAGCCTCCTTAAGCCACGCCTTAAGTGTCCACAGTTCCTCTTGGACAAGGTATGCCATACAAGTACCAGTTAGGCCCTTGTGTCCACATGTCCACTGCATGATTGAAGCCGCTAATTCATCCACATCAATGTGCACACCTGGGCGATCGGCAGCAGCCTGATTCAATAAAGATATTACATCCTCTAGACTGAACAGTGTTGAGGGAAGTACATGATCATGCGGAAAAGGGGACAGCCTGCTTGGAGTAGATCCTGGCTTGTACTCGCGTCCACTTCGCACTGCATCCTCTACCCGCTTATCATACTGAACTTCAAGCAGATCTCGCAGACACTCTGTTCCAACCAAAAGAAAACCACGTACATTGTATCTTTGAGGTTCTCCCTTCATGACCCTGATCACATGGAAGAGCAGGTGGATGCAGGCAGGAGACAAATCTAGTATAGAATCCGCTTCATCAAGGACAATTGCAGCTGGTGTTAACAGTGTTTCCTTCACAAATAATGACCTGAATTTTACATCATCACAATCTTCTTCTCGAGCCCTGGCCCTGAAAATGTCGGGGCACGCCAGATACAGGCTGTCCCACAAGTAGCACCAAAGCTTGTTTCCATCCCAGCTTGCAGCTGCACCAGCCAGGCCACCACCCACGTATACCACGCGTATATATGACTCAATGCTTAGCCTTGTCCTGGCAGCTAAAACAGAGGTGCTCTTACCACTTTGCCTCGAACCACAGAGAATACAGTACTTGCCTTCCTTGAGGTCCTTTACAAGGGCGTCGATCTTGGGAGGAACATAGTAGTAGAGGTCGGGCATCACTGCAAGGCCAGCACCAAACCGCCGTGGTACCATCCACGGGGAATGTGTCATGGCCATAACGACCCTGTATTTGTTCCCTATCTCAAGAGTGTGATGTTTCGGCAGTATGACAGGAAGCTCATCCCCCACGACGTCCATTACCAGGGAGTCCGCATGCACATACACTTGCGCAGATATCAAAGCCATGGCTTCCTGCGCCGGCATCCCAGTCGCAAACTTCCACCGTCGCCCAAAGCCCTCGACATCAACGGCCTCTAGTTGCTCACCGCCACGCTTGGCCATCTGATTTAACCCTAAAACCTGCAGAGAAAAGCTTTCAGGGAGTCCGCACGCTCAATCCTCCACCGTCGCGGCCTCGCGAAATGTTGTGAACTTTTGACCCCAGTGAAATGTGTGCGAACTAGGTGTGAACTTGGCTTACGTTGTGCCCAAATTTTGTGTTATGTATAGAATTTGCACGGGAGAGGACAAAATGCATGCACTAGCGGGGTGGTAGAGCGCAGCCCCCTCGTGAGCGCTGGAAAACCGGAATTTTTTCCTCCCTCGAAAATTGGACGGCCCATATCACTCGGTGATCCACGCAATCCCATCTGAATTTCCTTGGATGCCACTACAAGCAGGACAAAAACGTGTTCAAATGCAAAAGAGAGAGAGGGGCGGGGATAATTGTAACTGCACCACTTGAGGTGCATTTACAACTTACCCCCCCCTTTTCCACTTATTGTTACCCCCCCCCAATAGCGTGAGAGTGCGTGAGAGGTAGGGTAACCCAGCTTCAATTACGGGTTACCCCTGCCTGTGGGAGGGGTACCTTAGTCCCAGGCTCTACGATGCCATCTACCAATGGTAGCACAATTTTATAGCCAAAAAAAATGGCAAAAAACACCAAGGGAGGATGTGTGGGTGTGTGTTCATGGCCTCCTCCACTGAAATAATAAAATCTATGCCATTACAAGAAAAAACGAATTGTAGGGAAAAGCTTTTAGGGAGGATGGCCTACCGATTTGTATCCCATCATTTCACATGATGAGGGGTACCTATTCACATGATGAGGAGTACCTTTCAATTAATCAATGCCACTGACATGGCATTGATTAATTGAAAGACCCCCTATAAGGTATCCCCATCTCTCTCCTCCTCTACCTCTCCCCTCCCCTCCATCTCCATCTCCGCCTCCCCCTCCCCCCCCTCCGTCTACGTCTCCCCGTATACCTCTCTCCTCCCCTCCGTCTCGCCTCCCCCTGCTTGCCTCCTCGTCGGAACGACCTGCTCCTCCCTTTTCCCCCTAATGTACACCACGACAGAGCTTGGCAAAACCCTCCTCTTCCTTGCCCTCCCTCCTATCTCTCTCCCATCACCCTCCTCCCAAGGACAAATGTGATTGTCAATCGATGTGCCAAATAGAATCTATCGCTAAGATGATCAATGTGATTGCAAGCTTTTGAATATCATGCCATAGTTGTAGGAATTTGCTCAATAGGTAATCTTCTCAAACACCCTAAGAAAATCTATCTTCAGTAAACCCCAAACGACACAGAAAAGGTGAAGGGTTCTGGCAGAGCAGCGCTGTGTTTCGAGGGTTCTTACTGAGAGAGAGAGAGAGAGAGAGAGAGAGAGAGAGAGAGAGAGAGAGAGAGAGAGAGAGAGAGAGAGAGAGAGAGAGAGAGAGAGAAAGACAGAGACAGAGACAAAGACAGAGCTATCGAAACAAACCGAATTTTATGTTGTAAAATTGGCAGCAAGATTATCTACACAAACAGAATCCGAGAGAGAGAGAGAGAGAGAGTCAACCACTTCCGGCTAAATTTGGCAGCAAGCTTATCTCTGCACAAACAGGTCCGAAAGAGAGCACAGAACACAGCAAGCAAAGATTATGTGCATGTTGAACAGAGAGAGCAACAGAGAGCACGTGTGCATGCATTGGCAGGGAGAGAGAGAGAGAGAGAGAGAGAGAGAGAGAGAGAGAGAGAGAGAGAGAGAGAGAGAGAGAGAGAGATAACTAGCGGTGTCGTGGCAGAGAGACACAGAGAGAGAGAGAGAGAGAGAGAGTGAGAGAGAGATATTTGTCCTCAGAGGCCAAATATGACCTATGGGACCAAAAGCAAAAACATGTTACATATTTTGGTGTGGGGTGGTGATAGTCTTGAGGACCTTTGATATGAAAGTGGCAATGGAGAGGCCAGATGAGGGTTGGGATATGAATGAGTGGATGGTGTGTGTCTCCATGAAAAGGTGAGGGAAAAGCTCACGGATGTGGTTGTATGTCGGGCATTCAACGAGGGTGTGGTGTTCGATTCCCGAACTTGCATGTGGCATGAAGTACATAGGCGGAGAGATTCATGTCCCGCCCCCAACGACCCGTCTCACATAGAGAGAGAGAGAGAGAGAGAGAGAGAGAGAGAGAGAGAGAGAGAGAGAGAGAGAAGAAGAAGAAGACAACGAAACCAACCTTACAAAGATTTTTAAAAATACCCATATTAAAAAAAAACCCATGTTCATGATGAGGGGTACCTACTCCCATCATTTGTGTGGGGCTTCATTAATATGTTCTGGAAGGGAAATCTTATGCATTTGAAGCCCTAAAGTTTTTATGGGAAAACTAATTGCCCGTGTTGAATGTCATGAAAAGGTGGCACATACATACATACATACATACATACATACATACATATATATATATATATATATATATATATACATGTATATATATATATATATATATATACATGTATATATATATATATATATATATATATATATATATACATGTATATATATATATATATATATATATACATGTATATATATATATATATATACTGCGAGAAAAGGGGGAGAAGAGAGGCGACGTGGGCCGTCAGCAAGCAAAGGAGAGAGAGAAGGTGCGCTGTCAGCAAAGCTAGACAAGAGAGAGCACCGGGCGCGTGTGGCTGGCAGAGAAAAGCCAAGCCTTAAAGGCTTGGTTAGCTGGGCAGCATTAAAGAGAAGACATGGCTGCCGGTTAATGCGGAGAGAGGGAGAAAATCACATGGGCCTGGCTCCACTAAGGCCAAAGCGAGGGAGAGAGCCGTTGGTTGGTTGCCTCGGCAGCACACAAAAGAGAGAAAATATTGTAGAAAATGACAAAACTATCCAGCTAGAGAGAAAGAAGAAAGACGTCGTGGGGTGCTGCTACACTCAAGGGATGAAGGCCACATCTGCTCAACTGCGCTAGAGAGAAACGTGGACCCATGAGCTGCCCCCTCTTGAGGCACCATTGAAACATGTTTGTGAAGACTGTATTTTGGGCAAAATGTAGCGATCTTGGTCTCTAGATTCCAATTATGCAAAAATTTACAAGTTTGGACACTTTTCTCAGACACGTGTCTAATGACCTGCTTGGACACGCGTGTCTAACAAAATGTTGAGCTTTTTTATTTTTGAAGATAGGGTTGTGATCAGAGTGACTAGTACATGCTAGAAACGAGCTTAGATCCAAAATTGGCCAAAAAGTCCTTAGACACGCGTGTCTAATGAAGACTGCTCACTTTGAATTTTTGATGTCATGGCTGTGTTTAGGGTGACTAGCAGATGCCAAAAATGTGCTTAGATCTCAACTTGGCCACAAAAACCTTAGACACGCGTGTCTAACATTAGACACGTGTTTCCAATGCTAAGTTGTCAGAATTGACATGCAAGTTGATCATCATGTAGACCATACTTAGGTGAGTCTTCCCATGTGCTTGGTTCACAAAATGGATACTTAAATGAGGTGTGGGAGCCAATTTTGGCAGAGTTGGACACTTGTCTGAATCTCGGCTTTTGGGGACTGGCTATGTGCTCAAATTTAGCTGTGATTACATGAGAAGAATGCCCTTGATGTGGGGAGCATGTGTATGAAGTTTGGTGCCTTTCTGCTGAAAAATCCTTAGACACGCATGTCTAACATTAGACACGCGTGTCTAATACAAATGTGTCAGATTTGACATGCAATGATATATATGTGTAGCCCATGTCCTGGTGAGTATTCTCATGTGCTTGGTTCACAAAATGGATACTTAAATGAGGTGTGGGAAGGCTACTTTTAACAAAGCTTGGATAGCTGATGAATTTTGACCTTTTGGGCCTGATTTTGGTGCTTGATTTTTACTATGAATGCATCAAATGAGTGGCCAAGATGTGGGGAACATGTGGCATGAAGCTTGACTTGATCTGGTGAAAAAGTATTAGACATGCGTGTCTAATGAAAATGACCCTTTTTCAAGTTTTGATATCACAGCCCCAAAGCCCTTGTTTTGTAGATTCCAGATATGCAAAGATCTCTGAAATTGGATATTGTTTCAGTTGGTTTTTGTGGGAAATACTCCAATTTCTGGCTAGATTTGTACTGTGGCTATGTGCTCTACTTGTCCAAATGAAGTGAAACTTGGTGTATGAGCTATTGGTATGCTAGGAAACACATCTCTAAAGTCAGATCTGAAATTTTATTTTTTCCTCAAAATCAGGCGTGTCTAACATTAGACACGCGTGTCTAATGAATTTTTCAGGTTTTTGACTTCTGGCATGTGCAGCATGTGGGGCTTGTCTCCTAGATCACAAATATGCAAAAATATTTCAATTTGGACAATGTTTGACCTTTCAAATGCATGGGGAACGCTTTTCTTGTCTGAAATGTACAACTAATGAGTTGGATGTCCAAATGAGCTTAATTTTTGTTATGAAGCTAGATCTGGTATGTACACATCATGGGCAAGCTATGCATACTACTTTGACTCTTTTCTGACCACTTTTCATTAGACACGCGTGTCTAATGAATTTGGTGACAAAAAAATGCAAACTCAAATCTGATGCATGCAGGTTGTAGATAATGTCCCCCTCTTTCTAATGATATCTTGAAATCCCAAAATGGACAAGTTTTGACCTTTCAAATGCATGGGGAACGCTTTTCTTGTCTGAAATGCACAACTGATGAGTTGGATGTCCAAATGAGCTCAATTTTTGGTATGAAGCTAGATCTGGCATGTACACATCATGGGCAAGCTATGCATACTACTTTGACTCTTTTCTGACCACTTTTCATTAGACACGCATGTCTAATGAATTTTGACAGTTTCTGAAATTTGAGTAGTGCAGGTTGTTGGGCTATGCTTGGGGAGTCTCCTCATGAAATTTGACATCAAATGGAGCTTTGGAGCTAGTTCAAACAAGTGAATTGACGGAACATGTCCAACTTTGGAAAATCAATGATATGAGCACCAAATTACTTCAAAGTGGAAAACAACAAGCAAGGATGCAATGTACATGTGTTGTGCAAGCTTCCCAATGCAAAACAGTCAACTTTGTGCAGATTTTTGTTAGACTCGCATGTCTAATGAAAAATCTGCAGAAATTAAACTGTTTTACTTCTGTCAAGTGCAGGTTTTTCAGTATGTTTTTCTCATTCCAATGATATCTTGAAGTCCAAAAATGGACACTGTTTGCTCATCCAAACATATGCATGAAGGTTTTCACAGAAAAGCGCTATTGATGATACACATGCAAATGAATGGCTCTTAGTTGGGATGGGTGTGTTTCTACTTACCCTACTCCTACCAAACATGAAGATACATCTAATCTATGTAAAAACAATGCTAAAAAGATAACAAAACAACAAAAACACAATGAAAAACAATGCGGAAAGATTGCTCCCTCATCCACTAATGGCAAGTGTGTGTATGCATGGATGGATGCCTGGTGAATGTGGGCACGCATTTTGTGTACCTGGAAAATGCATATCCTCATCCACTAATGGAAATTTGTGTATGTGCATGGGATGACTAGTGGATGTGGGAACACATACTGTGTACTTGGAAAATGCATGTCCTCATCCATTGCACAAGTTTTGTGTGCGCATGTGTGCATTGGTCATAGTATGTTAGGGACATGTTATTGTGTACTCGGTAAATGTTTTCTCTTACCTATTGCAATGGTTGTGTGTGTTAGGCCATATGTGAATATGGTGCTTATTTCTAGGTACTCAAGTCATATACTCATAATACGTCATATACTCGTAATAAGTGAGTGTCTTGAAATGATAATTCAATCTCATCTTGGCACTTGGATGTTGTATATACTTCCAAATTATAGTGTCACTTTGAGCAAGCACCTCCCCCGAGGGGGTGAGGCCTGGTGGTATGGGACGCCATGGTCTTATTGGTGCTGGCGCTAGCCTCAGGACGCTGACCCTAGCTAGGGGGTGCTGCTGGATGGCGGCTATGGACGGGTGGTTGGTCCGACTCAAGCCCTAGGTGCCCTGGTCGCTAGGAGGAGCCACGTGTTAGTCGTTTCATGATGTCGCTAGGCCCGCTCTGATACCATGAAATGACTAACACGTGGCTCTTCCTAGCGACCAGGGCACCTAGGGCTTGAGTCGGCCCAACCACCCGTCCATAGCCGCCATCCAGCAGCACCCCCTAGCTGGGGTCAGCGTCCTGAGGCTAGCGCCAGCACCAATAAGACCATGGCGTCCCATACCACCAGGCCTCACCCCTCAGTGGGGGCACCAAAAATGAGGCGGTCCGGGGCGAGCGGCAAGAAAGTGGCCTCTAAGCACCCTCTAGGCTCCCGTGTCGCTCAAAAGAAAATGAGAATGGCCAAAGAACAAACCAAAACCCACACAAAACCAAAAATAAAGGGGGCACCACCTAGCTAGAGTGAGCTAGGGCACATGAAACCATAGACTGCAACCAAGAATGGACTACACATATAAACACACTCACACTTCTCTTGCAACATACATACAAAGCACAAACCAGAAGTACAACAACAACAACATCAACTTGCATACATTCCTCCTTACTCACTCCATAAGAATGATAACATGCACATACAGAAAACACAAGCACCACTTGTTGATGGTTTGCTTGTTCTAGCAAGGGGTCTCCAACTCAACCTTAAACTAGACACAACACAACACCACTCAACACTCAAAAGAGAAAACTCGATGAATCAAAATAAACAATAATTAGCATGTTACCACAATGTGCAAGTTGTTGATGTAGCAAGCTTTGAAGAGTTGTCAAGAAACATCACCATAACATTGCAAGATTTTAGAGATGAGTGTGAGAAGTTTTTGAATCCAATTCCAACTCCTTATTATGAAAGTGTAATAGTTACAATGACAAGATGAGTCTCATAGCATAGAACATAAGCTCAAATCTTCTTTCCTCATAAATCCTTGTATCCCCAATGTGTATGCTAGAATCTAAAGCTCTAAACCTCAAGCTCTATAATGCTAGCAGTTATGGCAAGTGCTCTAGAGTGCGCAATGCACACAATAGCAATACTACACTTGCTTGCCTCTTCCCTTTGCAACTCTCTTCTTACTTTGATGTGAAGATGGGGGGTCTATTTATAGCATTTGTGATGGGATTATCATTAAGCTAGAGTAGCTTTTGCTAATTAAGATTAGATTTTTGGGATTTTTATATTATGTGGGGTTATCATGTCTCCTCTAGCCACATGGGTGTAAGCTAGGAAGAGAGAGATATTTATTTAAATGGTAAACTAGTGAAGATATTTACAAGGAGTTCTTTTGGTGAAGCGTATTTACAAGAGTGGAATTGAATTGGTAGAGATAGAGAGTGTTAGTAGTTAGTGTTAGTGGTTAATATATTTCACTAATATTATTTACAAGAGAGGGCACAAGAGTGACACATTAGTAATTTACAAGATGGGTGAGCTCAAGTGACCAAAGAAATGCTTACAAGATGTGAAGATGAGGTGGATCGCTTGTCGCATGTACCGCATTGCGCTCCAATGATTTCGCATGGCGAGGTTTTGTTGTCTTGCGTTAATGGGCGCTCGTGGGAAATCAAGTTGATGAAGAGGATGCATATGATCAATTTTTCTCTGATTTTTATGATTTTTTAAGGAACAAGAGATTAGTTATCTCTCCTTATTGCATGAATGAGTGAATACTAGGTGGGTAGATGGGTGGATGAGTGTGTAGAGCTTCTATGGAGAGGTGTAAGAGTAGAAGTGATGGGAATTAATGGTAATTAGAGAGAAGAGATGAGAATTAGTGGTAATTAGATGGGAGAGAGAGGATTAGTAAGTCTTGAATGAGGGGGAATGCAAATGAGGGTTGTGTGTGAAGAAGGGAGTGAGAGTGAAGCATCTTGGATCAAGACAACAAAACTGGGGTCCACCAAAAAAATCATATAAAATCACTCCAAGCTCCACAAAATATAAAAATATTATAGCCAAAAACTTCAGCTCACGAGCTACAACTTTTTGGTTTTTGTCAAGCGCTGGTTTGGAGTGGAGTGCCACATGAAAATTCGACCAAAAAGGTGTCCCCTTTCGTCTCCCAAAAAGTCTTCA